>NC_137680.1:7412279-7434779 GCF_963989245.1 Nansenia antarctica | reverse complement strand
ATGAAGTCGTTTTATGTGGTGAACTACTTTTTTTTCAAAGTACAGTATCTTTACTTTGACAAACTAGCTTTCTCTCAAGGGTTTAGCTTTAGTGTAGTTCAACTTCTTCGCTTGTAAAGTAATTGGTCATTTCGTTAAATACATTTTCAGAGCAGCTTCCCCAACACTCTGTGTATGTGTGTGTAGTGTGTGAGACTGACCGTAGTAGACCAGGAAGACCAGGGCCGAGGCCAGGTACGCTCCCAGCACCTGGCAGAGGGCGTAGGGCAGCAGCTTATACCACTGCTTCTTTCCCAGCACACAGAAACTCAGAGACACTGCTGGGTTCAGGTGGGCTCCTACAGAGGGAGGAGGAAGTCAGAGACACTGCTGGGTTCAGGTGGGCTCCTACAGAGGGATGAGACAGTCAGAGACACTGCTGGGTTCAGGTGGGCTCCTACAGAGGGATGAGACAGTCAGAGACACTGCTGGGTTCAAGTGGGCTCCTGCAGAGGGAGGAGACAGTCAGAGACACTGCTGGGTTCAGGTGGGCTCCTACAGAGGGAGGAGAGAGTCAGAGACACTGCTGGGTTCAGGTGGGCTCCTACAGAGGGAGGGAGGAGGAAGTCAGGATAGAAGGAGAGAGAGAGGCGGTAGAGGTAGAGATAGGGAGGTTAGAGGGGATAACTTTGGGAAGGGGGTCACGACAGTCTAATGCATGATGATGAACTTCAATTCTGGATTACCTCACAGACGAGGATTATGGACTGCAACATCATGATTTACACTGAAACATGGCTTAACAGTAGGCTATACCGGACAGCGTATTGCTTCCGTGCTAACAGGATGTAGCCTTTTTCAGGGCTGATAGAACAACAGAGAACTAGACACTTCTATCATTGAGAGTCATTGCTCTGCCAATCTGGAATACATGATAATCTAAGTGTAGATCGTTTTACCTACCCAGATAATTTCCTACTGTTATCACTGCAGCCTACGTCCCTCCAGATGCTAATGCTAAGCTAGCAATGAACGAACTGCATGTTGCCATTAGCAACCGACAACCTGCAGCACATCTGTACAGGGCCTTCATTATTGTGGGGGATTTCAACCATTCTAATCTGAGGACTGTACTCCCAAAATTCCACCAGCATGTTTCCTAGCCTACCAGAGGTGACATAATTCTAGATCATGTTTACACAAACATAGCTGAGGGCTATAAAAGCCAATCCCCTTCCACACCTAGCACAATATGACCACATCTCATTGTTCCTACTCCCCAAGTACACACCACTCATTGAACGTGTGAAACCGACAGTGAGGACAGTTCAAATCTGGCCATAGGAAGCTGACTCTACACTGCAGCACCAGTTCCATACCAAGGACTGGCCTCAAAGCTCAAAGCTCAGGCCACTTGGGACCGCCGCACGGACATTGATTTATAAACTTCTTCCGTTATGGATTACATCAACACATGCGCCGACAGTGTCGCCGCCACCCACAAACGGATAAGAACCGTCCCCAACCAGAAGCCTTGGATGAACAGTGAGGTCCGCTCACTGCTGAAGGTACGCGACGCGGCTTTCAGATCAGTCGACGTAGAGGCCTACAGCTCAGCCAGGGCTAATCTGAAGAGGGCCATCAGGGAGGCCAAGCTCAACCACAAACTGTCAACCACAAACTGAGGGGTAGTGGTGGTCTAGTAGTGGATAGTGAGTTGGACTTGTGATCGGAAGGTTGTGAGTTCAAATCCCGCCTGAAACCACACCACTACTAGTGTGCCCTTGACTAAGGCACTTAGCCCTAAGTTACTCCAGGGGGAATGTCCCTGCTAAATGGCAAAATTAAAATTAAAATTAAAATTAAAATTAATTAAAGGAGGACTTCCAGAGCAACTCTGACCCCCGTTGTATGTGGCAAGGCATCCAGGCCATCGCAGACTATAAACCCCAAAATGCACCCCCCCCCCCCCCCCCCCGCCAGTACTGCGTCCCTACCCGACAAGCTCAACCATTTCTTTTTTTTCTTTTTTTTATTTGTTTTTCAGATTTTATCCCTTTTTCACCCAATTTGGTAGCCAATTTAACCCAACTTAGCATCCAATTATCCCCTGCCTATTGCATGGGATCCGCCGCACGACCCCGTGGCCGGCAGTCCCAGAGGAGGGCGCCAGGCAGACTAGGCTGACTGGCTCCTCGAGCCCAGTACCGTTATTCCGGCACCCAGGGGGCGGTGTTGCGCGACGGATCCTAGTCCAGAAATACTCCTATACCCCCCTCGGAAGCGGCCGGCCAATATGCCGCTTCCCGTGTGCCTCGGCCATATCTGGATCTGGCGAGCCGGGATACGAACCCCGGCCCCGGTGGGCAGCATGCACTAGCGGCCAGTGCGTAGACCGCTACACCACCGCGGGAAGCTCAACCATTTCTACGCTCGCTTCGACCGGGACAACAAAGAAACACCCATCAAAGCCGAACCCCCCCCAAGACAACCAGCCCCTCACGCCCTCCACCTACGATGTCTTTGTGAATGGATGAAAAGCTGCTGGCCCTGACAGCATTTCTGGCCGGGTGCTCAGGGCGTGCGCTGCACAGCTGGCCGGGGTTTTCACTGACATTTTCAACTTGTCACTGGCCCAGGCAGCTGTCCCCACGTGCTTCAAGTCACCAAAGAACTCTGCTGCAGCGGGCCTGGAAGACCTCTGCCCCGCTGCGCTCACCCCCATCATCATGAAGTGCTTTGAGGGGTTTGGTCCTGGCCCACCTAAAAACTCACCTACCCCCCACACTAGACCCCCTCCAGTTCACCTACCTAACCAACAGACCCCATAGGCTTGTCAAGTAGGTCAACCACTCAAATGCTAAACTGCATTTGTTGTTCAACTGCGTTGTCTGCGTTGTCTGGTACTCTGCAATGAAAATAAAGTTGAATCTAATCTAATCTAATTGTGTACGATCATCTGTTAACATTTAACGCTATGATAATAAACCCTGATTAGTGAGAGTGATAGTGTTGGCATGTCTCCATGTCTCATGGTGACTCACCAGAGCTCTGGAGAGACTGTGTGTTATAAATCACTCCAGTGCTCAGCGCAGTGAGTGACTGCAGTAATGGTCATATGTCACTGTGTAGTACTGTGGGCAGTCAGTATTACCTCTACTCTACGTCTGTTACTGTTGCCAAAACTGCCATTGAGGGTGGAGTAATTGTGTGAGTAATTAGGTAGAGGTGTATAATTAAACACTAATGAATGCAATAGAGTTGTGTGCTGTTGTATTCGTTTGAGGGTAAGTGTGGGCTGTATACTGTTCAGTATGTCTGTTGGCATTTATGATAATACATCGAATCGAGTGAGGGGTGAGGGGTTGGCAGGGTGGGAGTGAATGCCAAATAGCTGGTGTTTACCTGAGACTCCCTTGCAGATGTACATGGCAGACATGACTCCCACAGAGAAGGCCATGTTGACTGATAGGAACTGGCCTTTAGTCTCTCTGCTGGTCTTGACCTGGGCCGCAGCAGAACAGCCAAACAACTTCATCACAAAGGAGGGGGGGAGGAGGAGAGAGAGAGGGTGACCATGGGGAGAGAGCTCAAGAGAGTTACTGTAAGCTACAGAGAAAAATGCAGGCTTTATTAGCAAGGTCACCACACACACACACACACACACACACACACACCCACACCCACACCCACACCCACACACACACACACACACTATCAATATCACACATACTAACTCACTCACTCGACAGTCAGTAAACATATGCAGCGAAAAGAACACTCCCTGTTAATAATTTTCCCTCTTTTTTGCTCCTTATCTTATCAATTAGGCACAGCACACAGTCCTGCGTGTAATGAAAACAGAGTTATCTGACCTGGTACATGACCCACAAGATCGATAGATATATAAGTAGATAAATTAGATAGATAAAAAAGGGAAAAGAAGCTATAAAGTAAAAAAGTTGCTGCATGGAATGTGAAAGGTAATAAGAAAGGTATCCTTGACAGGCAGAAGTGCAGTTCATGAATAGTTTCCACATTAAAAACACACATAGGTCACATACATACAATAAAAACAGACAGACATAGCAGTGTTTATAAAATGTAGTGCCTATTTTAAAAAGTCCAGTCATTTAAAAATAATAGTAAAAAACAGTATTATGGTTTAAAAAGCTAAAATGTTGTGGTTTAAAAAGAAAAAAAAAGGTCAAAGACAATGCCAATTCATACCACATAGACTGTACTCACCATCAGCACAAAGGTCCCCAGCAGCTCTCCCATGCACTCACGGACAAGAGGGTTCCTCACTCTCAGAGTCCGCTGTAACACCGACCTCAGGTTGGGGTTAGACTGATGCATCCCTCTCTCCCTGTCTTCCAGCCCAGATGATCCTGTCTGCACTCTTCCCTGTCTTCATCCACAGAAAGACCACCTGTCTATCTCTGCTGCTCACCTGTTGGTCTGTGGGCTACTGTAGTGGTGGTGGTTGTGGTGGCAGTGGTGGTCGTAGAGGTGGTGGTAGTGATGCCTGTTGTGTTTCTAGAGAAAGGTCTTTCCCCTACTGCAGCGATCATGTGATCATAATGTGAGCATGTGGATCTGTATTGTGTGTGTGTGTGTGTGTCACCTGGGTGATTCGACAATCAGCTGTACAGTTGTATCATTAACCAGTGGAGAGCATGTGGTGATGTTGTACAACAGTGAGGATGCAATAAAACTCAAGGTTTTGTTATCTATTGTAGCTGAATTGTAGCTGAATTGTTGGACAGGCAAAGTCTCAATTCAATCCTCCTTTTAGTGTTTCTACCTACTGTAGCTCCAGGGGAGGAGATATTTATTATGAAACGCTGTCTTTGTCTATTTTATTTCTCAAATATAAATGAAACAAGTAACAGTAAACTGGAAAAGTGTAAGTAAAGCTATATGAGAGAGAACCACTGATGATAACCATGAAACATGCTAAAAGAGAGACAGAAATGCAGAAACCTGAAACGAAAAAAGCTGTGAGCGTGGTCTGATCTGATAGCTCCCATAGAAAGATTTATTACAACCATACATTTACTCAGGACAAATATTAGCTTTCCATATTAGCTTTTCACAGATATTAGCTTTACATACAAAATAAAGCATCAACAAACATCATATAAAACAGATAATTAACAAAAACATTTTGCGTCTACAATAACATCACAAAATAAAGATTCTGAGTATTCTTCCTTCTTTTCCCTTCTCTCTTGATACTATTTTTTATACAGTTATATTTTCTCATCATATAGTACCTATATATTCAGTGCTTTGTTATCGTAAGACTGGTGCATATAAAGGTAGAGGTAGAAGTTGCATCTAATCACAGATCTAGGATCAAATAACCCTAACCTAAGAAACAGAACCACATGTGACCTTAGATCAGTGGTTAGAGTAACTTCCAGTCCTTCTCCTGAACTAGGAAGCATCTCTTCAGTGCAGACCGCATTAGCCTGATGAGCTAAAGCCGAAGCATTTTAGGTACCTAACAGGAGTGGTTATTATGTCAGCCAGGGTTACTCATAACCTGAACATAGAACACGAGTGTCAAGTTGACAATGGGTCACTGTGGTTTGAGAGGTTGATGATGGGTCACTGTGGTTTGAGAGGTTGATGATGGGTCACTGTGGTTTGAGAGGTTGATTATGGGTCACTGTGGTTTGAGAGGTTGATGATGGGTCACTGTGGTTTGAGAGGCCGGTGTAGTAACATCTCCACAGGCCCAGGGGGCAGCTTTCTGATCAGGGTCCAGGCCTCCAGCCGCCTCATCCCCACAACACTGACACCCTGGATCTCCAACACCTCATCACCAGGACACACTTCAGTCTCTGGGCCCCCTGAGAGAGAGAGAACGAGAAAAAAAGATAGATAGATAGAGAGAGAGAGAGAGAGAGAGAGAGAGAGAGAGAGAGAGAGAGAGAGAGAGAGAGAGAGAGCATTCACTGAAATGGCTGCAGTGTGACGGTAAATGTCCATGCTGGATATTGAAAGTCCACATACGTGTACATACTGTATTGACGCATGATTCTAGGGGACATAAGATATTTCCGAGCCAATCTGTCAACCCTGTAATTAGACTGTTCTGTTTGTCTCTTGTTGCTAATATCTACTTTACTAGCTAATGACCGAGTGTCTTTTACCAGTCTAGCCTCTGTACCATTGCAATAAGTGAAGGTTGAGCGCTCACCCAGGAAGATCTTCTGTATGGTGATTGGCCGGTCTCCCAGCTTGGATCCCACCCCTCCCTCCAGACTGAAGCCCAGGTCCCTGCTGCGCTTCTCCAGCCTCACACACACACGAGAGCCTGAGAGACAGGAGGAGCATCAGAGACATGATATACTGTAGATAACTCCCCAACACACATATTTTTAAAAACATTTTATTTAACCTTTATCTATACAGGTAAAAACACATTGAGCCCCAAGGGCTCATTTTCAAGTGTGACCTGTTCATACAACAACAACATCCACCACAAACAAATACAATACAAAACCTGGCCTACATTGTCTAAAAACTAAACTAAAACTACATAGTCTAAAACAGTCTAAGATAGTCTAAAACTAAACTAAAACTACAAAACCTAAAACTAGACAGCTAAAGAGCTAGGGACAGGGTCAGCAATGGGCAAAAGGGAGGGTCAACTCAATTGCAGGAACATATACCTCTACACATCCAAAATAAGTGTATATAATAGGCTGCCATGCATGGCCAGTTCGAGGCTGATAGTGGTGCGATCAGAGGTTGTCCACTAGCTTCACTAGGCTCTGGGTGACCTCTGATCTGACCTCTCACCTGTGTGGGCAGGCTGTGTCTGTGTCCATCCCTGAGTGTCTGTCCCAGCCACTCCTTTACAGGGGCTCCGAACCCCTCCTCTCTTCAGGACGACCACTCCCATCCCGCGAGTCCTCGACCTCCTCAGCGTTCTCAGAACCTCCCAGTGGGCGGAGCCACACAGAGACGTGCCGTTGATCGACAAGACTTGGTCCCCCTCCACGATAGAACCCTCCTGAGCTGCCACACCGGAGGGAAAGACCTTGTGAACCTGGTAAAAGGGAACCACCAGTGGTCAGCATGACAACCAGGAAGTGAATGACAGGAAGGTTTTACGCTGGCATGATTTGAGCATGTCAATAATCTACCCAATGCAGAGATAGCATTTATTAGCCGAGGCGCTAGCTGTGTCAGACTCACGGTGACGGGTTTATTCTGGTCCACTCCTCCTGCCATGGTGAAGCCCAGCCCGACCCCCACCTCCTTGTGTAGAACCACCACCTGCACATCCTCATAGTTCTATAAAGAGACGGTGAGAGAGAGAGAGAGAGAGAGAGAGAGAAACATGAGGACCAAATAGCTGTTAAAAGTCCAAACAGTCGGGCCCCGCGGTGGCGCAGCGGTCTAAGCATCAGTCTCTGGTGCAAGCTGCCCACTGGGGACTGGGATCGAAACCCGGTGTCGCCAGACCCGGATATGGCCGGGGCCCACGGGGAGCAGCATATTGGACGGCCGCTCCCGAGGGTGGTATAGGCTATTTCCGGATAAGGATCCGTCGCGCAACACCGCCCCCGTCTGGTGCCGGAATAACAGTGTTGGGCTCGAGGGGCTGGTAGCTAGTCTATCAGCTCTCTCATCTGGGCTGCCGGCCACGGGGTGCGCGTGCGGCCGATCCTACGCAATAGGCGACAGGGGATAATTGGACACTAGGTTGGGTATAATTGGGTGAAAAAGGGATAAAAAATAAATAAAAATAAAAAATAAAATCCAAACAGTCGACAAACAAAGATGAGGGATGAACCCAAAACTCAATACATTTAACGGGTAAGAGGTGGAATCACTGGCCCATCGGAAGGCCTGTATGACAGAGGATAACGCTGTTGAAAGTCTGTACAGTATATCTGAATCTTCATGTGGCTGTGAGTGTAGTAGTTGTAGTTGTACTGTACCTGCAGGGTGGAGTCCCCCAGGCCCCTGACGTCCTCCAGCAGACGGTCCAGCTCTTCGCTGGGCAGGATGGACACACAGGACAGGGCCGACACGTCTGAGCTCAGGGAGGCCGAACGGCGGCCAGACGGCGGCCAGTCCTCACTGTCAGCCTCCGATGACTCGTAGTCCACCCCACCGAAGTTACACAGGTCAGCCAGACTGGAGGGGAGAGGGAGAGAGAGGGGGGGGGGGGGGGGGGGGTGGCAGAAACAGAAATAAGATAGTGAGAAGAGAGAGAGGAGAGGAAGAGAAGGAGGAATGTTTAATGATTAAATTCACTCGTTTAAATACCGTAACTTAATAACTTCAGTTGAACACACAGATCGAATGAATGACTGATCACCCATCTATCATCATTTATCATTTCCCAGCATCCCTCTGCCACATACCTGAGCGAGAAGCTCCTACGGTCCGATTGGCTCATGTTGCTGGTGATAGTCACCGAGGATTCCGCAGAGTCGGAGTCGTAGTTGGAGTCCTCGTCCTTCTCTGTACCTTCATCGTCATCGTCTTCATCACTCCATTCCACTCTCTCCTGGCTCAAGCGAGCCATACACATATCCAGGTAATCCCCCCCTTTGGTGGGGGTGAGGTTGGGGGAGGAGGAGGTGAGAAGAGTGAGGGAGAGCGGGAGACACAGGGAGTCTCTCCCCAGGCCTGAGTGAGAGACGGAGGGGGCGGAGGAGGCGTCAGAAGAGGTGGGTGTGGAGGAGGAGTCACTGTGGATCTTGCTGTGTGATACAGCTGTGTGCATTGATACCGGAGTGCTCTCTGGATCAATCTGATGTCTGTCTGCAACGGTAGCCGAGTCCTCAGGGCACGGGTACTTGGGATGAAAGGGAGAATTCTGGGGCGTGTTGGTCGGCGTCTTGTCGTCATCGCTAACAGGAGACGGCAGGTTAGACGATAGTCTGTAAGGTACACCAGACTTCCCCGGGGTGAGTGACACACCACTGGAGTCATTGTTGAAGTTCAACAGTTGGGTGGATGACGTATCCTTGGCATGGATGCCTCTCCTGCTACTGTCCTGGGTGGGGGTGACTGTGTGTGTGTTCTCTGGGTTAGGAGCTTTGGGGGAATCTGGCTCGTCCATCTGAAAGCCTCTCTCCAGCTTGGCTCTGCCGTTCAGAGGAGTCTCGAGTTTCTCCCTGAGTTCAGAAGACGTACCGACGCCGACAGCACCCCTCTCCCCACCGCTGCTTCTCTCCCCCTCTCCCCCCAGCCTGACCCCCCCCACCTCATCCACCGACACAGACCTCACCGGCCACCCTCTCTCTGCCCTCTTCTCCCCCTCTCCTCCTCCTCCTCCTCCTCCTCCTCCTCCTCCTCTCACCCCGCCCACAGCTTTATCTGACCGGCTCTTCCTCACCCGCTCCCCTCCTCCTCCTCCTCTCACCCCTTCCCCTTTGACACTCCCTCCCTCCCATCCTCCTCCTCCTCCTCCTCCTTTCACCCCCTCCCATCCTGTTCTCAGCCCCCCGCCTAGTGTTTTGTCTGAGCCACTCTTCTTCACCCCCCCCTCTCCACCACTGAGCCGTTCTGGGACAGAGAAAGCCCTCCTGGGCCTCAGGAGGAAGGAGACTGGCGCTGCCGGGCCCTGGGCTCTCTGAGTCAGAGCCTCAAACTGGTGGATCTTATTCCTCACGCCGGCTGCCGAGGGAACGACGAGTTTCCCAGGAAGAAGCGTCGTCTTCTTTTCACTACTCTGTAACGTGATCTTCTGTGTGTTCGACTCGAATACGTCTTCATTCAGGCTTCCTTCCCTTGACACATGACCCCTTACAGAGGTCGTAGCCCTAGCGGGGGCATCGGCGCCCGCGCTCCTGTTCATCTGATTGGTTAGTTGGAGTTTTGACCCTGTGTTGTATCCCCCTCCTTCAGGGATATTCTTCGATCGCTTTTCTTCAATCGCCTCCTTTTTCTCCTCTTTTTTTCCTCCTTCGACATCTGTCTGTTTCTCTTTCTCCGGTTCTCCGACCGTCTCCGTTTTCTGGGCAGAGCTTCCTATCTTCTCCTTCTCCTTGACACTACCCTCACTAATTCCATTCTTTCTCCCTCCACTGTGTGTCTCCTCCCTACTCCCCCTCTCCCGTTCTCTCTCCTCACTCTCTTCTGACGGTGGGGCGAGAGAGGGACCCCTGGTGGACGGTAATGACTCTACTGCTGAAGGGGGGTCTGCGACAGTGTGTGTGTCTGCATCCCTTGCAGATCTAATCTGAGCTGCCACAGTGAACTTACTGCGGGCTCTATCCAGGGATCTGATGTCCTGCTCCGGCACCCCTCTGCCCCGTATATCCTCACTCTCGCCTGGGTGCCTTCCATGGGCCTGTCCCTGTCTCTGTAACCCTGGAGCCCTGTCCCTGGTCCACACTGACAGTGGAGACACTGTGTGTGCGGTGGGTCTCTGATCACTGCTGAGTGTGTGTGTCGAGGGTGTGTGTGTAGTAGTAGTCTGACTGCTTTGGGGTGGTGTGTCAAGGCTCTTGTTTCTCTGCCCCATGGAGAAGCGTCTGGGGAAGGTTCCCCCCGTCTCCCCCTCATAGGACACCCGCCTCCACTGGTTGAGGGGGGAGGAGGCGGAGGACCCAGATGGAGAGTCCGTAGTGGACTTCCTACGATTGGCTTCCGCATTATTGCCCCCCTCCAAATCAGGCAGGAGCCAGTCTTCAACAGGAGCAGAGTTGTGTTTGGTTCTCTCTCCCCTTCCGTCCCCACTAGTGGCGTTATCAGGCCCGGCCGACCCGTACAGTCTCTCTATCCGGTCCCATATACTCTGACCCCTGGCTCCAGTCGAGCCGCTGGCGGGATCCCTGAGCCCAGACCCAGACCCAGACTGGGGCTTCAGTCTGTAAGGGAGGGACTGGCCTCCACTAGCCCTCTGTCCAGGGTACCAGCCTGACCCTGACCGCCCGATCAGAGCCCCCTCCACTGGGCTCCTCTCTCCACCCACCGCAGCCCCAGAGCCTGCTGAATTATAGACCTTCATCCTGGACAACACATTCTTTTCACCTCCCTCCACACTCCCTCTGTCTTTCTCTCCTGTCCCCCTCCTCTCTAAGCTCTCCGCCCGTTTAGGGGTGGTCCCTCGAAGGTTCCCTGAGAACCCCAGTACCCCAGTCAGAGACCCCTTCTCAGGGCTCGACGCCCCTGCTCTCCAGTCAACGCTCTTACTCCTGTTGGTCAGGTCCAGCCGCCTCTGTTCCCTCCTGCCCCTGGCCCCAGCCAGTTGCCTCACCTCGCTACAGTTTCCACTCCTGTCACTGTTACGCTCTGAATTCACCTCACTCACACCGCCGCCATTCTGGCTCAACTGTCCAGACGCCATTTTGGGTCCTGATGTACATTTCCCCTCCCTATTGGAATTGAGTGAGCAAGAGTGAGTTTCAGTCCTGCCGCCTTGATTGCTAGTGTCCATGTTGTCCTCTAGGACCTTATCTTTCTCTCTCTGGGTGGGGGGAGGACCCTGCGCCTCCTCCTCTCCGCACCTTCCTCTCCCTCTTACCTCCTCGGTGTTTGCTCCCTCTCTCTTCTCCTCCTCCTCCTCCTCCAACAGCCCTCCCCGTTTCCTCAGGTCCAGTTTGGAGAGGAGAGTATAGGAGGGAGAGTTAGCTGAACGGACGCTAAAGCGTAGCCCTGTACATTGCCCCTGGGCTCCAGGTGATGCAGCTCTGTTGGAATGTCTGTATGGTATGGCACACAGAAGGGGACTGTACTCACACACTGGAGGAGAGATAACAGATAAGTCCATTGTCTGAGGGTACACCACTTTTAAATAACGTGTTACGTTACGTCCAATAAATAGAGAGGAAATGTGAATTTGTTGTTTGGTCAGTTTCTGTGTCGATACAGTGTTAGGCTCCTTAGTTACTAGAGATCTTCACTTTCTGCCAAAAATAACTGAATAACGTTGTCATATTATTCCAAATTCAGTTTGTGGATGGAAAGTAATGGCCTATGATGATGCAATGCATTGGAGTAATCCTTTTGGAAGAATTCCACAACAGACACGTCAAATAATCAGTTCATTGGCAACACAGCCCCAGTTGGTTTAGTGAGACACAAAAAAAGGAGGTGTGTAAAAAAAAATAAAAAATTCTAAATCCACCGTGGCAGAAACGTCATCGTGGTCCAACTGCAATCCTCTCTTGTTTAGGTTTCCGGAGAGACGGCTGACCACAAACGTCCCAGGCAGTCTAGATCCACAGGCTTGACATTCCACGGATGCGCCTGATGTTTCTCTGCGCAGTTGACTGCCCCACCTCTCTATCTCCTTCTTGCTCCTCTCTGCTGTTGTGCTGTGGGTCCTCAGCAGTGGACGTCTTCAGCTGAGAACTGTCACACGTGTTCACACACGAGCCTCCGATCTCTGCGAACATAAACAAACACAATTATAAAGTTCCATCCCTGAAATGGAATGGCTCGGAATGTTGGGATTGGCCGTTGTGGACTGTGGTCACTCTGGAGAAACCGGCCAGATGGAATCACAGAGCAGAGAGAGAGAGAGAGAGAGACAAAAGCATATAGCAGCCAGACTACAGTCTACTGTCATCAAGGAGAGAGAGAGAGAGAGAGAGAGAGAGAGAGAGAGAGAGAGAGAGAGAGAGAGAGAGAGAGAGAGAGAGAGAGAAGACAAAGCTAACCTCATCAATGCACTTGCCTGCCTTCCAAACATTCCCCTCATACTGACTAAATTAGTGTTTCATTGAGATGCCACGCACAATTGAAACATAAAACAGTTGTTTACACAAGAAACATGCTTTAAGTCATGGTCACACTCAGCAAAACCTGATTCTAAACTGGAAAAACTCATCTGACAGCAATCCACTCAGGAAAACAATGTATTACACTGATACAACTTAATGTACCGTACCTCTCTGTCTGTCTGTCTGTCTCTCTGTTTGTCTGTCTCTCTCTCTCTCTCTCTCTCTCTCTCTCTCTCTCTCTCTCTCTCTCTCTCTCTCTCTCTCTCTCTCTCTCTCTCTCTCTCTCTCTGTCACCCACACCCACACCCACACCCACACACTTATATATAGAGAGAGCGATTCAAATGGCCTAACAAAGGGTTCAGTTAGATGTGATCAGATAATATTCTCACAAAGCGGAACACAGTGAAACTGATTTACATGCAGCTTGTACAGGCACTGCTTTAAGAGGGCATGATAGCGCATGATAACTACAGCTCTGCTGATCCACAGCTCCTGATATTACAACAACATGGTCATCAAACAGACTTTTATCCATACTGTATATACAATATGTGGCAAGTCTGGTGTTGTAACCACCACACTCCAACACACTGAGACATCTGAACATCTATGCTTAAAGGCAAACCATCTCTTATCTACTGATAGTAATACAAGAGCCTCTTCTCAGTATCAGTTCAAATTGTGTTGGCATTCAGGAAAGCAATATGGATTGACATAACCTCCACAGTCAAATTCATATATCAACAATATAACAATGGGTGTTGTTAGGACAAGCTAACCGTTAAATGTAGTGCACACTACTGCCAAGTCCAACCAACAACACTTAAGCCAAAAGCCCCACAGTCAGTTTACAAAGTCACAGCAGACTGTTGAGAGATAAATGAACTAAGATGAATACAAAAGTAGGCAATATAGAAAAGTAAATAAGAGAGTGTGTTAATTCTATGTGTATCCGTGGATGTGAGAGAGATCGTAGCTGTGCCTGTCCATGTGCAGGTGAGTGTGAGTGTCAGTTTACAGAAACACCTGCTATGCTAGGTCACAAAGCCTCCAACCTGTGTATCCGTTGGCAACATGGACCCATACAACAGATACACACACACACAGACACAGACACACACACTCACACACACACACACACACACACACACACACACACACACACACACACACACTCATAAACACACAGACACACGCACACATGCAGGCAAGCACGCACACACACACACACACACACACACGCTCACACACACACACACACACACACACACACACACACACACACACACACAGACACACACACACACACACACACACACAAACACCATACTGTACCTTCAGAGTATCTCAGGCAATAGGGCTGTCTGGTCCTAAGCCATCTTTTTGGGTTGAGTTAGGAGAGAGTACTGTGACCCCATCCTCTCCCTCCTGTTCTTTCTCTCTCTCTGCTCTCTGTCATCTTGGCATGATGCATCTATACAGTAACGCAAACCTGCCCCACTGGTTTATACTCTCTCTCAGTTCCCCCCCCCCCCCCCTCTCTCTCTCTCCTCCCCCTCCCATTGTTGCTGCCTCCTTCTTGTCACAGGACGGCATTCCTGAGTGGCTCAGTGTGTCAACCTCTGACCATAGGCCACATACACACACACACACACACACACACACAGACACAGACACACCACCACAACCAGACAGCCATATCAAAATCCACCTCTCTGTGTCCATTTATTATGACATCACCACATCACAGTCTGAGGGACAGGGGATAGGATTCAAATAATTGTGTGAAACCGAGAGAGCGAGAAAGAGAGAAAGAGACCATCAAGTCTCAGTCTACCTTAGGTAACCTCTATCCACAGGTAACACTGCTATACAAATAAAGACAACGAGAGAGAGAGAGAGAGAGAGAGAGAGAGAGAGAGAGAGAGAGATCTAACAGGCACAGAGAACAGAAGGGTCAGGTTACCTGTGAAATAGGGAATAATCACAAAAGGATGTATTGAGTAACAAAAGGGTGCGTTACTGCGTTAGGTCTAGATACTGGGTCTCATAGGCCACCGAATGCCCCCTTATTCATTCAAACTCAGTTACCATGGGATAGGTAAAAGAAATGAATATCCTTGTGCTGTAACAACACACACATCATGTCAGCCTATTTATGATGACAATAAAGAGGACCCTAACCCTAACCCTAAAGCACACACCAGTCAAAGTGCTGACTAACCCAAAACTTCATGAAAATAAAAGTCACACAATCTCATGGCTGTGACATGTGTTCACCACCAATGTTCCGGCGCAGAAGCCTTCCTCGGGGTGGCCTATTAATGAAGATATCATCAACAGTGTGGAACATCATGACACTCAAGGAAAGCAGACAAGGAGAGGAAGCTGGTGACAGCCTCTAAGTCTAAGACATAACCCCCCGGAAGAGTGTTCTCACCCAGTTCTCAGATCAGAGGAGGAAAACTAACTTACCCTAACTCTAACCCTAAGGACATAGGACCTTAAGAGGGGAACCTTTTTTCCAATGTTGAAACCCAACCTTGGCAGCAGAAAGACAAAGCTGTGGAGAAGAGATGGCAGAGAGAACGTTTGCTGTTAGAGCTGAGACTAAAGCTGTTAGAGAAGCTCACACACAGGCAAGATGAAGAAGCTGAATTGTTGATCTATAGCCACCAGAATGTGCACTGAGTGGGTAGCGGTACAACCAAGCCATTGAGACAGACAGACAGACAGAGAGACAGACAGACAGATAGACATGCAGATAGACACATGCATGCATTCAGAAAACAGCTTTGAGTACTTACTGTTATTGGTGTGATCTCTAGAGATGCAACCACGTGTACTGTACGTGTTGCTTATAGTTCTTGCAGCACTCTACTCTGTCTTCCGTTCAGGTAGAGGAAGTCGGATTGTGGTTTGTGTTCCAGCTTGCAGGGGAGCTGTGTGCATATCAGCTCATCTTAACGTCTCCGAGCTGTCATAGCCTAGCTCTGTTTTTTACCCATGCATATAGGGTTTTGGTTTTAAGAGACCCTGGGTAGTCAGGGGGCTTCTGCACTCTACCAAGAAACTTGGGGATGGTGCTGGTGAGTCATGGGCCCTGCTCAGATATTTTAGAAGTATATCCTTCATTCAAGGGTGGATTGTGGAAATGTATCGATGAATTACCTCAAGGAAAAGAAGTAAGAATGCATTGGAACTGGGTCCCAACTGGACAGAGCTGGTCTATGAGAGGGGTGGAGGAAAAGAGATCTAATGTTCATCTACAGATCCAGACCTTTCAGCCACCCACCCCTGTTCCCTTCCAAAAGAATAGCACTCTCTGTATCTTCTGTTCCAAATATGGTCATAAATCACATCCAATCCAACTCACACAGGCAGAGAACTGTGTTATAAGTGCTTGCTTTGTGGTAGCCTACTCATGCAGTATTCATATACGGTCCAGTCCTCATTTGAACTAGGGTACTGTAACATTGTTGAACATTCATGAGGCTCACAAAAAAGGGTATGAAATTGAACGTTTACAAACCACATGAGTGACTGATATGATTGGGACATCTTATCTAGGTCACAGATGTAATGGCAGAATTATCAGCAGCAGTAGAGATGCAGAAGAAACTCATTAGGAAGATTTGAATATAATATTGTTTTTCCTTAATTATAATTAAAAAAATATTAATATACAATATTATTATTCATTTCGTTTTTTACAGTTTCGTGGTCAAACTCGAGAGAGACTACCTCAAACCGGAAGAAGCAGGTGTTTTGCAGGATGTTGTGTAGCCCTTACAACAGATGGTGGATTATAATAACATTAAAACCACAGCAGGGGAGAGATCACGTGACTTACCCCGGAAACTCCAGATGTCAACAAACAATATGCGACTACGAACCGTCGTTCGGTTTCCAGCTTTTCATTACATTAGGATACAAATTCCCATGATGTTAACCAGGTGTTTTTGTTTTTTTGCTTAACAATAATGTAACTTAATTGCTACTAACATTTGGTGAAAGTAACCAGGAGAGCCTGCTGTCGGATTTAGTTTTCATATTGTAACGAGAGGGTTTCAACAATCATGAGGTCTGACTCTCCTCTCTCCAGCGTCAACGTTGTGCTCGTGATGGCCTACGGAAGTCTGGTAAGTTACAAGTCAATACATAAATACACAGTTCGTGACGTTAGAATTATACGGTTCTATCTCCATTTTTTAAATTTATTTTTACATAATCTGATCCATTAGGTGTTTATTAATGCCTGTGTAGTGTTATGTTTTTAAATGTTGACATTTTTGAGTTAGTAATTAATAAAATACAAAGGTTCCATCTCACAAAACATAATGGAATGTACAAACTTTGACGCTCAATATCTCTGAACTGCCCTAAACCTTATAATTCTAAACGGAGATAGAACCTTATCATTCTAAACGGAGATAGAACCTTATCATTCTAAACGGAGATAGAACCTTATCATTCTAAACGGAGATAGAACCTTATAATTCTAAACGGAGATAGAACCTTATCATTCTAAACGGAGATAGAACCTTATCATTCTAAACGGAGATAGAACCTTATCATTCTAAACGGAGATATAACCTTATCATTCTAAACGGAGATAGAACCTTATCATTCTAAACGGAGATAGAACCTTATCATTCTAAACGGAGATAGAACCTTATCATTCTAAACGGAGATAGAACCTTATCATTCTAAACGGAGATAGAACCTTATCATTCTAAACTCACGAGTTGACAAATAGTGGATAATTGAGGTTTAGCTTCCCTAACCAACCTCCCTAATGATGAGCTATTGTATTGGGTACCTTAACCTGCCTAAAGGTTAGTTATACAGCTGGCTAGCCCAGTCTGAATATCTGTTTGTTTCTGGTTTAGGCAAAATGACAAATAAAATAAAGTAGTAGTAGCTACTGCTGTCACACTCACAGGGAGTAAGGCACAAGTTCATAACTTGCATATGTTATGTGGTATTTCTTATGAGTGTTAGTAGTGTAAGACCCCCTAAAGCAACATCCTGTAATAAAAGGGAATTATTATTGTTGCTAATCCTTCTCTCTGTCTCTCCACAGGTGTTTGTGTTGCTGTTTATCTTTGTGAAAAGGCAGATAATGCGCTTCGCCATGAAGTCTCGCAGAGGACCACATGTACCCCTTGGCCACAATGCTCCAAAGGTAACACACACATACATACACACACACACACACACACACACACACACACACACACACACACATACACACATACTCAGACAGAAACACATACACACACACACTCTCTTTAGATGACAACTTGTTCACCTTGTACCATGAGTTACAGTATAGCTCTTTCCCCCTGTGTGTCTAAAGTTCCAGGTAAGGTATGCTTTGTGTATCCTTTGTTTGGGTGTCATCTCTTGTCTACTGTCTCTCTCTGTATCCTGATCTACAGGAGCTGAGGCAGGAGATTGAGTCCCGTCTCTCCAAGGTTCAGGAGATTCGCTTTGAACCACGGCTGCTCACTGAGGAGGATGATCGGTTACAGCAAAGAGGATTGAGTGGTAAGAGAGAACCCCCCCCCCCCCCCTACACACACACACACACACACACACACACACACACACACACACACACACACACACACACACACACACACACACACACACACACATTCTGCTCAATCCATGACCTGCAGTACTACAACTCTATGATTAGAATTCGCAGAACGTTTGTCAAAGTAAAGTCGGTGTCTCTCTTGCAGGCTGCTATGATTACCTCTACAGGATGAGGGCACTAGATGCCATTCGAGACTCTGGTAAGTCCTCTCTCCAAGCTATTCTCACCATGGTCTATCAGCGCCCCCTGCTGCACATGATGTGTACCAGCTCCATGATTAGCTGTTGTAAGTTCTCTCCTCTCCTCTCCTCTCAGATATTCCAGTCCGTGAGTTGGGAGGGACTCCCACCGCTGTGACGGGCAGGAGATTCCGGACCTGGCTTGTGGAACTCCGGAACTCCCATCCTCTGTTCCGTACCTGCGAAAGTTCCCTCATAGACACACTGCTGGAGGGCTACAACAACGCCCGCCACGGCACGGGGGTGTGTGTGTAGTGTGTGTGTGTGTGTGTGTGTGTGTGTGTGTAGTGTGTGTGTGTGTGTGTGTGTGTGTGTGTGTGTGTGTGTGTGTGTGTGTGTGTGTGTGTGCGCGTGTGTGCGTGTGTGTGTGTGTGTGTGTGTGTGTGTGTGTGAGAGTGAGAGAGTGAGAGAGTGACAGAGTGAGTGAGAGAGAATTGTAATGATATGGATAGGTGGGAACCGTTGGGGCCAGTTATATGATGTCCACCAGTGTGACTCCTGTCTCTCTCTCTCTGCAGGTGTTTGGAGAAGCAGAGTTTGTGAAATACCAGGAGGCGCTGACCGAACTGGCCTCGGTGTGAGTACCCCTCCTTTTCTCTCTCTACACTTTCTTCCTCTCCCTTGACCTATTCTTCCACTTTTTCCTACCACTGATAATGACCATGGAAGGTTAAAATGACACTTTACAGAGTTCGTCTCTCTCTCTCTCTCCCTCTCTCTCTCTCTCCCTCTCCCTCTCTCTCCCTCTCTCTCTCTCTCTCTCTCTCTCTCTCTCTCTCTCTCTCTCACCCCCCCCACACAGTGTGAAGACCCACTCCAGCTCCACCACTCTGGACCAACATCACCAATCAGCAGCCAAAGACCTGACCGGTACCCCAGACCCTCCCCTCTCCTCCCCCACCCAGGTCACCTACCTGCCAGCGGCAGGGCAACGGAACAAACGACCGAAACACTTCCTGGAACTCAAGAACTTCAAAGATAAATACAATACCTTGGAGAGCACGTTCTGAGAAACTACAACTCCCTGCAGCACACTGAGAAACGACACCTCTTGACAGATCCTCAGATGGATCTAACAATCCATATACCACTTGTTCGGACATTGTTTTAGCTTGAGGTAGCCTAGTTTTCAGCCGTGTGTTCTCAATACTATCTTCTGGGAGCAAACATAAGACCTCTGCTATCACGTTCCTTCTCTATTTTTCAAAGGAGGCTGGAATGGTTAGAACACGGGCAGGCTGAGGTGGAGAGGGAGAAGTGCCCAAGTGGCCCAACAGGGACGACAGTAGAGCAGCAGCGTAACATCCCATCATAGTCATTCTGTCTTTGCTTGCCTTAAATCCTTAAGTTACCTTTGAGAAAGCCTGCCTGCTATTCGGCATATCCACATCCAGTGCCCTGTATGAAAGTGTTTTATGACCACACCACACTGGTGTGGAAAAAGAGCCGATATCGTGACTGTGATTGTGTTGCTATGTTTCGACACATGATTACTGAGGTATACATATTATGTCGCTATGCAACAACAGAAGAGACAATCAGTATGTATGACACTTTATCCATACATACACAGTTTGTATGTATACTGTAGACTTGCTCATAGTGAGTTCAATACCATGCTAATGTTACTGTGCTGTACTAATGTTACACCTGCCCAGTATTACTGTTGGACATGTAATGTATGATCATGTTGTTTTGCCAGCTCTCGTGCCTCATGGTGTTACAAGGCGTATTGCAGTCTGATAACTGTTCCTTTTGTTGCAGTAAAATCACTTTTTTTTACACTTTGCACTGTGTTTGGAAACGTTACCATTCTCAGCCCAGTTTTACTGAAGCCATAGTGGATCTAATGAATACATACTTGATATGTCTTTATTTCTCTGATTGTTTTAAGGGAAAAATTATGAATTCTAATGAAAGTGCTATTTCGCCAGTGTATGTACGAATGAATGATTTTCTTTATGCTATTTAATTTAAGTGAACTTGTAGCCTGGGTGCCAGTCTGAACCGCTTCTGCCAATGTATGTATGCTTGCTAAAGCAGACACGGTGTATGAGCTGTGTCCTGTATGATCGGAGCTCTGTGTGGCCTCCTGGTAGAGCTGTAGACTGCCCTACCTGAATGTTACTCATGCTGAAATATCATCTGTGTAATGTGAGATACTGAACCATACCATTAAAGTGGCAACACTGGGGAAGAGAGATGTGTGTGACTCTTCAGTCATAATCAGAGACTGTGCTTAATTGCTTATGGATTCATTACATGGTGGAGACACATTTGAGATGTACAGAACCAGTCAGTGTACACGACCACATGGTAGGATAAACTGGCACTTGAAAAGCCTGAGTGAGATGTGTCACCAGTAGAGGGGGCCATGTTACCAACTATGCGGTGAATTACGCCTTAATGAAGGTGATATGGCGCTTTTCCATTGACCAGACCGGTACGGCTCAGCACGGCACGCATTTGAAAAGTCATGCGGCCCGGTACGGTACGGCACGGTAGTGGAAAAGCGCCAATAGTGAACCATACATTCATGCCTAAGTACTATTGAAGAGCTCCCCCAACTTCTCATGTTTAAATTTATTTTTACTGGAGCAGATGGATGTGCATAAATGTTTTAGATTAGTAACTTTCTTCTTTTTCTTAGTAAAGAATAAATGTAATCAACACCATATTGGGACACCTGTATACAGTAGCAGCTACAGGATAAGCTTCTGAGCAGGACCACCAACAATAATGAAACAATAGTGATTTTAAGAGATTTATTGAAAGAACCAAAACAGATACACCTGGTAAGGTTGTAGTTAATAACACACTAAGTACACACACTAACTTCTATTGCACAATTTCTCCCTAAAATGAAGGTTATTGTTTCACATAAATACAAGGAGAAAATTGTCAAATAAATGTAAGGTCATCTACAAATCTTATAGAATGAATTACAGAGAGTATTCATAAAACAAACAAACAGTATTTACAAAGTTTATGATAGTAGATGGCATTTGAAATTCATTTTGAAACAGATTTCGACAAGCAATGTTTTTGAACATACTGTCTGTTCTTCTTCATCATCACCATCAATATCATCTTCATCTTCTTCAGCTAACTCCTAACATCTCATTTTAATAAAGTGACAGCAGTACTGGTGAGAGGGACTTCATTCATATAGACAACAGTGGCTCTTCTCAATGAGTGAATCAAAATAACAAAACATGTTATTAACTGAATAATAAAGCCATAACACTACCACTATCTCTTTCAGCCATTTAGTGCTCTGTTTCTCTCATCTGTGTTGTGTTCCTTCGGTCTGGCATAGCCCTCGCCTTCCCAGGGCATAGTGCTCCAGTCAAACATCCCACTTCTCCAGATCTGGGTCACATTGCAGTATCTCTCCTCCACACATGACATGACGGAGATATATAATCATAGAAATACAATTACATTCTTATTTCTATGGCTTTAGAGACTGGGTTTGAGAAAATAAACCCCATGAACACATCTAGACTTGTAAATGTAAAGCAGTTCTATAAAGTACCTATCTACATCATACAAGTCCTGCACTCGCACTCTCACACATTGCATAATGTCCTCTAGGGGAGTGTGGTTACAGGTGTAGTGGCGCTACAGGTGGTTGTGGATGTGTCGTCGTATGCATCTGTGGTCACCTCCGCTTCATACATGTAGCCAGGTGATATTGAAGTGATAGTGGTCTGGTTTCAGTCCGTTTTGGCCGCTTCTCAACCGGTTGGGTGTTATTGTGGAGGAGCCTCCTCTCTCCCTCTGCCTATATATATCTCTCTCTCTCTCTCCAGCTCACGACTTGATCTCAATGACTTTGATGAAGGGAAGGGCTTTCTTGGATGAATTGGACGGTTTGAGTGGCTTACTGTGGAGGACAAAGACAGAGGGAAACGGGTAGAGAGAAAGAGAGGTGGAGAGTGGCGAAGGGAGAGAAAGGATG
>NC_137680.1:7372279-7402279 GCF_963989245.1 Nansenia antarctica | reverse complement strand
CCACAATCCTCCCTAGCTAACCCATGGACAATATCACTAGTTTACTTTAATCATCTTCCCACCTCTCTGGTATAACTTGATCAATGGTGACTGATGGGTGAGAAGGTGAATTGACAGATAATGTGAGGACAATTATTGTTAGACAAAAGAGTTCTCTATTTAGTCCTGAAAAACGGATTGATTTGTGAGGGCGTGTTTCTCTCTCTCTGTCTCTCTCTCTCTCTCTCTCTCTCTCTCTCTCTCTCTCTCTCTCTCTCGCTCTCTCTCTCTCTCTCTCTCTCTCTCTCTCTGTCTCTGTCTCTCTCTCTGTCTCTCTCTCTCTCTCTCTCTCTCTCTCTCTCTCTCTCTCTCTGTCTGTCTGTGAGGGCATTGAGGGGTTGTGGAGACAGCTCTGTCTCTAAAAGGAGGGTACGGGCTGTTCTGCTAGTTTCCTGTCTGAATACCTCCTGACTCCATGCTGCCAGGAAACAACAGACTGAATGTTCTCTTTCTCTATTTCTGGGTAGGCTCTCTCTATCTCTCTCTCTCTCCCTCTCATTGCTACTTTGGGAACATGTCATCCTCCTTATGTATCTTCCTTATCTTTTTACAATCTGTTCGTCATACACCTTTACATGGAGTTGCTATATCACCGTGGCCTGAATAACTCTGAACACCAGATAAGTTGAGAAAAATATGGGCGGAGCCTATTTGTCAGTTGGAAGTTTGTTTCTGATAAGGGTTTTTTGTATCAACGTGATGCTAATTTGGTGGCAAACTGGCTTGTAGTCGCTCTATGTGTAGAGGGCTGCAAGGGAATTTTCCTGGCTACACAGTGTACAGGTTTTTACTTTTGCCTGCTTGCGGCTCTGTCAGTAGGTGAAGCGCATTGAGTTGCATCTTGTAAGAAATGCGCTATACAAATCAAATTTGATTTAAATTTGATTTTGATTTAATTTGAGAGCTGCACTCTCACGCGCATGTTCAAATTTAAAACTAGTTAACAGGACCAGAACAAGCCATGCAGTACATTATTGTACATCTCAACAGCTGCCTTGCAGAATTGTGACAAGTAAGAGTGTCGTAAGTCAGAGTGAGACACACTAGAGTGTACATCTTGACTTCAGAGCCCATTTTGAAGCCTTATACAGCACTGAAAAGATTGCTTGTTTGTTGAGAGGCTGGTCTAGGACCACCTTATCCATCCAAAATGTTTTACTTGAACCTTTTGAGGGAAATCAAATCAATCATGTGTCTACGTGTACCTTGACCCCTTCACCTGAGATACAGGAGATACAATACAATGCTGCCACAGGAGACGGCTGTTATCTGGTGAAAGTGTCATGTTGCGTGGCGACATTCAAATTATAAAGAGACTATGAGCTGGGTTATTTGTCAAACATGGTGAATGATTAACCCTCTCTAACTGTAGACAAGAGATAAAGCCTGAAGGCCGACATGGAAAAGCACACATGTAATGAGGCATATCTAAGCTATAGGCCTATACTGTAAGTCTGGACACATATGGCACAGGAGGTTCTTGTGTGCTTAATCTGTAATAGCACTTCTTCCGGTTCTAGTGTTTATTCTATAACAGCAGTTCTTCTATACGTTCTCTTCATTGGCTGTCACTACTCTAAATGCTACATGGAAGAAAGCACTAGTGACATGCAGTCTGTCTTACCAAACCACAGATGTTATCTGAGCTAATACTCTCTCTCGCTCTCTCTGTATTTGTATATAGGCTAATACTGTAATGACTATGTGTAAGAAGCCATGTGAATGGCCCACTGAGACCAGATGAGGCCACTAAGCCTGATAAGACTTCTGTCAGCAGGATCAACGTGAAACAGTCAGTGGAGAATTAATCTCTTGCTAGTTCCAGTCAAGTTTATCACAAAAAATGTCTTTAAAGATCAAAATAAATGTGTATCATATGTCAACAGAATACAGAGCAATATGTATTAAAGTTGGGACAAAAAGTTCAAGTTCCAAGAAGGCAACCTTTGCTATCCAAATAGATATGAGAGATATGATGATGCCGGAGGTTCTATACTTCTGAACCTCTGAACCATAAATGGAATAAATCATTTCATGTTGTATGTACGCTCTAACCCTCTCCAGTCCCCCTGACCCACTTTGCTCATGTTGCTGCACATCTCGGTCGACTTCAGCACAAATAATTGGGAATCTTGACAAGAAGACAAATGTATGTATTATGTGTAAAAACAATAATAGAGTCACTTGACTTACCGCTGATCTCTCGTCAGCTCTGATGTCCTCAAAGGTACACAGACTCCGCGTCACGCCGTTCATCTTCGCACAGGTTCGATAAATAAACTGGGAAAAACTTTAAATAAATATTAAATATAAAAACAACAATGAATAAACTGTAGTATGTCTTCTTCTTTCCAATAGACAGAGAGGAGAAAACTCTGAAACTGACTCTGCCTGTTCACTTTGCTGATCTCGGATTATATTGAACAAACCAGACTAACTCGATACTACCGGACGATAAACGGTCTCATCAGCCCGATCCCTCCCTCGTCTGCTCCCGGTCTCATCAAGTCAGATCGGCTGTCGGAATGTGCGGTGACGTCAGCAGCCAAGCACCTCTCTCTCTCTGTCTCTCTCTCAGTCGGAACGCCCCTAGTCATACCCGCGGCTACTAAATAAGTGAAGCAGATATATTCATATAATATAACTATTATTTTAGCATAATAGTTGAGCAGCGCGCAGATGACAACTTGTCCAATAAAAAAATCTAAATAATACATTTATAATGTTTATATAAATATATACTTTTTTTGTATGTTAACTTTGATCAAATACATTTATTTGAGGATACGGATAATACGTCTATTGAGCCGAGCTGAGAGACAACGATCCCTTTGGGCCACTCCCACTCACAACTTCTTCATGTAGGCTACTCCTTTCATGAGATTCCTCACAGTGATTATGTCGGCTAACTAAAAAGAGACAGACAGGCAGCCAGACAGACAGACAGACAGACAGACAGGCAGATTGTCCATCTGGTTGGTTAGGGTTAGGGTTGACCAAAACACAACATCAGTATGGGCAGGGGCCAGGGGCCAGGGGCCAGGGGCCAGGGCTCAAAGCTGCTCCAATCCACATCTCACCATGTGCACAGCGCAGACCTCAAATTGGATAGACTAAGTTGGCAGTAAATGTCTTGATTGATCGTTTGTTGTTTTCTGTGGTAGGCTGTGTGTGTGTGTGTGTGTGTGTGTGTGTGCACACACACGCACACACACACACACACACACACACACACACACACACATTCACACCTTTAAAAAACAGGTCTAATAAACCGTGCCATATCATGCTGAGATGTGTCTCGATTCCTGGAAGACATAAATTACACGCTGACATCACACAGACAGACAGACCTGTCGTACTATAAACCCAGACAGCTCCAGATCCAGAGACGAGGTAGATCATATCACACCGATGATATCAGCAGACAGCTCGTCAGAGCAGTCTATGCATGTCTCCCCATACATTCTCCCCTTCTTACATTCTACACCGTAGAAACATGTGAGGAGACGGTGTGAGTCAGGGATGTCTCACTCAGTATGACAGGAGAGAGAACCCCCTGGACCCCCTGAACCCCAAACTACAATGCTCACCTTATAAGGACATACAGACAAACTCATTGATAGATACAGTATGATGACGCTACACAACCACATTATGTGGGAGGGCATGTCCAGACAAACTATACAAATGGACAGTGCATTGAACTAAGACCCGGATTCTTTCATGGCACCGTTATATTGATTTTTTCATTTTTCATTTCATTTATTTATTTTCGCGAGAGATTATTATGAGATTATCATACATGTCATACATTTTTATGTGTCCTATACAATTAATTAATTTCCCCATGGGCAAAAAAGGAGCAGGAAGAAGAAAAATCTTATAATTACCTGCCCCCTATTCATCATCAATAAAAATTACACTTGATGGTCGGCGCACAACCAGAAATTACCAAATAATTTATATATTACAAAAATTAACAATGAAACCTACCAAGACCAACAAAGAAACAAACAACGAGCAAATGAACAATAAAAAAAAAGGAAAGAAAAAAAAGAAAGAGAGAAAAATATCTTTTATTTTATGTATTATTTTTCTTCATATTGATAATGATTGCCATGGCCATAGATGTTACAGTGAAAAGAACTAAGCACAGCAGAGGAGAAGTGATGTATTCACTACCTATACCAAGGCGGAAGGTAGCTAGAGAGGCCAGCCAGCCAATCGGTAGGTTGCTTGTTCGATTCCCACCCCAGGAGAGAGCCGGATGTGAGCCGGTGAGACTGGAGGTTTGCTGGCATCCTATCTAAGGTGCCTACCACTGCTACTGTGCAGTGTATAACAAAAGTAAAAGTCGCCTTAAGATGGAACACCACCAGGCAAAAGAAAACCTGGGAGGCCCAAAACCACCTGGTGCAGAACTGTGTTGTTTTGCATTTTCTCTGCGTTTGTCTTTCAATATTGATCCGCACTGAAGTGGAAATATTTTTGTGTGGACAATGAATGTGTGTGGTAGCTCCACTGACTATGTGTGGTAGCTCCACTGGCTATGCGTGCCTCCATATAAAGGTAAACATACCACACTTACACACACACTAACACACCCTAGAGTGGTGGAATATGATTACATCATGTATAAAAATCCTGTTTGGAAAGCCACATTGCAAAAGCAGAGGTGGGGAGAGACGTCATGGAACTGTGTGGACAGGTTTACTATCAGGATTAACAGGAACGCTGGCACAGCTTAACTGACATTACCAGTGACAATATACACATAAAAGGGATTAGCGATGATTTGGACAAAACATTAGCACATAATAGATTCATAGCTACAAATATGTATTTCATTGACAGTATATGGAAACATAATAACACTCCTCGCCAACTGTAAACAAACTGAGTGGTGCACCTGACACCCTGACACATTTTACATTTACATTTTTTACATTTTTGGCATTTAGCAGACGCCTTATTCCAAAGCGACTTACAATCAATACATTTGACTAAGCAAGTGAATCATCAACCCACCAGTCGTAGCAGGAAGAGTAATCCAGCTCAGGCCCGGGGCCATTGATAGAAGGAAAAACCTTCTTCTATCACCTTCTTCTAAACCTAGACTTTTGTATTATTTTTTAAATTTTTTATAGACACTGGAGAAACAGAGAAACAGTACAAGAGGCGCAATAGAAGTTTTAGGGGACACTGTAAAGGGGAAAAGCGGGTGTCTTCAGGAGACGCAGTGCTGGGGGGCAGTAGATGTCTCAGGAGGAGCAGTTAAGGTGTAACCTGAAGAGATGGGGGTCTTCAGTCTACTACGATTTTAGAAAAGTGATCCCGCCAAACATACTGTAAGTCATTTAGAACCATTAGATAAAACTTTAATCTAAGATGACAAGATAGTGTCCTACCTGTTAACTCTCCTGGTCACTCAATAGCACCACAGGGGGCATGGGAGTCTGCCATGATCAGCACACATCGCGGTCCAGTAATGTCCCTGTTGTGTCTCACAATAGTGAACTGTCATTGAAGCACATTCTTGTGTTGGCATACTAGTGTGCATAAGAAGGTGTGCAAGTACATTATGTACATTTGCTTAAAAGACCACTGGTCTTTAATACAACAAGCAGCATTATGCTGTAATCTATTCCACCGTCTTTTATTTTCAATAAGGCTCTTTAACATTTGAAATCAAAATGAAGCAAACCCTGTAAAAACACCTTGGCAGGCTTGTAATCACCGTTGTAACGGCTCCACTCTTCATATCATACTGGGCTCTGCCAAGCTCAAACAGTTTTTTTTTTACACATTCCAGACATTTTTGGTCTCTGTTTCTTTCTCCTGCTACAGTGGTTCTGTTGGCATCGGTACACAGAACAGAAGCCATACATCAAACGTACCTCCCTGCCTCGCCATGGTTAATCTAGCTCAACAGATTGCAGGGCTCAGGCTCCTTATCCAACAGAACACTATACATAAAGTAGGGCAGAAGTGTAGTATGTATGCATAACCATATCAAAATCAAACCTACACTTTTAGTCCAAATCTGCTATATAAGAGTTTGGCCTCTGCTACAGTACAGTATAATGCCTCACTCCGAACTCAGTGACCTGCTTCATGCACATGCATTGTCTCATCTGTAAATCTAACAGAATGCTGTGATGTTCATCACCCCCCATCAGGGTTTATGTGAACATAGTAAGCCAGTGTAAAGTGTGTGTTTGTGTACTCAGTGAGCAGAGAGAGAAGCAAGCAAGCAAGTAATTGTGTATTGCTTATTGACCTGGTTCTCTCTCTCTCCTACACTCACACACACACACACACACACACACACACACAGACACACACACACACAGACACACACACACACACACACACACACACACACACACACACACACACACACACCCTTTAGGAAAACAAACCACCACAATCTCTCTCAACACGTTGGAATAGCATACGAAATATCACCAAAACAATGATGAAAACACCATTGCCACAAATTGATAGCTTGATAAAATTGTATACTATAAATCCATCTACAGTCCTGTGAATACACGTCCCACTTCCTGACAGGAAGGGCTAGTTTCAGACACAACAACTCACCCACTCACACTAGTGAGCCTAAGGGTAATGTACTACAGTGCTGTCACAGGTGCTGCTGCTCCCCTGCAGTTCTGGGGAATTAGAGATAAGACCGCTGACAGTCATAACAGTGTATTTCTACATAAGTGTCATAACAACAATTAGTCTTTGATCCTAACCTGAAAACAGACAGGTAACGCTGTAAGACTGGATGGGACAGAGAAAGATAACCATGGATGACTTCCATGACTCATCAGTCTAGAGACCAACCTTGCAACAATTCGCGGTGCGACAGAATTGCGACAAAATTGCACGCCGTGTGCATTGGGCTTTAAGGTCTTAATGGGCGAGACACAACATGATTTTCTCTTAGAGTCGAAGTTTCTTGAGTGCTGTGCCAATTTTCATTTTTATCTTCCACAGAACTACACAGAGGAATGAGGATGTATACTGAATGGATGCATAGATGCATGAATACTGGAGAGGTAAAAAGGGAGGATCAAAAACATGACATTCACATTAAATTACACAGAACTAATGCCCATTCTACGGTTTGTTCAAAAGAACTCTCTTGCGGAGCGTCACAAAGACAATGAAGAGTGCAGTGTCTGACTTTATTTTATTTTTATTCCTGCTAATTGTAATAGAAAACAGATTTGTAGAGTACAAAATTCAGTGTAAAATGATTCTAATCAAAATTATGTCATATAATCTCAAGTTACAGCAGACAAAGCTGACATACGTCAGAGAACAACAGAAATCTTTCAAGCTAAGTGGGCACAAAGAAAAGATACAGTTGCAGTAGTTGAATTGACAGTTGCAGTAGTTGAATTAACAGTATTGGCTATCATCATTGATTGACTGTTCAACAAATAACTTCTCACACGTCCACAGCTACAGTATAGTATTATTAATTAAATAGTAACATACCATTTACAAAAATCAACCCACAGTACGCTAATACAACAACAAGAACAAAGAACTGAAACCGATTACAAAATTGTTAAACAGCTTTAAGGCATCAGGCATCAGAGTGAAAGGTAATTCACAGGCTTCACTGAGTGGCTGAAAGGAATGCATAGAAGTTGTGCAGCCTCTACAAAATACACTTGAACGATTTGTGTGTGAGAGAGAAAGAGAATACAGGCAGTCAGTAAGAAGTTCAGTAAAAAGCTGCAATATACAGAACAATCACCAATGGTCAGTCAAACCATCAGATTTAGTTGAAAAAAAAACATCCAGTGGAAAATAATCGTTGTAATCACATTTCTTAGAAAAATTATTTTGTTCATAACTCTCAATATTGCTAGTGGTGCCTTGTGTATGTAGGCTATGCACCTGTGGTAAAAAAAAAATCATGAACAGACATTGATGTCATCATTTGGTCCATCATTTCCATACACGCTCACAATTACAGCTCCTGTATCTCTAAGCATGCATATTATAGGGATATATTATAAGATTCAAGCTGCACATTTGCTGTGCAGAAGTCACACGCTGTCAGCATGAACAACTGAGATGTGTTTACAGTCGGAGCAGTCGTCAACATGCTGAAACAGCTCAGGTTAACTCACACTGCCAGACTGTGAAGGGTGGTTGTCTCAGTATTCAACCGGAGACACAAAGCCTATTGTAAGTCTCAAATTCTTTCTCCGTAGCGAGTAACAGAACCGAGTAAAGCCTTACTTTAGGTGAGTCACACCCAAGACCAGCCCCTCTCTCTCTCTTTCTCTCTGCATGTTTCCTGTAGTGCTGGTCAGTTTGTTAAGTGCTTAAGACGGTAAACCTCGCCTCCTTTAGAGCACATTACAGAAGACGGCAGTAGAATGGACCTGTACAAACATCTACAGTAGTCTTACACATTGACTCTTCAGTACCTGTGTGTGTGTTTGTGTGTGTGTGTGTGTGTATGTGTGTGTGTGTGTGTGTGTTTGTGTGTGTGTGTGTATGTGTGTGTGTGTGTGTGTGTTTCCCACTGTACCAAATGATTGTGTACATTAGTGGTCATATTTGTAATGATGAATACATCTTGTACCCGTTTTCTCCACTCTTCCTCCTCCTCTTCTCTGTGCCCGTGACATTCCTCCTTCCCCCTCCTCTCTTTCCCTCCCTTTAATTAGCTAGACTTCTTTTTAATGTAGTATTCAGAATAGAGTAGTTAACCCCCCCCCCCCCTCCCGTTAAACACAGTGCCTAGTGTGCAGTATTAATGGACTCCCTCCCTAGCCAGAGTGGGTGGACAGAAGACTCCCAGTGTTGCATACATGTCTGTATGTCTGTCTCTGTGTGTAGTGCTTCAAATAACTCCTTCCAGAAATTCCATCCCTCTCCTTATCTCTGTAGTGCTTACCAAACCAATATCACTCCCACTACTACCCTACAATCCCCCCATCCCTCCCTCCCTCCATCCCCCTTTCAGAGGAGCTTAGAAAACCCCACTTTAGCCTCACTACTACCACTACACCCCCCGCCCCCCGCACCCTAGCAGGAGCTGGTCTGCAGGTTGCCCTCAACCCCCCGCCCCCCGCACCCTAGCAGGAGCTGGTCTGCAGGTTGCCCTCAGTGAGGATGGACGTGATGCTGGAAGGGTCGTACAGGCCTTCATCATCCTCATCCTCTGAGCTCAGGGCTGAGGAGTCCAGGGCTGGCCGCCGCGCCTGCTGGACCTTCCTCCTGAGACACAGCATCATCATCATCATCATCATCATCATCATCATCATTATCATCATCAGTAAAACAGAATACAGCTGGCCCATGATAGGCCATAAGCTTGTCTCAGCTGTGGACGTGTCGTTCCCTCTACTGGTCTCAGTCAGAGAGCTCCCTCTGCTGGTCAGAGAAGGGAATGGGCAGGTCTGACTGATGGGAATGAGTGCTGGATCTACTGTATGCAAGTGTGTGTGTGTGTGTGTGTGTGTGTGTGTGTGTGTGTGTGTGTGTGCGCGCACACGGGTGTATTTGTTTCCTTAGGTTGTTGCTTGTCACAGCGTTGTCGTTTTGGTTTAATTGGACAAGTCTTCCCTGCTAGTGAGTTTACTAAATTCAATTAGGCGATGTGTTTCAATCAGCGTGCTTCATGATGTATTTGTGTAATTGCATCTTCTCTGTAAAGGGCTTTGGGAGAGGCTCAGTGATCCACAGTGACATGCCTCAGTTGGATCATGCACGCACACGCACACGCACACGCACACGCACACGCACACGCACACACACACACACACACACACACACACACACCCACACACACACACAGAGACACACACACACACACACACACACACGCACACACACACACACACATACACACACACACATACACACACACACACACACACACACACACACACACACACACACAACCTACTTGAGCTCCGTCTCCAGTGCCGTGACCCTGGCTTGTAAGGCCTCCTTCTGTTCCACCTGTTCCTCCACCTCTCTCTGAGCCTTCCTCTTCAACCCCTCCATCCTCTCCACCTCCGTCTCTCCTTCATCCACCTGTCTCTTCAGAGCCTTCACACGCAAAGACAGCTGAAACAGAGAGAAGAATGTTAGTGTGTGTGTGTGTGTGTGTGTGTGTGTGTGTGTGTGTGTGTGTGTGTGTGTGTGTGTGTGCATGCGCTTGGGTATGAGGTAGTCAATTAAGAACTGTACTATGCCCACAGGAATAATGCATTATGGAATAATGTGATCTGAGTGTAGTAGTATTTCTTTGCATATTGTGATTAGTCTGTGTGTGTGTGTGTGTGTGTGTGTGTGTGTGTGTGTGTGTGTGTGCTGCACCTGGTCTCTCTGTTCTGTGTGTTGTTGCCTCTCATCATCTAGGGTGATGTTGAGCTCTTTCAGTTTCCTCTCTAGGCGACGCTGAGATGACAGCATAGTGTTCTTCTCCCTGTGTCACACAAGAGTCACCGTTAACACTAAAACATGACACAGTGCACCCATTCGGGCACAAAATTGGTGTGGTGCATTGTGGGACCTGTAGTGTAGTGCAGGTGTACCTCTCCTCGCCGTGTAAACGCTCCTCTAATTCCTGAACCTTGCTCTCCAGCTGAGACACGCCTGCTGAGGAGCGAGACTGACCCTCCATATCAGCCACGCGACTCCTCAACTCCTTCATCTGCAGAGAGAGGGAAGGGGGGGGGAGAGGGGAGAGAGGGAGGGGGGGGAGAGAGGAGAGAGGGAGGGGGGGGAGAGAGGGGGGGGGGGGGGTTAAATGCAATCAAGTCGGCAACCGAACAAATATTCAGACTTTTATTCAGAAAAATGTAAATCAACTTCAGTGTTGTTGAAAATCAATGACACACTCGCTAGTCGAGCCAAAACATTGCAATGCAATGGATTCGGTGAGTAATCCCCACTACTCATCCCCACTACTACCTAGTCAGTGGGGATGATAACGCAATTGCAATGTTTTGGCTTGACTAGCGAGTAGTGTGTCTTGGATTTTCAACAACGTTAATATGTCTTTACATTTAAAGAAAAGAATAAAAGTCGGAACATTTTGATCGGTTTGCCGACTGATTGCTGACGTGTTGCTGCTTTCATCGGTTGCTGTCACATATGGCCTTTTACACAGTTGAAAAAACTAACAAAACAGAATATAGCTCTCAATTATTCCTTCTGTGACTGAGAGATTGGATAGGGGCACACAGAGTTCCTGTACGGACAACAACCTTATTGATTTCCTCTGAGGACAAGATGGACTGAGAGTGATACTGATTCACTGAATCTATTATGACTAATGGACAAAGCAAACTATTGAGGACATATGTAAGAAATATAGCAGTATGTCACAGAGCCACACACAGATGACCTACGTGTCTCTCCAGGGCGTTCTTGTCCAGCTCCAGGTCCTGTTTGGAAGATCTCTCCTGCATGAGTTCAGAACGCAGCTGGTCTATCTACAGAAAGAGAGGGAGGGGGGTTAGACCAATGAGGAGGCAGAGGCTGGTAGACATAGACATAGACACACACACACACACATACACACACACACACACACACACACACACACACACACACACACATAGACACACACACCTCTTGTGTGTGGAGCTGAGAGAGTGGCCTAAAGAGATGACTTCATGTACATGGTGTACACGTGTGTGTGTGTGTGTGTGTGTGTGTGTGTGTGTGTGTGTGTGTGTGTGTGTGTGTGCGTGTGTGTGGGTAACCTAAATCTGTCCAATAGGAACAGACTTGTTGGTCTTGTTAAGGTAGCTTAAGGGCTGTTTTCAGGACTAAAATATGTTATGTGTCCTTCATCCCTAGTGCTATTCATTTGGCTGTACTGTTCTCTGTACTACCCCTGCACTTTATGCACACTCACACTTTTTGTATTTCCATTTCTCTGAACTAGCTCAGCGATTTGATTGTGTTGATGTTGTCCTTTTTGTATTTTGTCTGTGTGAACCCGTGACCCTTGAGTGTGTGTGTGTGTGTGTGTGTGTGTGTGTACCTGGTCTCTGTGTGTGCAAGTGTGTGTGTGTGTGTGTGTGTGTGTGTGTGTACCTGGTCTCTGCTCCTAGTGACCCGGTCCGTGAGGAGCTCCACACTTCCCTTCTCCTCCTCCAGCTCTAATTCCAAACGCTTCAGCTTCTCCTGATGAAGACACACAGAGAGAGAGAGTGAGTTCAATACGCAGTCTACACCCTAACCCCCCCCTTTTTAAATAAAAAGACTTGACTGTTTGAAACTTCCCTGATGTTATTAATGACATAAGGCAACGACTAGAAGAATACAGGTTGGAACCTGTGCGGAACAGAGAAGAGACATGCACTTCTGGTAGGGAGAAATAAAAGTTGCGGGCAGACTCTTGATTTTGCTTCTTTTGACCCTAATTACCGGGACGACAGAAGACACGAATGCACACCACAGGAACGTACGCGCACACATCCTTTACCTCCAGACTGCGTATCTCTCTGGCCTTGTCACTGAAGCTGTTCTTGCTGTTCTCCAGTTCTCCCTCTAGGTGGCGAAGCCGGTTGGTCAGCAGCTCTTTGTCCAGCTGAGAGTTATCCCTCTCCTCACACACTGTGAAGAGCTCCTTCTTCTGACGGGCCACCTAAAACACACACACACACACACACACACGTGTTACACTCCAACTTTGCACTCATACACACAGACTATTTTCGGTTAAACCGCGGGATTCAAAATGACATTGTTGTCTTTGACGGAGCTTCCGATTTCAAATGACGGAGCCCTATACTTTCTGGTGGCACAGTTGCAACACAATTAGGCTACTTCATAGTTTCACAAATATACGTGGAAAGGTACACTTAAGTAGGCTATACCGTACATGAATATACATAAATACATTAAACACTTAACATACCTAGCTCCGCTTATCGAGGGTGCAAGGAAGATCTATGACGAACGACATTTTGGAACAGCGTCTTAATTGAATGAACTGCTCTTTCTCACTAGCTTGGTTCTTCTTTCAACTGCTGCTCAAGGTACTTCAGTTTTCGCAGTGAACATACTCCAAGCTTTTCATAAAAAACACACGCCTCTTTCTCATTAAATCAACACGACTCATGACTCATGACTTTTGACATTGAAAAAGTTCTGTCATCACTTTCATAGCATCTTCAACCACACAGACAGTGGTGCTGGACAAACACTCTTGAGGCGTTGATTATATATCGCAATTTATGACGGTAGTTTTATGATGGTATTGAGGAAAACCGTTGCTATTTTTGAATACCGAGGTTTTCGGTTAAACCGAAAGAGACAAAGCTCACTCCTCTAAAGACACACACACACACACACACACACACACACACACACACACACACACCTCTTCCTCTAGCCTCCTCTAAAGACATCACACACACACACACACACACACACACACACACACACACCTCACTCCTCTAAAGACATCACACACACACACACACACACACACACACACACACACACACACACACACACACACACACACACACACACACACACACACCTCTTCCTCCAGCCTCCTCTGGGCGCTCTGGCTCCTCGCCAGCTCAGCCTGGGTGTCGTTGCCATGACGCTGCGCCTCCTGCGTCTCCCGGCGTGTCTTCTCCTTTTGCTCTTCCAGCTGAGCCCTGAGAGCCTGCAACTCTTCTCTGGAGGAGACGGTCAGTGACTCGTACTGAGAGAGACAGAGACAGAGAGAGAGAGAGAGAGAGAGAGAGACCGAGAGAGAGAGAGAGAGAGAGAGACCGAGAGAGAGAGAGAGAGAGAGAGACAGAGAGAGAGAGAGAGAGAGAGAGAGGGTATTAGCTCAGGTAACATTTTACATTTACATTTTTTGGCATTTAGCAGACGCCTTATTCCAAAGCGACTTACAATCAATACATTTGACTAAGCAAGTGAATCGTCAGTTCACCAGTCGCAGCAGGGAGAGTAATCCAGCTCAGGCCCGGGGCCATTGGCAGTCTCCGTGATAGAAGGAAAAAACAAAAAAACAAAAAATATATATTTCTTTCTTTTTTCTCTCATTTTTTTTACTATAGACACTGGAGAAACAGAGAAACAGTGGGGGGGCAGTAGACGTCTTAGGGGACACAGTAAAGGGGAAAAGCGAGTGTCTCAGGAGACGCAGTGCTGGGGGGTAGTAGGTGTCTCAGGAGGAGCAGTTAAGGTGTAACATCTGTGGTTTGGGCAGACTGCATGTCATTAGTGCTTTCTTCCATGGAGCAAGAGAGATATTTGAGAAATTTTAAGATTTGCCTTTTTCTTTACACAAAGAAAAGTTGAAAAATGAACTACTCCCTCCAGCCCATCCTTGTCCAACAACTCCCCCTCACCTCCTTGTTTATCTTCTCCAGGGCTCTCTCCTGCTGATGTTTCGTCTCCTCTAGCTGCGTGCTGGTCTGTGTGAGGAGGTCCTTCTCTCTCTCCCTCTCCTCCAGGCGCAGGCTGAGGTCGCGGTGCTCGTGCCCCAGCCGAGAGGCTCCTCTCTTGGCCTCGTCCAGATCAGACCTCAGCCCCCTCACCTCCGCCCGGAGGGCCAGCTCTGCCTCGGAGCTCTCAGACGTGCTGGTTTGTAGCTGGGCCTGGGGGACACACACATGGATATTACAACACCTCACCCACACAGCACCTAAATTCAGCATCACCTCTAACTAACACACAACTGTAGCTGAGCCTAGACAACCCATACACATACGCACTGGTAGAGAGAGAGAGAGTGTGTGTAACAGAGTCAGCAGGAGAGTGTGGAGGCAGCATTGTGTGTGTGTGTGTGTGTGTGTGTGTGTGTGTGTGTGTGTGTGTGTGTGGGGGTGTGGTGTGTGTGTGTGTGCATGCGTGCGTGTGCAACTGAGTGAGCAGGAGAGTGTGGAGGCAGCATTGTGTGTGTGTGTGTGTGTGCGTGCGTGTGTAACTGAGTGAGCAGGAGAGTGTGTAGGCAGCATTATGTGTGTGTGTGTGTGTGTGTGTGTGCGTGTGTCTCCCTTTCTCACCTCCAGGCGTGAGAGCTTCTCTCCGAGGCGCGTGTTAACCTCCTCCTGCTCCAGCTGTGAGTCTCTGAGAGCGTTCAGCTCAGCCTGCGATCGTCCCAGACGCTCCGTGCTGGCCTGCAGCTCCTCCTCGGCCAATGAGAGTTTGTCTTTCAGCTGGCCCGCCTCCCCCCGCACGCCACCGAGCTCCGCCTCCAGGCCGGAGATTACTGACGGGTCAGGGAGCTGAAGACACAAGAGTGTTCCGAGAAAAAGGGAGGGGAGGGGGTGGAAGAGGGCAAAGGAATGAAGACGCAAAAAAGAATTGGTGAAAAGACAGAAAAGAGAATCTTCAAGAATAGGTGGAAGACTTCTGACGTTCTGTTCAGCTTTTAATTTACAGTTTTTTTTAAAATTCTGACAGTTTAGGGCTTTTAATTGACTGATTTTGTTTTTCTAATGACCAGGAATAGCATTCAGTCATGAGTCAGTCCCTCTCTAGGATGGATTCTAGTCTCACTGAGAACTCACCTGCTTGTTTTTCTCCTGTGCCTTGGCCAGATCCTCTTTGGCTCTCTGCGATTGGACCCTCAGCCTGTCCATCTCGTACCTCAGCTCCGCCTCCTGCTCCTGGTTGGCCTTCTTTAAGGAAATGACCTCCATGAATTTCTTATCCTGCTCCGCCCTCTGCTTCTCCATCTCTGACTTGGCCTTCTGCAGGTCGGCACGGCAACCCTGCAGTTCCTAATAGAACAATCAATCCGTCAAATATGTTGTACTACTTACTTACTTATCAGCATTGCTGGTGTGTGTGTGTGTGTGTGTGTGTGTGTGTGTGTGTGTGTATGTGTGTGTGTACCTTGGTGAGTGTATTGGTGTGGTTGGGGTCTGGAATCTGCTGTTTCATGATGGCTATTCTCTCTTGATGCTCCTTCAAATCCTCCTCAAACTCCTCTTTCTCCAAGCGAGTCTGCAGCAGCCTGTGACACACACACGTCATGTTGACATCCACGTACAGTACCATCCAGCCTTACTAGATCTACTGATTCAAGCACAGACGAGGACGGCTCAAAAGCGTGGGTCGGTTTAGTTCAATCACTCAAAGCTACTGTTTAGCTACGATATACGTCCTGGACATCTTTAGACATTTTGGATCATACTAGGATATCGCTGTTTTTTAGTCCCGCAATCTGACATCGTGAAAAAAACATAAAGTCTAGAACTAAAACAAAGATCCAGAGACTGGGTGGGGGGCCATCCACACTGGGCATCATCACTAGGGCCAGGAGTTATTCCTGACCACCAAATGTTAAGATAAGAGCTCTATGGGTGCTAGGGAAAGCAGTGCAGGGTAAGTACACCGGTAGGGAGTCACAACAGTGTTGACAGTGGGATCGACTTACACACTACCGACACAGACATGTACACAGAAACAGACACCACAGTTCTAGGAGACAGGTGACAACACAACAGCGGTCAATAAGACTCGTGTCTCCCTCACTGTGGCTCAGGGCGGACGGGCGGGTCTCTGGCACAATGAGAGGGCGAGAGAGAGAGAGAGAGAGAGAGAGAGAGAGAGAGAGAGAGAGAGAGAGAGAGAGAGAGAGAGAGAGAGAGAGAGAGAGACAGTGACAGTGCAGAATGAGAGGAAAAAGAGAGTGATACTCATTAATGGTGCATGCACTTCGAAAGTGACCAGATTCCATTCTTTTTTTGGTCCTTAGCACCTTCCTCTTTGCTGTTCACAGATCTTAAGGGAACTGGATTGGTTTGGGAGAACTTGGTGACAGCTCTTCCAAAGCCTATCCAAGGCCTTTAGGATCTGTGAACACTGAGGGAGGGGGGGATGGGGGGTAGGACCAAGTGAGTGGTTAAAAAGTAGAGTGGGGCCATTCTAAGTTGTGTATGAGCATGTGGACGGAGTGTCCACTCACTCCTGTTTAGCGGCGCGGTGTTCATCCCTGGTGGATTGGAACTGCTCCCTCCAGTGGCCGCTCTCGTCTCTGCACTCCTCCAGCTGCTGCTGGAGAGAACGCACGGACGCGTTCACGCGCAGGCGCTCCGCCTCGATACCCGCCTGAGACTGTCAGAGAGAGAGAGAGAGAGAGAGAGAGACAGAGAGAGAGAGAGAGAGAGAGAGAGACAGAGAGACAGAGAGAGAGACAGAGGGAGAGAGAAGACCATCAGCGCAATCAGATTTCATCAACTCACCATAAAATCAGGTTTAACTGTGTGTGTGTGTGTGTGTGTGTGTGTGCGTGTGTGTGTGTGTGTGTACCTGGGAGACCTGCTCCATGCTGCTTCTCAGCCTCTCCATGTCGGTGCTGTATTGCTCTCGCAGGGTCTCGATCTCTCTGTCGTGCGTGGCCACCTCGTCCTTGAGCGCCCCCTTCAGGGCGGTGAGCTCCCTCTCTCTCAGGCGCAGGGACTCCTCCAGCCTCTGCTTCAGCATGGACAGTTCAGACAGGTCCGCTTGACAGGACACTAACTCCTAGAGAGAGACACCACAAAGGTTTAACACACACTCCCTCCCTCTTGCTCTGCCTCAGTGATAAAGACACTCTGTGTGTGTGTGTGTGTGTGTGTGTGTGTGTGTGTGTGTGTGTGTGTGTGTGTGTGTGTGTGTGTGTGTGTGTGTGTGTGTGTGTGTGGTACCGTCTTGTTGCTGTTCTCTCTCCTCAGCTCCTCCTGTAGTTCGGCCAGCTGATCCTCCATCTGTCTGACCCGGGCCTCGGCGTTCTCCCTCTCCATACGTAACTGAGTCAGTCTGAGAGGAAGGGAGGAGACGTTGACTTGGGGACACTCATGTTCTAACATGACTTGGGGACACACATGTTCTAACATGAAGGAAGCACTAAGGAAGCTCTAAGTGGAACTTAGAACGGTACATCTCTGTATGAGTGTGACATGTTGGCCCGGGTTCCACTTTCCCCCCATCTAACAGTCATCAGGGTCCTTACAGCCTTCACCTGTCTGGCTTGGTGCCCCACCTGTCCTGGTCTGACCCTGCCAACCCCATCCCTGCCATACACCACCCTGCTCTGTCACTCCCTTTCATGGGCCCCTGTAAACGTGTGTGTGTGTGTGTGTGTGTGTGTGTATGTGTGTGTCCGCTCTATTGCACAGGGGAGAGTAAAGATCATAGCACTGAAAGAGGAAAGAGGACATATTGTGGGTTAGGTTCTGTAGTGTGTGTTATGTAGTGTGTGTTATGTGTTCTGTAGTGTGTGTGAACTGTGTTCTCACTCAGTGTGGGTCTGGTGCAGTTCATTCTTGTTCCGGTCCAGTGTCTCCTGCAGCTGCAGGTTCTCATCCAGACAGGATTCCAGCTCAGCCTTCAGAGCAGGGTCAGACCTGCCACCAGAGGCCTACACACACACACACACACACACACACACACACACACACACACACACACACACACACACACACACAACAATGACAAAGGACAACAGCAACACACACACAAAAAAACACATTGGTGGATGAATGATGGAATGGAAGATGGAACTCCATATAGTACTAAGCCCTGCATGTGTGTGTATGTGTGTGTGTGTGTGTGTGTGTGTGTGTGAGTGTGTGTGTGTGTGTGTGTGTGTGTGTGTGTTCTTCTGAAATGTGTGGTCTGTAGAATGGACATGAGAGATTACGTTCTTAAGGGGTATTAAAGCTTAAGACCAACCCAACTCCCTTAAACCAACACATAATAACTAATTATCACAAGTTAGATTATAAGGTGTGTGTGTGTGTGTGTGTGTGTGTGTGTGTGTGTATGTGTGTGTGTTTGTCTGTCCCCCTCTGACCTAGCTAGCAGGCTTTACAATTTAATCTGTAGCCCACTTAAAGGGCTTTTTAGGGAACTTACTCAGATTACACCCTAATCAAACACAACAGGGCGGCAGCTCTTCCCAGTAAACACACACACACACACACACACACACACACACACACACACACACAAGAAGAGCCTTCAGAGCTTGTATTGTACACACCATCATACGACTCCTCCCTCGAGTCAGGCTCAGCTGGTGTGTGTGTGTGTGTGTGTGTGTGTGTGTGTGTGTGTGTGTGTGTGTGTGTTCTTGGAGCAATTCCACATCGTCATAGCCCAGTGTGAGAACTACTGTAAGTTGGCCCCTGGTGACCATCTCCTCTCTCTCAGGAGGAGCTCAGACAATTACATCTGTCTAAGTGGAGTAATAGTGATGTCGTTGTTGTGTGTGATTTGTGATTTCTGTCTCCATCTCCTGCTGCTGCGCCACTCACCCTCCTCTCCTCCTGCAAGGAGGCCTTGAGCTCAGTCATCCTCCTCTCCAGTACCTTCTTTTCTCTCCTCCACTCTTCACTGGAACTGTCACTGGGCTGAGAGAAAGAGAGAGAGAGAGAGAGAGAGAGGGGTGGGGGGGTGGGGGGGGATGTTTCATATTCCTTTATCCAAGAAGTAAAGACAACTCTTGGGGTAGTGGTGGTCTAGTGGATAGTGAGTTGGACTTGTGATCGGAAGGTTGTGAGTTCAAATCCCGCCTGAAACCACACCACCACTACTAGTGTGCCCTTGAGTAAGGCACTTAGCCCTCAGTTACTCCGGGGGGGAATGTCCCTGTAATTCGTAATTGTAAGTCGCTTTGGATTAAAAGCGTCTGCTAAATGGCAAAATTAATTAAATTAACTCTCAAGCTTTAACTGGAGGAATTGGTGTTTTCATACCTTGAGTCCCTGAATCCTCTGGTAGACGAGCCTGACTTTGTGCTTGATGGCTGCGTCACTCTCACTGGTTCTGAGGGAGAGGAATCAGAAGGTGAAACGTTAAAGAGAAAGATGTTACATCACGTTAAAGTGACCAAAAACGTTCTAGAGGTCACCCGTGGGTCCAGATCGAGCATCAGCCTGCCTTCCCCCAAACTCTCAAAATGTACTGTGCGGGTTGACATGGAGCAGTTTGATATAACGTATCTGTTGCAATGTACCCGTTTTTTTCTTTTCTTTCTTTTACATTTTCTAAAATTCATTTGTGTATGTAGATATAACATGTGTATACAGTACCAGTCAAACGTTTGGAAGCCCTAACCCTAACCCCATTCAATTGAATGGGAAAGTGTGTCCAAACTTTTGACTGGTACTGTATAGGTAGGTATGTATGTGCGCAGTTATATTATTACCTCACCATCGCAGAAACGGGAGTTAAACCACTTTGTTTGTTTTGAAGCATTTCAATATTCTTTGCTCACTGATATGTATCATATCATGTATCATATATACATTCGTAGCATGCTGGTGATCTGTAAGTCTGCATATCTCTATCCTTATTTTGTTTTTGTGTGTGTGTGTGTGTATATATATATATATAAAACAAATCTTCATATTTTTTGAAGATTTGTTTTATCATTTTCATAAAAACAATAAACATATTGTTGAAAAATAGAAAAAATGTACTGTGCATCCACGAGCTGGCTGGAGTTGTACAAACGAGCTTGGCTGACGTTTGGACCAGGGAAAGAGAAGACATGTACCCCTCTCTCAGGATGCTGTAGATGGTCTGGAGGATCTGCTCCTCTTCACTGGTCACCTCTGAACTCTGACCCTGGTCCAGCAAAAGGTCAGGGGTCACCTTCAGACAGTCAGACACCGAGGTCAGTCAGTAAGTCACACATGCACTCATAGAGTGACTGAGGCATCCAAGTCTCTCACTCTCACGCGCGCACGCACACTCGCACACTCGCACACACACACACACACACACACACACACACACACACACACACACACACACAGACACACACACACACACACACACACGCACACACACACAAAACATAAAAGACACTACAAAGCTTTACAGTCACCTTCATCCTCTCCCCTCCCATCTCTTACCCGCGTGTCTGTCCGATTGGCTGACGGAGTCTCCTTGGCAACAAACCTCCCTGGCGAAGCCCACTGATTGGCTGGGGGGACCGTAACCTTGGCAGTGGACCCCAGGCTGCTGTGAGTGGAGGACGGGGCTGAGGAGTAAGGGTTGGGGGTGAGGGAGGGTGTAGCATCTCTGGGGTCCTCAGAGTCAGGAGAGCGCCCCCTCTGTTGTCCTCCAGTGTTACTGCCGTCGAACCGGTTGATCAGTCTGTTGACAGGGGTCTGAGGTGGGGGCGGGGGCGGGGCCGAGGGGGGCTGTTCTATGTGGGGTTCAAGGAAGGACTGACTCCCCCTTGATCTCACCTCTTCCCTCCCCAGTGACCCATTGAGCCCAGCTTGATGTGACCCCCCCCAAACATTCCTCTCCACGCTCCCATCCCTCACTCCCCCAGTCTGGTCCCTCTCTACCTCCCTCTCCCCCCTTACCCCGATCCCTCCATCCAGGTTACCATAGCTACCAGACCTACCATCCCCTGGCGGCCTACGAAGCTGAAACCCCTCCCCCTCCCCCTCTCGCTCTGTCCCTCCCCCTCCTCCCCCCCCCTCTGGCTCCAGCAGTGACCCGTGGGACTGTGCCCGGCGTAGCCGCCCTGCCTGACCCCCGCCTCCCCCTGAACTGTCTCCCCCCTGTCCTCCCCCCCCCTCCTCTCTCTCCCTCCGTCGGGGCAGACTACCGTAACTCGGAGGGTAGTGGGTCCTGAGCTGCACCCCGTATGAGTCGCCCTTCTCCCCCCCGTCCTTCAGCACCACGTAGGGCTGCCCGTGGATGCCCTGCACCCTCACTGCCACCCCGTACTTGGCGTACGGGGGTTTGGGTTTGGACTGGACTGCGCTGGGGCGCCCCCCTCCGGAGTCATGGAGGTCGTTGATGAAGCGGATCTGGACCCCGTGGTCCAGGGGGGGGGGTTTATGGCCCGAGGACGGAGTACTCATACTAGGAGGGGGGGAGAGAGAGAGAGAGACAGAGAGAGAGAGAGAGAGAGAGGGGGGGGGGAGCGAGGGGAAGGAGAAGGAGAAAGAGAGAGGGGAAAGGGTGTTTATCAAGTGTGCAACAATCATCATCAACATATTTTTCAATCTAATACTTCAAACGCAGGGAGAATGTTTTCTGTATTGGTGAGATTGTCCTTGGTCTCATGCTTCAGCGGTAAGAGGTTGTTTATCTCAAAAAGCAGAGGTATGTTGGTTGCCCTCCAGAGAATGTGTGTGTGTATGTGTGGGAGAGAGGGAGAGAGAGAGAGAGAGAGAGAGAGAGAGAGAGAGAGAGAGAAAGAGAGAGAGAGAGAGAGAGAGAGAGAGAGAGAGAAGAGAGAGAGAGAGAGAGAGAGAGAGAAGAGAATGAAGATGTGTACTTGTGTCACAGACTGATCTGAGTCGGTAGGACAGAGGCCTAAGGCTTTATGTCACTCAGGATTAGAATGTCTGTTACAGAAGTTCTGGTTCAAATACTACAGAATCCCTGCAAAACACAGCTCCAAACACACTCTCACTCTCCCGGGGGGCCAGCTGTAGGGGTTGTGTGCTTCTAAGTCAATCCTAACCTCCCTTTTCTAGCCTCACCATGGGTGTCTAAAGGCTACAAAACTAGGCCTTTACACTCCAGAGCCAGACCGCAGAAAGAGACACACATGCCTTGGTAGGTACGCTGAACAACACACACACACACACACACACGCACACACACACACGGCTCTCGGATTCTTTGGCTGTGACTTTCAGCTACTTTCGACTGGACTTTGTCCTGTGTAAGCTTCATCAGTCATTAACCTAGACCTGCCCACGCATGCATGCTGGAGCGAACGCACATGCACACGCGCACGCGCACACACACGCACACACACACACACACACACACACACACACACACACACACACACACACACACACACTTTCACCTCTCTGACTCACCTCTTTCAAAATCAGTGAACAAATTTACAGTATCACCTGTCCTGCCATTGAACCCTCCTCCACCAGCTTGCTTCCTATGTGCTTTTGGGTTTCCTCTTTCCCAAACACAGTATCGTCATCAGTATCTCCCTGCCTGATGATGATGATAACAACAGTAACAAGAGTTTAAACTACACTCTCCGAGCCCCCCCCAGAGCCCCCCTGGCCCTCTCTGGCCCCCCCTGGCCCTCTCCGGCCCCCCTGGCCCTCCCTGGCCCTCTCCAGCTGGGCGTCCAGGCCAGTGACCTGTGCCACGTCAGCTCTCATCACCAGGTCATTACACTGCATGGCTCATTACCACGGCAACTTTACAGTTATTACCAACCAACTGCAACACAAATTACTGACCCAATTAATGGTTCCTCTTCACTACACTTAGCCTACCCCCCCCCCCCCCCCCTCTCTCTCTTTCTGTCACACCACACCTACAGAGAGAGAGAGAGAGAGAGAGAGAGAGAGAGAGAGAGAGAGAGAGAGAGAGAGAGAGAGAGAGAGAGGGAGAACAAAGTTTCTCCTCTCTTATCAGTGTGTGCCCTGGTGATAAAGACAAAGTCAGGTTTTTGTTTCATTGGACAGAGCGCCCTGCCCCCCACACCCTCACATGCAATGTAGGTCTCTCTCTCTCTCAGGCTCTCCCTCTCGTCAGTGAAGACCTTGGGTGCAGTCCAATGAGACCTGTTATAAATCAAGCCTGTCCACTCACAGTAACACGGCACGAGAGGCTTTAGAAGAGGGAGAGTTAAGTTACAGTTATATCTTGACCGGAGGCAGAAGAGACACAGCAAGGCGCGAGCCAACCCACCTCTCCTCATGTCAGAACACTACAGCTGTATGAAAATGATCAGTGACCGTACAGATATCAATACTGTACTGTTGTTCATCATCACTTGGTTCTCCTTGAAATATGTACTCTCTTTATAGAGATGAATGCAGATGCCTATCCTATATGTCTGTCCCTGTCTAAAGTTAATTGAAACGAGCACAGGTGTGTGTGTGTGTGCGTGTGTGTGTGTGTGTGTGTGTGTGTGTCTGTGTGTGTGTGTGTGTGTGTGTGCTAACAGCTATCCTCAAGTGAGCCATTGAGGAAGCACCCTGTCACAGTGCATATTTACTGCAACGTGCGTGGGATGCATACAAACACTGAGACACACAAGCACACTGACACACACAGACACACAGAGACACACAGACACACACACCACCACGTATGCCCAAGTGGCTGAGGGGTGACAAAGACATTTCTCAGACAGAGGTTAACGACTTCGTCCACCCCTCTCTGTGTCATTGAGGAAGTGCCACTGCCAGCACTCCGCAGTCCAGTTCAGCTCCAAACGGGGAGTAGGGACACTGGGACATGGGGAGGGGGGGGGGGAAGGGGCTAGCGGGGGTGAAGGGGAACCCATCCTATTGTCCAAATGATGTGGAGCAGAAAATTAGGGGAGCAATTCTGAGAATGCAAAACCCTGGCCCTCTTTCTCATTCCATCTGTCTGTCTCTGTCTGTCTGTCTGTCTGTCTGTCTGTCTGTGTCTGTCTCTTATATCACTGTTTTGTCCCTTTGTTCTTTTAGCCTGTCTTTTACCCAGTCATCCACCGCTTCCTACTAAGTGTGTGAGACAGCAGAGGGCGTTAGCATAAGAACTGCCTCTTCAACTGATGTCAGAGCTATTCATGACCCGCCTGTCAACACTGGCATGACTGGATCACAACCTCACGTTCGTGACGTTTGTGTAAAGCCTGAACTAGGCCTAAAGTACGCACACAAAGTTGTCAGACTTGTTCTTGGATTCAGATTTGATGCCCATCCACGCTTGAGTGGAGTACACAGTAGGCCTTTACTAGAGTAGAGTGCAGTCTGCCTAATTAAAAGGTTGGGGAACGGGAAATACACACACACCCCTGCATAACATTTTACACACAGGTTGACTGTCCCCACTCCAGGGCACATGCAGGTATGCCCCCCCACCCATAACCTCAAGCCTGGAGCAGAAACTGTGACCAGGTGAAGGAGTCCTCTTGACTCTAGAGTCCTTACCCTACTCGGTTTATCCGTATTTTCTCCTGACCCTCTAGCTCAGAGCTCTGCTCTCAAATTGAATGTCTCCTTTAGTAAATTGAATTGAGGCCTCCTCCATCTCTCTGGGGTGGAGTGTGGAATATAATTAGGGAGAGAGAGTAACACAGAGAGGTGTGTGGAGAGAGACTGCTGCTGCAGTGTAGCTGTAGGGTCTTGAATGCCATCAGTTGCAAAGTGAGAGAGCCTGACAAAGGCTTGACTGTCTATAATCTATCTTCTTCTTCTATCAGAGCTAGGTTACTCCTCTTAGAATAGGCTTCTGATTCTGAAAAAACGCTAAATAAAGAAGTTTATAGCTTAGGCGTACTACTTCTACTACTACTGTAGGCCTATATTTTAAGCTGTTGATTGAAAATGTGCTTTCATTTCTATCTTTTCTTTGTGTTGAATAGACATTCATGCCTTCATTCATCCTTTCTGCCTCTCCATTACAGTCTTGACTTACGCCAGACCCTTTCCCTCTCTCCGTCTCTCTCAAAACGTGCCAATGCTCTTCTTTCACACACAAACAAACAGCCATTTCTTGTTCTCTCCAATTCTAATGGAGCTCATTGGCATAACAAAGAGGGACTTCAGTGTTGCCAAATAGTACACAAACAGCACCATATAGAAGCACATAATACACCCCTCCAGTCACCCACATTCCACAAGTTGTTGCTCAGTAAACACTCCAAGAACGTGCCTGCACACACATACACAGTACACACACACACTTGTGATATCATACCTGCGCGCGCACACGCACACACACACACACACACACACACACACACACACACACACACACACACACACACAGTCTCTAAACAGCATCACATCTGTAATAATAATAATAATAATAATAATAATAATAATAATAACCACCTTTATTTGTATAGCACTTTTCCTGCAAAAGTTGCAGCTCAAAGTGCTTTAATCATTAGGCCTATATAACCATCATTTCATTATGTATCATTTAAAGGCAATATTAAACGGTTGGGTTTTTAGTCTTGATTAAAACAACCCTATCAATCAGGAAACAGTAAAGACGTGCCCGTGGGCTTTAGCCTTCTCCTATCCTCCTCACTCTTATCTGGCATCATGATCATACTGGACATCCATCCTCACAACAGAACCCAGGTTTGGGGGGTTATGTATGTCCAGCTTTGAAAGGTTCAATGCTTCTCATGATGATTCATATCATAGGCTATCTAGGAGAACACCTATCTTTACTTCAGGCATTATGTCATTATGTCAACAACACCCATGGCCTTGGTCACCCAGACGTTGATGAATGAAAGTCAGTCACAATCTCAAGCTAACTGCTCTGTATTGTATTGGTCATAACAGTTAAATGAGTAATCTGTATCAAGTGAAACTTGGGAGAGCAGCAGTCAAGTCGAGCTCTGGTTTAGCTACAAAGTCTTAACATTAGATTAGAGAGAGAGAGAGAGAGAGAGAGAGAGAGAGAGAGAGAGAGAGAGAGAGAGAGAGAGAGAGAGAGAGAGAGAGAGAGAGCATCAACAGGGTATATACAGGAATCTTGAGGTTCATTTCAATACCTTTCTAAGACTTTTTAAAGACCTTGTCAATATTTTTCCAGACCTCACCTCAGCCACTTGGAGCTGTAATCGTTGACACCAGTGACACCTTTAACTTAACAGTTTTAGTTTTAATAGACTAGACCACTATCATACAACACAATTTTCAGGTTCATCTTTGTTTTTTTAATAAAACTAATAAATTCACTAAACTTTTACTAAAAGTTTTTAGGACTCAAACTCTTTGGGCAGAGTTTAATTCAGAAAAATACCAACAGAATTCAAGACCTCATAAAATCGTGATAAGACTTTTTAATACTTATTAAGGGTCTTGATTTTCCCCAAATTGATTTATCAACTTTTAATACTTTTCAAGACACCGCGGATACCATGATCTACACGCCAAGGGAGAGATATCCAGTAATGTAATTTTAATTAATTTTAATTGTTGTAATTTTTTATAACCTCAGTCTCTTAGGTCAGTCTAATTGCTGGACTGGAATGTAGTTCCATGACATGGTACAGTACAGTAGCCTAACCTTTGATTTGATCATCAATGAGTTAAACCACAAGCAGAAAGAAAAGTACTAAAAAGAAAAGTACTGTTTTTGTCATATCGGGGAACATTTTATTTATTATTTTCACGATTTACGATTTATGATTGATGAAAGCTCTCTAGCAACAGACCTGCGTAAACAAGACTGGTTAGTGTGGGTTTGAACATCAGGGATTAGTTTAGTATGACCCCCCAACGTATAATAGCAGTCCTGGCTATCATTATTAATGTGACGTTCATGCTGTAGGTTCCAACCTTATAAATTCACATTAAACCAACAACATTCCGCTATCTCCGGCTAGCAGAATAACTACTGTATCCATTTAAAAGCAATAAGTGAACGAGAAGCACACAATAATCTGTTATAAATGTGTAAATAGCGCTTCAAGCTAGCTTGTCTGGACAGATAGCTGTCTGTCTGTCTGTCTGTCTGGCTGGCTTGGTAAGGCGCTAAACTAGAAAACTAAATCAACATTACATTAGCTAAAAAAACCATAGCTACCTGTTCTGTTCTTGCGTCAAAATTAGTCAAAATTCCTCAATTTCCTTTTGACACCGGAATAATTCTTCTTTGTTTTAATGGGTGTTGGTTGTTCAAATGTGTATCAATCCCGTCGGGAAACATTTATGAAGAGACATCAAACTGAGACAGACAGAGAAGTTCGTTATGCGACGAACAACCTGTTACCTTTTGTGAGAGATGCGGTCTGACCCGCCCACTCCCGCTAGGGGGAATCATGTGATTGGTGGAGCACATAGCCGTAGGCGGTGCCCTAAGACGTCGCCGACGTTGATTATTGGTGAAGATGTTCTGTCAATCTGTGATACATTGACACAGGGGAGGGTCTCTGACATATCAATCAAATCCACGACTCTTATTCATGAATGAATGAATAGCCCCGCATCCCCTTGGCTTTGCTAGCTCATACAGTAATTGTACTACACATTTGTAGCCTACACAGATTTTTGGACATTTGCACTACAGAGACAAGTCATGCCTTTACTATGAAGGTTAAATATCAGATGCATCTATTAGTAATCATCTTCTAGTCCTGTGCTTAGGCAATGGTACACTTTAAATGAATGTGCAATACTATGTGCAATATGACAACCCTCGTGCACATAAGGTTCAGAGATAGGAAATGTTAGGATATTTATATAGCATAGCATAGAGTACAGCACAGTGTTTTATTTGTATAGTATAGTATAGTGAATAGTGTATATAGCCTTTATTTATGTAAACCAGCTCTTTTCCCTTCTTGTTTTTAGTATTTTTTTCCTAGCACCAGGGGAGCCCCCCCTCCCAAGTTGTATGGTACCTGTACTATTATTAATGACAATAAAGACCATTCATTCATTAGGCTTCTACAGAGCTCTATATATTTCTAACTGTTCAAAAACATTGACGGGGGTTCAAATCTGTATGTTCTCCAAATCGCCTGTAGGGGTCGCTAACTACCCATCAATTATGATTCTATCAGCACAGACGACAATAGTACATTTGGCTATGTGATGAAGTTGGGATAGGCCTACGTACTTTTACCGTTCTTCGGAATGCTTCATTCAGCTTTTTAGTACCTAAAACCGCATGTCAATTAATGTGATTTTTTCTGTCAAGGAACAGAGGCAGGCTAGACCTATAGGCCTTCTAGGCTATCATGTGGGCAAGAAAAATATGGACTAATTCATGATTCAACTCAATAATAACATAGGGCTATTGCAGGAGGAAAAGTTCCCAAATGTTGTCATCCTTTCTACACAAGCCACGGCTTCAGCCTACACCTTTTTGGTCCTGGTGTTATGAATTGTGACTGTGTACATTTTTTAAAAATATCTGTATTGTGAATTGCATAGGGGACCAAAAATAAACATTCTCAATCAATCAAACATTGATGCTGTATAGGCCTTAGCTACTTTCAAGATTTTCATACAACCCTATGACCCATATCCTGGCAATTATTTGACCATTCTATTGTAGTTCACCACACCCACCTCAGTCCACCACAACCCCTCCCCAACCCTCCCCACCTCTACGCGCACAACACATCCAGACCACTTCTCTCCTTCAGTCAGCTTTGGTTAAGTCGCAAACGTATCGAATCTCCGGGAATGGGATCTTCAGTGAATGCAAAGAAAAACTTTCAGTTCTTCAGATTTTACGCTCTTCAACGACTACTCTTCAAACTGAGGGGATAGCTGAGTCAAGTAGAGAGAGATATACATCCTTTAAAGCCTTGGCGATCCCAATAAGGTGAGGTGAAACGCGCCTTTTACGCACGGCGTAAAGACGCACAAGGGGAGCTCCGTCCCAGATGGGTTGAAGTTTGGTGTTTGGATTTTGTCTGTGTCAAAACCGAACCAAACATATATGGAGTTAGAAATATCTGATTAAAAGGGTAATTGTTTGTCCTGGTTTGCCTTATCTAAAGAGGGAACGTGAAGCGCGCCGTGTCAAAGGAAAGGTTTCTAAACTCGAAAACCAGAATAGAGTGCAGTCATGGCAAAATGGTTCAGAGATTTCCCCATCAATCTGAAGAACGGGGCTGAAAGGGTCCGTTCAGCCTCTGAATCTGGCCCGCCGACCCGACCTAAACCCGGGGTGACACGGGACAGTCTCAGGGGGAACCAGCGTAAGGAGGGTGGTGGAGCCGGGGTGGGCACCTTATTGGTCGGGAGAAATCGAAAGAATTCGGCCATCGAACTGGGTCGAAATGGCACAGGCACTGGCGGAACATCGGACGCCAGAATCTGGGATTTCATACACGGGAGGAATCGCAAGACCTCTAAGACCGGGGGACCAGATGAGCCCAGGACCCTCAGGACGTCCAGTTTGGCGCACGCGTACATCAGCAGGATGATCAAGGTGGACAAGCACGACAACAGCCCCAAACTCAACGGGACAGGGGAACAGAAGGTACCCGACAACGAGAGGGGCAGGACG
>NC_137680.1:7362279-7369779 GCF_963989245.1 Nansenia antarctica | reverse complement strand
GAGTCTGACACCCGGCCCTCGGGAGAGTACGAGCTGCCTTGGGAGTGGAGGAAGGAGGACATCGTCAGAGCACTGTCAGGTAATCTTAGAGCTTCGATACACTTTCATATCAATTGATTAGGAATCATTGACTTTTCCCTTCAATGTGATTATTTGTACCCGTACTGTAAGTAAAACTAAGATTTCCCACTCCTCTTCCTGTTTCTCCCCACCACCCCATCTCTCTCTCCCTCTCTCTCTCTCTCTCTCTCTCTCTCTCTCTCTCTCTCTCTCTCTCTCTCTCTCTCTCTCTCTCTCTCTCTCTCTCTCTCTCTCCAGCTCAGTTTGAGGGAGTGGACTGTTCTCCCTGTAAAGAGGAGGCTCCTCTCCCCAACCCGCAGCAATTTCAGCAGACACTCAGACAGAAGAACTGGAACCAAAAAACTCTCATTCCCGCTCCCCTTCTCTCTCCATCCTCCCCCACTCCCTCCTTCCCCTCCTCCCCTATTCTGAAACTGTCTCCCCTCTCTCCCCCCTCTCCTCCTTTCCCCACCCTCAAACACTCCTCCCTCTCCACTCCCTCCTCCACCACCACCTCTCCAAACCTAAAACTCCCCCCCTCTCCTTCCTCCCCCACCCTCAAACTCTCTCCGCCTTCCCCGACCTCCCCCGGCGCGTCGTCGGAGGGTGAGACGACGGCCAGAGTGGACCCCACCCTTCCCCTGGAGAAACAGAGGTGAGGGGGGGGGGGGAAAGGAGGAGAAACATTGGAACAATGGCGGCCCAATGAAACGCAATAAAGAAAACAGGAGCGGCCCAACACAGTGTGAAACAGATACACATACAGTATTATATCATGTACAGAGGGATGGTCACAGTAATGGCGATACACTATGTTGAGTGGCCTCCACTGCGCCAAATGAAAGCCTACTTCCTCCTCTCATCCTCTCACATGAGTAACTCTCATAACACATCGCTAATCTCTTTTTGTGTCTGGAACATGCTCTAAGCATGTTAGCATGTTACCGTTAGCATGTGCTCTTGTTCTTCTCCTAGCCTGGCTGAATGTCAGCGTGATCAGCTGTGCCCTGTAGCGGAACCATACTGGGTTATCTCTCCACAGCTTCCATCCCTTCACCCCCCCCTCCCCCCCGTCTCTATCATCTCCTCCCTCTTCCTCTATCCTTGATTGTATATCTGACATCTCTACTCCTATACTACTATCCCCATTCACCCTTCAGCTATGTAGCGATGTAGCTAACACTCTATCTCTGTCTGTGTCTATTACTCTCTTTCTCTCTCTCTCTCTCTCTCTCTTTCTCTATCTCTTACTATCTCTCTCTCTCTCTCTGTATCTCTGTTATTCCCTCCTGTTTAAGTGACGTCTGACATATCTGGGGGTAACATGTGTGTGTCATCCCTCTCTCTGTAGCTGGTACCACGGCAGTGTGGGTCAGTAACATGTGTGTGTCATCCCTCTCTCTGTAGCTGGTACCACAGCAGTGTGAGTCAGTAACATGTGTGTGTCGTCCCTCTCTCTGTAGCTGGTACCATGGCAGTGTGAGTCGCCAGCAGGCCGAGGCTCAGCTGCACCGCTGTAGGGACGCCAGCTTCCTTGTTAGAGACAGCGAATCAGGGACCAGCAAATATTCTATCGCTCTTAAGTAAGTGCGTGTGTGTGTGTGTGTGTGTGTGTGTATGTGTGCATGTGTGCGTGTATTATACTCTTTCACTCGCAAGAGAGTTCACATCGTCAACCCTATTACACAGCCACAGACACTGAGGATGAGAAGCATGTGTTGGAAGGAGAGAGAGAGAGAGAGACAGAGACAGAGAGAGACAGAGAGAAAAAATCCCTAAATAATGCATGCAGAACACAAATGCGCAGATTCCCACTAATTATAAATATAAATAAAAGAGTGCTACAATTTCGGAAAATAAGCCGCCCCAAATCTTTACACTTCAACGCACTAGAGACCCAAGAGCTGAGACCAGAGAAGAGCCCCTCAGTCACAAACAAACCAAGCTCACTCCAACACTGCTTCAGAACAACAGAGTAGAGTGAACCAGTTCACGAGTCAGTCAAGAGAATCGTATTTGGGAACTTTTGGAAAAAACGAAACAAAAACTCAAAGTAGACTAAATTGCTATCTGGCCCGTAAACAGAAAATACACATTGGCCGATTATCTCTTCTCTGTTAGAGACACACAACAGAGACAGACCCTGACCCAGTACAGGCTCAGTGACCACCATGGCAGTAGAGAAAGGACGACACAGATAGACACGGCTACCCAAAGAGGAGCGTGTGTGTGTGGTGACTGTACCACAGCCTGGGGGTGAAGGGACAGAGATGCACTTCCACCTTCACTGTGAAACCGTTTCTCCATTTTAGACCAAACATGTGACAATACAATAGTAATACTGTATATATGTGTTATTATTGTTGTTGTATTTCTAACACTTACATTTACATTTATAATAATAACATAATAATATATGTATATATATATGTATAAAACATACGGTAATCTTTTTTTTATAAACATTTAAATGAATACTGTGATTACTATTACCATTACATATGCTTTAGCATTTTTTTACTACAATGTCCTGACAATATTTACTACGATGTATGTCCTGACAATAAGCGAATTGAATTGAATTGAATTGAATTGAATTGAATTGAATTGAATTGAATTGAATTGAATTGAAGAGAGAGATTGTGAGAGATTGTGTACGGCTCTAACCCTTTACTATTGATCATTTTTATTCCTATTTCTTTCTCGGGCTTTTCTACTGCACTACACACTGTAATTCACAACAATATTATGTTTGATATCTCTCTCCCCCTCCCTCTCTCTCTTTCAGGACCAGTCAGAGTTGTGTTCACATCATTGTGGCCCAGACTAAAGGCTGCAAGAGCTTGGGTTATACTCTGGACCAGAGCAGCTGTGTGTTCTCCAGTATTCCCGAGGTGGTCCGCCACTACTGCACACACAGGCTGCCCTTCACTGGGGCCGAACACATGACCCTGCAGCACCCTGTGCCCAGGCCACACTGAACACACACACGCACACACACACACGCACACACACACACACACACACACACTCATACACACACACACACACACACACACACACACACACACACACACACACACACACACACACATGCCCCATTCACCCAGATCGAAAAGGATTGACTAGGTTAGAAGTCAAATGTCTGTATAACAACGCCTTTATTTTTGTGCCATGTTGCTCAAGGACTCGCAGGTGTCTGGAATCAATTCGAGTTTCTCCAGGGCGCGGCCTAGTGGTCGAACCCTCACACTGCAGCAGGCTACTCAGGAATTCACATCATCATGCCACTTACCAATCCCTAAGCACTGTACTGTACAGTAAACTCATCCTCGCTGCAGTGACTGTATTTATAGAGCGGAGGAGGACAATCCCTCCTTTCATAGCCTTCTCCTTTATTCCTGTCCCACGGTGTGCAGAACCACAGAGATAGAAACAGACTTAATAGAACATTACAACACACACACACACACACACACACACACACACACACACACACACACACACACACACACACACACACCGTGACGTTAGAATTATAAGGTTCTATCTCAATTTTTGTCAAAATTGAGTTTTTTTACATAATCTGATGGATTAGGTGTTTATTAATGCCTGTGTGGTGTTATTTAAAAAATGTTGACATTTTTGAGTTAGTAATTAATAAAATACAAAGGTTCCATCTCACAAAACATAATGGAATGTAAACACTTTGACGCTCAATATCTCTGAACTGCCCTAAACGGAGATAGAACCTTATAATTCTAAACTCACGACACATTACAACACACACACACACACACACACACACACACACACACACACACACACACACACTATTTGCAATACTGTATAACCACTTGTGACAAAATAACCAGATATGCAGCAGTCACACTCTGTACGGTATGGCCCACCCAGAATACTTACGCCTACATGTTAAAAGTGCTACTACACACCAAACAACATAGAATCAAATGAGATTAAGTTAATATACAATCAGCCATCGCTGTGGCTTTCACTCTATCTATCCTATTTCTTTGCCCCAGATCTGCTACATCCTTCCATTCTTCCTTCCTCCAATTCTTGTGAGTCGTCACTGATGAGACTGTTCGTTAAAGGTCTGTAAAATAGCCATTTGCTTTCACCAATCTAGTCATATTAGATCTGTTGGTACTTCAACAAAGGAAGGACGGAAAGAAGGAAGGAAGGAAGGAAGGAAGGAAGGAATGAAGGGTGCTTCTAAACAGTATTTGAACATGGCTCATGGTTCACCTTCCAACGGGATGGCTTACTGGGTACCATCCATTATCCATTAACTAGATCTGTTAGTTAGCCCTGCTAGATCAATACAGCTGATTGAACGGTGTTAACCCATCCATCAGATAGTCCAATCAATCTATTGATCTATCTTGACGATCAGGCTCATTAGCTGGTCACTCTGTCTGTCAACTGACCGAGTGATAATGATTGGATGGGTATTTAGAATGTTCAGCTAGCAAACCAAACCAAACCCTATACCTGCCTATATGCGTTGTGTATGTTTGTATTTTTTTCTCATAGTGAGAGGCCTCCTTGATTAGAAGTATACTGAATGGATTCAGCTGTTTTACCCAGACTGTTCTCACACGTGTATAAGTGCCTGAGGGACATATGACTTGTTAGAATTGGATACATGTTGGATACATGTTGGTTACTGTAATAACCATAAGTGTATGTGTCTGTGTCCTGTGTGTGTGCGCGTGTGTATCTGTGTGTGTACAATGTGTTTGATATGAAAATGACTGGGATAAATTGAATGTGTATTAGTGTCTTTCATTTACTAAATAAAGGCAAACTGACAACCACATTTACAGCAGCAAATTAAATCATGAAAATGGAAAATACACACACACACGCGCGCGCACACACACACACACACACACACACACACACACACACACACAAACAAGGACAGAGACACATATGCCTGCAGAACAATTGTGGTTGGGTTGAGAAGCTAAGTACAGCGTATGCCTCTTTCCTCTTAGCTGCAAAGCCATTGACCTGGGTGTGAAATCAATTACAGTTAAACACAGTCCTGCACAGGGACTAACACACACACACACACACACACACACACACACTCTCTCACTCACAGACACACATGCATACACAAATGTACATGTTCATATGAAAACACTGCCACACACGTGTGCACATACTGTAGACACAGACACGCATACACCATGCATACATAAGTAGAGTATATTATGCACACAATCCCAGGCCTTCACACGATAGGATATTCATAAAGCATAACATCAAAGGTTCCCCTTGAAATAAACAATGTTTTATCATGATATAGTTAATCTCAAGGCAAATGTGTATGTCAAAGATGATTAGTGAGTTTGTGTTTTTGTGAGAAGATGTGGCTTGCATCGTATTGTGCACTTCTACGCCTCACTGTGTGTGTGTGTATGTGCGCGTGTGTGTGTGTGCGTGTGTGTGTGTCTGTGTGCGTGTGTGCGCGTGTGTGTGTGTGTGTTCGTGCGCGTGTGTGTGTTCGTGCGTATGTGTACTGTGTGTTTGTGGCACAGTGTGTCAGAATGTTTCTGCTAGATAAGGGATTACCAGGTTGCCATGGTGATTAGTGAGAGTGAGGTAGGCCCATCTCTAAAGGGAACAGAGAGAGAGAGAGAGAGAGGGAGGCAGAGACAGAGGGAGGGAGGGAGCGGGGGAGGGAGGGAGTGAGGGAGGGAAGAGAGACAGACTGCAACACAAAAACGGCTATGAATAACTCAATCAGCGTGGCGTCCATAGGAGTAGCTACACCTCACGACGGCTTGTGAATGAAAACCATTTAGGTGGAAGTCAAAGGAATGCAACGAGAAATGAACTAATTTACTCCCCCCCGCGGAACTGCCATTTCCCCACAGAAAATGCTTTCCATGAAAGAACCGACACAACAAACACACGTCCACTCCTTTTTATCTCTCGCTTTCTCTCCCTCCCTCCGCCTCTCTCCCTTCGTTCCTCGATGGTGTCTTATTTAAATGACTAACTAGGTCAAAATGAGCTAGAGGCTGCCGTGTCAGACCAGATGCTGAGCTACTGTACCAGTGTGTCTGTCTGTCTGTCTGTCTGTCTGTCTGTCTGTCCATCAGCCTGTCTGTCAGTCAGGGAGTCATTCACTTGGTACTCTCTCTATCCCTCCATCCATCCCTCCATCCATCCATCCATTCATCTATCCCTGTGGTGCTCTAGTGCACCAGTGTGTTCTGACGGTGGTCAGTGTGGTGTTTGGCTCTTGTGTGGTGATGGCACCCACATGGTTTCTATCTCCAGCATGATGACTCCATGCCTGACCCCCTCCTTAGTGATGTCTGTGAGTCACACTTGGAGTTGATGGTGCAGTCACATGGAGGACCCGTATAAGACTGTCACTCACCTCAACCAGAGCAGGCCGTGCCAGCAGCCAGAAGAGAGAGAGAGAAGAACGACAGAGAGAGGGAAGGAAGGGACAGAGACAGAGAGGAAGAGAGGGAGAGAGCAATGAGGGGGTGTGAGGGGAAGACAAGCACTCGTGGGGGTCCCAGCTTCTAAATAATTCAGAGAGAGACCCAGAGCACTCAGTACAGAGGAGGAGCACTGTCAGGTCAGCTCATTCACTGCAGGAGAGAGAGAGGGGGAGAGAGAGAGAGCGAGAGAGGAGACAGAGAGAGAGAGAGAGAGAGTGAGAGGGGCGGAGAAGATGAAGAGAGAGGGGGAGAGAGAGCGAGAGAGGAGACAGAGAGAGAGAGAGAGAGGGGTGGAAGATAAAAAGAGAGGGGAGAGAGAGAGCGAGAGAGGAGACAGAGAGAGAGAGAGAGAGAGGGGTAGAAGATAAAAAGAGAGGGGGGAGAGAGAGAGAGAGTGAGAGGAGGCGGAGAAGATGAAGAGAGAGGGGGAGAGAGAAAAGAGAAGGGGTCTGTGCAGTGGGTGAGAGAAAGAGAGATAGAGGGAGAGTGTGCAGAGAGGGGGAGAATGTTGAGGGAAGTGAACATTTTTGCATGTATGCGCATGTGTGTGTTTGAGCGCAGCATTTGTGCTATGTGTGTGTGTGTGTGTGTGTGTGTGTGTGTGTGTGTGTGTGTGTGTGTGTGTGCATGTCAGAGATGAAAATAGGCATAGAATGAAGGTGAAACAGGATTTCCGTCACAGAGTTCCCTGTTATCTTTTTGTCACCACGGCGACCGTCTCCTCCCTCTATCCTTCTTCCACCTCTACCCTGTTTACTCTACCCCATGCCCCCCCCCCCCCATTTTTTTTTACCGCAGTCCCTTCCTCCTTCGTCATGTTCATCTAATCCAAACATCTTGTCACTCAACATGCTCTCGGCAAATAGCATAAACTGCCAGGGGATGTAAACGTCATAATCAGTTATGATAAATCACCATTTCACACAGCCACAATAACCAAGTCATC
>NC_137680.1:7269097-7347079 GCF_963989245.1 Nansenia antarctica | reverse complement strand
TTTGATATCCATATACTTGAGAGACTTTGTTGGCATAACACCATGGCATTAGCTCCTCTAGCGAACACAACTCTTCAGCCACGCGTTTCCGACATGCAGAAGCCCAGTTACTCTCCTGTGCTGTAAACGTTGTGGCTCTGATTGAGCCCTGACCCTCTTATACGTGGCTGGCTCTGTGTGTGTCTGCAGCTGGGGCCCTTCAGCGTAACTGACTAGGCAGGTTAGCACGCACACACACACAAACGCACACACAAACACACACAGGCTATCACCAACAGTATGGTTCAAATGGCTATAACACATCACAGAACCACCACATCAAGGTCAAAACAGCGAGTGACCGTGTCCATATGGAGCAGGGCAAACATATGTCCTCCTCCTCCATGAGAACACACACACACACACACACACACACACACACACCCCACCTGGATCCCACTCAGAAGGCTATTTTAATCAGACTGAATAGATAGGGGGTTTATGAGTGAGTGTTTTTATAGGCGTACAGTGTCTGGACAGACATTAGGGCTCCTCTCTTACATTAGCTAATGGAGCTGGGGATGGTGTTATCTGTCTGTCCGTCCGTCTGTCTGTCTGTCTGTCTGTCTAGCCATCGACACATTGACTGTCCTGTACTGTATGGATATAGACAGATATGTACTGTAGGTGTAGGCCTATACAACACAGACAGACAGGCAGATGGGCAGAGAGAGAGAAAGAGAGAGAGAGAGAGAGAGAGAGAGAGAGAGAAATAGAGAGAGAGAGAGAGACAGAGACAGAGACAGAGACAGAGACAGAGAGAGAGACAGAGACAGAGACAGACAGACAGAGAGAGGGAGAGAGAGAGAGACAGAGACAGAGACAGAGACAGACGCAGACACAGACACAGACACAGACAGAGAGAGAGGGGGAGAGACAGGAATGTCCCTCTCTGCTCTGTCATTGGTTACATTTTCTATCTGTCTATTATCTATCTATATGTCTTGGCCAGTAACGTCCATCGCTGTGTTGTGATTGGTCTACAGGAGTGGAAGGACTACCGCCTGACGTGGGTCCCTGAGGAGTTCGATGGGATGAAGAAGGTCAGGCTGCCCTCCAAACACATCTGGCTGCCTGACGTCGTTCTGTACAACAAGTGAGTCACTCACACACACACACACACACACACACGCACATACACACGCATGCATGTGCTCCTCACACACATACAGTACCAGTCAAAAGTTTGGACACACTTTCCCATTCAATTCTTTTGACCCTGGTACTGTACACACTCTTGCAATACACACACACACACACACACACACACACACACGCACGCACACATACACACACATAACGTGTTCCCACAGGCTAGTGCCCCTGTTCCCTTATGCTCTACTCCCTAGAGCAGTGCTAAAAGTGACCTATCCGCTAGTGTCCTATCCCCTAGTGCTCTAGCACAAGCGAGCCCTCCATTCCTCTATGGGCTCTATGGAGCCTGAGCTCGGAGCTCTACTCCATTGTGTTGTGGTGTAAGCAGATGGCTGAATGAATGACTCAAGTACCCAAACACAAGCGCACACATTACCATGTCATTATAGTAGCCACATTTACAACTACCCAGGCCACAACATCCAGTCCAACTAGTGCTGTAGGAAGCCTCTGCCCACGAGGGTAAAAAGGCATCGGGTCAGACCACTTCTGCTAATGTACATGGAAAGAAAGCGTCTTCACCCTACTTACCTATGTAATCTATCTTCTTATCTGTCGGTGGTGATCTGTCTGGTCGGGCTCCTGTTCCCCCTCATTCCCCGTCTTAGCCTCGCTAAAGATCACTGACTGACCCGCTGGGGCTCGACCGATCTGTTTACCCCCCTCTGCCCGCCCCACCGCCCCCTCCAGCTCACAACACCACCACCGTTTACTCAATTGTCAATCACCAACAGCCTCTACTTGACTTGATACCCAGAGAGGAGGACTCCTCATCTTAACTTTCTTTCTTCCTCTTTCCTGAGCTCTCTCTCTCTCTCTCTCTCTCTCTCTCTCTCTCTCTCTCTCTCTCTCTCTCTCTCTCTCTCTTTCTCTCTCTCTTAGTTTTGTTCTCTTACCAGAGTTCTTTTTACTTCCTGTTGTCTTTTCCTATGTTATTTCTCTTTAGTTTTCTCTTTCTCATGGCCTCTTACCGTTGTTCAGTCACATTAGTTCTCTTTTCTGGGAGTACATGGGTTCTGCTCAGGGCCTCCTGACTGAGACTGTGTCCTCTGGGGCTGAGTTGTGTTACCTGTTCCTCTGTGTTTTTATAAGCTGGCATGTGTTACCCCCAAAGCCCTGACACCCATCACACCCTCACCTACCTGACCTTCACCTGATTAGGTGTGTGGATGTCTGTGTCACCTTACCTTCCTGACTGTAACTGAGTCGTAGCAGTCTCTGTCAAACACTCCTGCCTGAGTGCTCTGATTGTGTGTGTGTGTGTGTGTGTGTGTGTGTCTGTCTGACCGCTGTGTGTCTGTGTGTGTGTGTGTGTGTGCGTGTGTGTGTGTGTGTGTGTGTGTTTGTGTGTGTGTGGTGTGTGTGTGTGTATGTGTCTGTCTGACCGCTGTGTGTCTGTGTGTGTGTGTGTGTGTGTGTGTGTGTGTGTGTGTGTGTGTGTTTGAGTGTGTGTGTGTGTATGTGGTAAAAGAGCTTTGTAATTACTTGGGGAAATCTGATGAGACACAGAGAACTGAACCAGCAGGTCACATTTACCCTCATCTCATTATGCTTTGTTATCGTGCTGTAAGATAAACTTCAATTCAATCCAATCACTGCTTAAATGGTCTAATGTTCCCTTTCTATCTCTCCCTCTCATCCTTCCCTTACCAATCTCTATCTTTCTCTTTTCTGCACCTTCCTCCCCTCCCCACAACCCACTATCTCCTTAGTGCTGACGGGATGTACGAGGTATCGTTCTACTCGAACGCGGTGGTCTCGCACGACGGCAGTATCTTCTGGCTACCCCCGGCCATCTACAAGTCGGCCTGTAAGATCGAGGTCAAACACTTCCCCTTCGACCAGCAGAACTGTACCATGCGCTTCCGCTCCTGGACCTACGACCGCACCGAGATCGACCTGGTGCTGCGGACCGACGTGGCCAGCATGGACGACTTCACGCCCAGCGGGGAGTGGGACATCATCGCCCTGCCCGGCCGGCGGAACGAGAACCCCGCGGACCCCACCTACGTCGACATCACTTACGACTTCATCATCCGGAGGAAGCCTCTGTTCTACACCATCAACCTCATCATCCCCTGCGTGTTGATCACCTCCCTGGCCATCCTGGTCTTCTACCTGCCCTCCGACTGCGGGGAGAAGATGACCCTGTGTATCTCCGTCCTCCTGGCTCTCACCGTCTTCCTGCTCCTGATCTCCAAGATCGTCCCTCCCACCTCCCTGGACGTGCCTCTGGTGGGGAAGTACCTGATGTTCACCATGGTCCTGGTGACCTTCTCCATCGTCACCAGCGTGTGCGTGCTCAACGTGCACCACCGGTCGCCCACCACACACACCATGCCCCCCTGGGTGAAGCTGGTGTTCCTCAACAAGCTCCCCGCCCTGCTCTTCATGCGGCAGCCCAGGAACAGCTGCGAGAGGCAGAAGCTGCGCCAGCGGCGGAGGGCGCAGGAGCAGAGGGAGGGGGGCAGGGGCGGGGAAGCCGGGGGGCTGATGGTGGGGCTGGGCCTGGGGGACCCCTGTACGTGTTACGTGAACCGGGCGTCAGTGAAGCAGTTCGGAGGAGAGCTGGGGGGGGGCGCGGGGGGAGGGGGGTCGATGGACGGGCTGAACGGGCTGAGGGAGGGGCGAGAGGGGGGGTCGGGGAACCTGCCCCGGGGGAAGCAGGTAGGAGGGGGGGGTCCCGCTCTGACTCAGGCCCTTCTGGGGCAGGCCTGTCCTGGGTTCGAAGAGGCGGTGGACGGGGTGCGCTTCATCGCCAACCACATGAGGAGCGAAGACGACGACCAGAGTGTGAGTATCAATGTACACTGAGCACACCATTCAGTATTATTATAGACAACATCTACAGATTAGCAATATTGTACCCAACCACACGAAGAGCAACAATAATGACCAGAAATATAGTGTGTATACACAAGCCCGTACACTGCCATTACATGGCACTTACATGACAATCAGCACTGGTAAGCAACCTTGTGTGTGAATAACAGAAAACAGACAACTAGGCTATTTCTCTCTAAATAGTCTTTTTTTAGCTGCTATGATTTCAGCATTATGTCCGAATAACCTACAAATGGCTCTCCTGACATTGCAGTAGAAGAAGTCAGTAGGGGGGGGGGGGGGATTATTGCTTCCCTCAAGGCATCATGGGGGATGAGCCTTCTCTCCTGGAAAGAGGAAACCTGACGTCGTGAATGAACAATCCTCTGCATTTCTGTCCATCATCTCCATAGTTACCGTCGGTCTCCATGCCTACCGCTTTGAAGACGTCCTTTTCCTCCCACCACCTCTCATCCCCTCCTCCCCACCCATCCCCATGTCATCATCACCAGGGTTACAGAGTCAGCCCCCCTCCCTCTTCTTCCACTCTCTCTCTCTCTCTCCTTGCTCTCCTCCTCCCACTCTTTTGCGTCAGAGCTCTCATCAGAGCTCTGTGGCAGAATGCAGTCTCTGCTCATATTAAACTTTGGTCCTCTCCATCTCTCCCCTCCCCAGTGGTAGAGAGACAGCGAGTGAGAGAGAAAGAGAGAGAGAGAAAGAGAGAGAGAGAAAGAGAGAGAGAGAGAGATAGGAAAAGGGAAAAGCAGAATTGTTTATCCTGGCATAGTGCTGCTAACATGAATCTCTGCCTCCTCCCCCCATATCCCCCCCCCCCCCCCCCACAGGTGAGCGAGGACTGGAAATACGTTGCCATGGTAATCGATCGCCTGTTCCTGTGGATCTTTGTGATCGTGTGTGTGTCCGGGACCGTGGGGATGTTCCTGCAGCCGCTGTTCCAGAACTACACAGCCAAGACCATCACCAGCACGAACGGCTGACCAAACCACAGTGCCCCTGCCACCCTGACAGACAGCTCCCCTACCCAATCAGCACAGCAGGACAGGGCAGGAGGGAAGGAACCTGCCCAGAGGGGGGAGAATGTGGGTTTTATTGTCTGTGGAACTGGAACTGGACAGGAAGCCACACACCCATGACCTTTATATCAACTTTTTTGCAGAACTTGTTTGAAGAATAATGAAAAAACACCATCATATTATTAACTGCAGTTTTTTCGAGAGGAAAGGTGGACTTACTTTCCCTTTCTCATAGAAGGAGGCGGAGACATCCCCTCTCCTCTCTCTCCTCTCTTCCTCTGAGTGACAAGCAGCACAAGCCAATCGGGGAGAGCGGATACTCTGGTTGACTTCCTATAGAACGCTATGCCAGCCAATCAACGCTCTCTTCTCTTCAAGCTGACTGCTCTGACTGACATTCTACCGACAGATGACCCCCGAAACTTGATTGACTACTGTGTAAAACCAGTCAGAAACAGGGAAGGGGAGAGTGGAGGGGGTGTTATCCAGGTTCATACCTGTTTTTCCAAACCACTACTCTTAAACAAACTTGACAATACAGTATATTTTACCATAGCATAGCGGCTTACCACAGTATAGCATTGAATACAGTATATATTACAATTTCTCTATGTGTTAGCTTGTAAAAGGGGTCCGTTCCTGATAGGGAGGTGTGGTGTGTTGTATGATTCTATAGATTAAAACAAGAATGTGATAACTGTACTACACAGCCTGTGACGCACACACTAACACATGATGTGTAGAAGCGACAGATTGTGATGAGGAAGAGAGAGTCGAAAAACGAGGGGAGAAATAAAGAAGCCTAGATAGGATGATGTATGTAATGTTAGATGAGAGCAGTAAAGTGTGCCCAGAGTGTTGAATTTGCAGGAGCAGCAGATATTACATTACATTACATCTGCTTAGACAGGTCTGTAGAAAGAGCAGCTGCAGAGAGATGAGCCTAGATGCTAGAGAGCTCCTGGGGAACTGAAATGTTGAACCCCTACAGACAGAGTTAGTTCTAGAGTCCGAACTATTCGGAAACTGGAGACTGAGAAAGCCCCAAGACGGAGGAGGACATCTCCATTCAAGTTGAGCAGAGCTGGCACAAGGTTTCCGTTAGTGGACATTCAACTCGTAGATGATAATCAATGGAAGGATGTTTTTCTCATGAAAAGGAAGCTATTGTGTGTATTAATATGTACCGGTAATTGCACAACTTTTTATTTCTGTCATTACTGTGATTGGCGTATCAGAGTAAGACAGTGTCTCACTCTTTCCTCCTGTCCTCTCTCCTTTCCTTCCTTCTTTCCCTTGGCCTTCCTCTCCTTCCTCCTCTTTTCCTCCTCTCCCTCTATCCTCTGCTTTGTCCTGGTCTCCTCTCCCAGAGTGCATTGCTCTCTGACTCAGTCCCGGGTGTAACTGGGTGTAATGGTGTATTACCATCAGCGTACGGCTACACAGGGTCTATAGTTATTACAGTAATAGGCTCTGTTCATTTATGAGATGTAAAGAATGTGTGTGTGTGTGTGTGTGTGTGTGTGTGTGTGTGTGCACGCGTGCGTGTGTGTGTGTGTGTGTGTGCGCGTGGGCCTGTCCTCCCCCATAGCACACTGAATTATCACAAATTTGTCAGATGCAATTTGCAGGAAAAGCTTACTTCCCTAGCTGTCTCACCTCTCCCCTCCCCTCTCCTCCCCTCCCTCCTCTTCATCCCTCGCTACCTCCGTCCCCGGGAATAGCCAGTATAGACGTCTATTCTAATTAGGGTAATGACCTACCCACCTACTCACTGAAGCAGTCTCCTGCCCTTCCTCCACTCCTCTCCCTCCCACAATCCTCCATTTCCTATTCAAGACGTTTCTTCCTCTTCCTCTTCATCTGAAAACTATCTCTGTTGCTCTTCCTCACTCTTCTTCTCCTCCTGTTCAACTCTGCAATCTCCTTCCTTCCCTCTCTCCGTCTCTGAATCATCGATCATTTCTCACCTCAGATGGTCCCTCTGTCCCAGCCTTCCGTTTCTCTATCCCTATCTATCCTATGAAATAGTTTGTTTTTAGTTCTCTCTTTCCATTTTCGTCACTGTGACCATCTGTGTGACATCTGGTTATGACAGGTTCTAATGGAGGCGGAGGGGAAGGGAAGCTAGGGGGAAGTTAAAAGCTCAGCCGGATTGACCTCCTGCTGAGTGATAGCTGTGTGTTTATTACAATCCTGTCCGGTCCCTGTCCCTATCCTGACCTCGTGTCACGCCAGGGGAATGTCACAGGCTTTTCACACTGCAGCGTAGACCTGGAGCTGAGACATCTCCCTGGACAAGTCAGAGCTGGGATAACCAAGGACATCCCAGGAGATTCCCAGGAGATTCCCAGTGAGTGTGAAAAGCCTATCCGAGAAAAACTATAGGATGTAACACAGAGAGAGAGAGAGAGAGAGAGAGAGAGAGAGAGAGAGAGAGAGAGAGAGAGAAAGTGCTGCTTTCCGTCTCTCTTAAACCTCTGCCTCTCCCATGTCAGACTCTCTCTCTCTCACTCCTGACGACCCCATTCCCTTTTCCTCCCCCTCCTCCTCCCCTCTCTTCCACCCCCCCCCCTCTGTTCCCATGCACACCTTAACCAGTCCAATAAAGGTTCTAGGTTCTGTTTAAAATGTTTGTTTCTGCTCTATGTTTTTATGACACACACACACACACACACACTCACACACACACACACACACACACACACACACACACACTCACACACACACACACACACACACACTCTCTCACACACACACACACACACACACACTCACACACACACACACGCTCACACACACACACACACACACACACACACACACACACATTCCACACACATTCCGTCCACTGGTATTGTGACACTTCTCATTAAACTTGCACCAGAGGAAAGATAGAAACATTTCCTGTCTTTCTAATATTAATGCGGCTTAACTTCCCACACAGTTTGTTCAGTAGCCTAACCAGGCAGGGGTTTAAAACAAACAACCATTGTATATGGGTATGTTTCAAGGTCATTTCAAGTTCTCACCACAAACCTGTTTGTGTAGGCCTGTGTAAGCAAGACAGGACATCCTGATTAATCATAGAATTGTAGTAAGTCACAGCTAGATCAGCAGCATTTCATTATTGTTCACAGGCATATTTTGGTGGAACATTTTGTATGTTTGATTTCTGCATATCACAATCATACAGTCCAGTTCATCTGTGCTGGTGTATCTTTAATTACTGCCATCTGGTGCTGAAACTGTGCTACTACATTTCCCTCATTGGAAAGTGTGGAGTGAAACTGGCCAGCAGCTCATCGCAGAAATGAGGAAAAACTGAAAATGATCCATGATAACACAACAGACAAAACGCTCTGCAACCGAAGGTTTGGTTAAATGTCATGTTTATTCTATTGAGGAAGAACAGTTCTAACAATGAATGAACAAAAAAAGAGGTTTTACAAAATGAATGAAAGCAAAGAGAGAAATATATTCACATATACAACAATGACCATTATTGATATTGACTTAAACTCTCCCGATTCTTCACTCTGGAATAATTACATATTGAGTTGGGTAGATGGAGACGACACACACAAGAACACACATCTGTATGCCACAATGCACCAGTGTACCACCTGTGTGTGTGTGTGTGTGTGTGTGTGTGTGTGTGTGTGTGTGTGTGAGTGTGTGAGTGTGTGTGTGTGTGTGTGTGTGTGTGTGTGTGTGTGTGTGAGTGTGTGTGTGTGTGTGTGTGTGTGTGTGAGGTATGTGTGGGGCTTTTAAAAGAATGGACATAAGCCTAGGCAGGGCTTCAGCGGAGGTGTATTATTATCTTCATCATGTCCTCGCATCTTCTACCTCTATTGTGTGCGTACAGTGTGTGTGCTCGTGTGTGTCTCTGTCTGTGTGTGTGCGTGTGTGTGTGTATGTGTGTACACATGTATGTTCACTTCTTCTTCTCAGCCTTGTCGTTGTACTCTAGGAAGAAGTCGTTGCAGGCCACGGTTAGCGCGCCGACCAGGATGACAAACTCAGTGAAGTCCACCTCCCCGTCGTTGTTGGCATCCAGGTCCCCCATCACCTTGTCAACCGCCTCCTTGTCCTGGGCGTTCTGTTCACAGCGAGGGAGGGAGTTAGAGCTGTGTGTAGTGTGTAGTGTGTGTATGTGTGTGTGAGTGTGTATGTGTGTGTGTGTGTGTGTGTGTGTCAGTCAGCCAGTCAGCCAGCCAGCCAGCCAGTCAGCCAGCCAGCCAGCCAGCCAGCCTGTGTGTGTGTGTGTGTGTGTGTGTGTGTGCGTGTGTGTGTGTGTGTGTATGTGCGTGTGTGTGTGCGTGTGTGTGTGTGTGTGTGCGTGTGCGTGTGTGTGTGTCAGTCAGCCAGCCAGCCTGTGTGTGTGTGTGTGTATCTGTATCATGTCCTTACCCCGAGGTAGTTGCCCAGTTCTTGGGTGAGCATCTCTTTCAGCTCGGCCCTGCTCAGGGTGTATTTGTCCCCCTCGTTCCCAGAGTACTTATGGAAGGTCTGGATCATGAGCTGCATGGCGTTCTCCAGGGTGGAGGCATTCTCTACGTTAGGGATAGACATACTGGATAGAGACTGAGAGAGAGAGAGAGGGGATGAGAGAGAGAGAGAGAGTGAGAGGGAGAGTGAGGGAGAGAGAGGGAGAGAGGGAAGCAGGTAGGGTAGAGAAAGAGATAGAGACAAAGGGAAAGAGCGGGAGAAAGAGACGGAAAGGGATGGTTTGGAGGGGAGAACCGATTAAACAAGGTTAACACATTGTAATGGGACATTCACTGCTATAGCCTAGAGGCTGCTGGGAAGTGTGCAGATCAATAAGTCAAATCCACACACACACACACACACACACACGGCACAGAGACTCATATATACTGAGATAGCATTAACACAGTCTGCTGATTATGGTCCATCTCTCTTTACAAGGCAGGACAGATACAGGCAGAGGAAAAAGAGATGGGGGGGGGGCGGTTATAGGAGTAGGATGAAGCGATCCCTAGATGCTGATAATCGTTCAGTTTAGGATTTGAGAGGCACAATCTGATCCTACTATCTATGGTTAAATTAAAGACAGTGGTGAACCACAGAGGAAGATACCATCTGAGGGGAAACAGGAGAGCGGTAACACTGAGCTGAGGATATGTGAGCCAGCTGATAAGAGTGAAACTCTAAACTGGTAAAAACACCCAAACCAGTACAGGGGCAACTGCGGGCGGAGGTAACTTGAGATGGCCTCATACCTGAGTGGATGGCATTGCAGATAAACAAAGGAGGACAGGTGTATCCCCCTCCTGCTCGCTCCCTCCCTCCCTCCCTCCCCCCCTCCCTCCCTCCCTCTCCCTCACCTTCTTCCCCCTCTCCTTCCCTTATCCTCACCCCCTCCCTCTCTCTCTCACCCCACCACCCATAGACCTCTGGATGAGGTCATCATTGTAGAACCGAACTGACTTACTGGATGGACTTGGTTAGATAACGGTCCAATAGAAAATAAAAACGTCCACCAGCATCATGACGCTTGTAGATAACTGTCATCAGTTAGATATCTGAACCGACTGTAGGAATCTACATCTACACCCAACCAGTGGTTAGCATTTTACCTAACACATGTCATTTGAGACCCTTTTCGTGTATGGAAAAAATGCTATATATGCAGGACTTACAGTACCTACGGCATGAGCAAGCAAGAGTGGTAGATAGAGAGGGAATTCTAGAGAGTGGGAGAGAGAGAGAGAGAGAGAGAGAGAGAGAGAGAGAGAGAGAGAGAGAGAGAGAGAGAGAGAGAGAGAGAGAGAGAAAGAGAGACAGAGAGTTTTCCTCACACCAATCAGAGTAGGCGAGACAGGAAAGACCACCTGTATAATGAACTCACAACAGAATAAAACCTGTCTTTCTACAGTAGCTAAAGCACACACACACCTAAAGTAAAGACCTCCACTGCACAGTTTTAGCCCAACACATTCTACAATGCTTGAACCTTTTCCTAAAGAGAAAAGGGTTAGAAAGGATCTCTGAGCACTCACAAGAGACAAAACATTACATTTACACCTGTGCAACCTAGGTGAAGCCTCCCCCTACCTCTCCATCCCTCTGTCATCCTTTCTTTCTTACCTGAGTGAAGGAGGAGTGTTGTCCTGTCGGTCTGTAGAGTAACAAAGTTTGGTGAGGAGGTCTAGATGGACAGCTTCTTAAATATTCCTCTTACTCCACCCACTCCACCTCTCCCCGCCCCTCTTCTCTCTCCATCCCTCCCTATTTCCACCTGTCGCTCCTCTCCTCTCTCCCATCCCCCCATCTCCTCTTCTGCTTCTCTGTTTACACGTCTGACACCTGCTATCTACTACATGACCAAAGATAAGACCCATCTTATCCATCATACGTCCTGTCAGAATTGATACCACAATACTGCAGTAGTTACACTATCGTACTATGTATGTTAATAGAGTTGAAGACTATTACCTACTTACCTCATAACACACCTGGACAAATGCCTGTATCATTCACTATGTACATTATGTGTGGTGATCACAGTGCAATCATTAGATTGTCTGTGATCTACTGATGCCGGCTGCTACATTCCAGGTCGATAAGATGAACCAGGGTAGAGAACCTTCCAGTCGTTGTAGGATTTAGCTGAACAAACAAATCTATATACATGTATATTCGATCATGAGGTGATTGAGTGTGGCATGGAGAAATTTGAAGAAAGCCAGAGAGAGGTAAAGAGGAGGATAGGAGGAGAGAGGACTGTGATACAGTGTATTTACCCACTGAAGAAGTTTACACACTGGTTAAGAAGCCCTATCAATTACTTTGTTACGCTTGTTAAACACTGTTAATCTGTGTTACACACACCAGGCATGTGTGTGGAGCCATATTGTGCTGTGTGTCAAAACAGAGCCGAAGCCAGGAAGAGTAGTAAAGGGGTGCTCGAAGAAACAGAAGATACTAGAAAGAAGTTAAACACTTCTTAAAGCCACAACCCCCCATAAACAGAATTAACATCTGTCGTGTACAGACACCAATCCAATGTGTGTGTGTGTGTGTGAGTGTGTGTGTGTATGTGTGTAAACCTTTCTTCACCTTATTTAAAGTTTGGACCATTTTTGATCAGCCCCTTTGACTCAAGTCATTATGTTCACAATACCATGCAAGCACCTGTACGTCCACAGGAAGGTGTGGAAACTAAACTCAATAGGGTGATCTTGGGTGACCTTGTTGGTTGAGATGAGGTGAAGCGAACGTACTGGCGCTGGCTATAGACATGGATGTACAGCACTGTTTTTGTTGTTATGGTTACAAGGCTAATTGTCGGCCTACTGTAATGAAAACAGCTCAGGCTGAAACTCTTCCTGTGAGGGGGCTGTGTGTGTGCGTGTGTGTGTGCGTGTGTGTGTGTGTGTGTGTGTGTGTGCGTGTGCGTGTGTGTGTACCTGATACAGTGTCAGGGATTAGTGTAACACTGTCTGTATGGAGTCAACATACCTGGCAGCCATGCATAGAGATATCCCACACACACACACACAAAATACATAAATAATACATACAAAATACAGTCACATACTTTGAAGGCCCACAAACATGTACTTATACAAGCAAACATGCTCTTACAAATACGTTACATTTATACAAATGCATCGTCACTGTCATCTTGTCAAGATGCATATTTCAAATATGCCATCCGAAAAAACAAAGACACAAAAAACAAAAAACAAAAGCTGAATGAGTCTCCTTGTTTATCTGTTCATGGTGCTGGATAATGTTGCACTCTGGGGGCATGGCTAGCACAATTTGTGTTTGAGTGTGGCTGTGTGTTTGTATGTGTATGTGTTTGTGTGTGTGTGTGTATCTATATATAGTATGTGGGTGTATAGCGTTGCAGTCTTAGCATAAGAACACAATGGGTGGGGTATAGTACGTTAGTGTCCAGTTGCGATATGCTGATGACCTCCTGTCCAGTAGCGTGTGACCGTGTCAGGCTCCTCACTCCATGTAGAAGGTGTGGCTGGTCGAGCCATCAGGCTGGTGTGGTTGCAGGGTTATACCAGGTGTGGTTGTAGGGTTATACGGTTAGCGTGGTTATGACTTGGTGCCAACATCACGGCACAGGAGAACCAACGTGGTGCAGTAGGTAGACGACCATACAGACCAAGAAACAGCAAGTTTCAGGGCTTCGTTTGAATTAACGTTTGTGACGGCAGCCGGTGAAAGGGGGAACAAGTCGGCAACCTATCAAAATGTTCAGACTTTTATTCAGGAAAATGTAAATCCATTTCAATGTTGTTGAAAATCAATGACACATTGGCTAGTTAAATCAAAATATGGCAATGCAATGGATTCGGTGACTCTATCCACCCCACTACTACCTAGTTAGTGTAGAGTAGTGGGGATTACTCACCGAATCCATCTGACTTGTTCCCCCTTTCACCAGCTGCACTGTAGTGAAAATAGACTTTCACCGTAATGACTTGTTAAATGGTAAATCCACTGACTTATATAGTGCCTTATTCCAAAGCGCTTTACAACGGCCTCACATTCACCCATTCACACACCAATGGCGGCAAGCTACCATGCAAGGCGCCAGCCCGCTCATTGGGAGCAATCAGTGTCTTGCCCAAGGACACGTCAACATGTGGCCAGCCGGGGTTTGAACCACCGATCTGCCAACCTTGCGATCATTAGACGCCGGCCACAGCCGCCCCTTGGCAAGGTATTTATTTCAGAACTGGTTGAGAGAAAGCCACTGTTGAGTGTGTACTGTTTGTTTTTTCTGCAGTGTTGACAATCAAGAACGATAGCTCTTAAACTTTGGCAAAACCTTTATTAGAACATGATCATACAGTCTTTATAAAGCTCATATTTAGCCAATAACACTGACTGTTGTTATTACAGGGATGCAATGAATATAAACTGTGTAAACTGTAAGAGTGTGATGATAGAACACCTTAATGCAATCAACATAGTAGTAGTGGATAGAGGCATCTATAAAGCCTTATTCAGCACATCATGTGATGCCTTATGGAATACTGTATGAGGTCCTATAGGGAGAGAGCGTGAGTGCTTGTTGAGTGCCTTTGAACTTGTACAGTGCATAAGAAAGCCTTACAGAGTGCCTGTGAAGCCTTCTTTGGTTCCTATGAACCTCTATAGACTGCTTAAGATGCTTTAAACTCTGGCAGGATTTTTCTCGTGACCCAGGTCTTTTCAATCAATTGACAGGTTTTACTTATTTATATCTCATTAGTCCCCAGGATCAATGTTGAGATGGGGCCCTATGAGGCGGGTGACTCGTTGGCTCCAGTCCTCTGTTGGCTGAGGGTTTTGGCCAGGTAGCCAATCAGAGTGAGGTATTCTTGGAAGCTGACCTTCCCATCCTGGTTCTCGTCCAATCCCTGACGCATCTCCTTTACCGCAGAGGAACTGTCCGTGCCCTGGAGAGAGAGAGAAAAGGATAGGAAGAGAGAGTGAGAGAGAGAGAGAGAGAGAGAGAGAGAGAGAGAGAGAGAGAGAGAGAGAGAGAGAGAGAGAGAGAGAGAGAGAGAGAGAGAGAGAGAGAGGGTGGGGTGTGTGTGTGAGAGGGAACCCATAGCAGCAGTGTGATGAGGAACATTGGGGTCAAGGGGAGGATGAAGGGTTGGGGCGTCTCTTACACTCATGATGCTGCCAAGCTCTTTCTTCACCAGGCCCTGGAAGTCTTTCTCTCCCAGACTCTCCTTCCCACGGGAAGACTTCATAAACACCCCCACCATGGTCTGAATGGCTGATTCCATACCTGGGCAGAAAAGGAGGGTTGGACAAGGGAGAGAAAGAGAGAGTTGTAAGAGATGTAAGATACACACGCCTCTGTTCGGATCACTTCCTGCACAACTTTCCACAAGAGAGATATGCAGTCGTCTAGACAGATTGGATTCATTATTTAATACCCACAAAAAATAATTTGTTAAATTGAGATGAGCAATCATTCACTTTAGGAATGGGGGACAACTCTCCACGCGGAGCGGAGACCAGAGAGACGGAGGACGGACACAGATGGGAAAGACGATGTCAGAATAAAGAAGGAAGAATGGGGGGGGGGGGGGGATGGACAGAAACGGGACCCAACGGATGGGGGTCATTATTGAGGTAAAAGGAGAAAGGGAGGGAGGATGGGGTTGGAGAGTCTCTGAGGTAAACACAATGGAAGCTGTGATCTCTGACGGGGGAGTCATCTGATCCTCAGAACCCAGCAGAAGGCCAAAGGTTCAGATTACTGCAACGACAGCTACCTGTCTGTTACTGTACTCTCTCTCTCTCTCTCTCTCTCTCTCTCTCTCTCTCTGCAACACACACCCACACACATGCCTATACACAACACTTACACACACATTCAGTATAAAGGCAAGTTGGAGCAGACAGCTAAGCCAACGTTTTAGGGCTAAGCGCCATGTTGCTGTTAGTATTGCCAAGAGCATTTTTTTCAAGGTGTAATATTCACTGGTTTTTTCACCATAATAATTTGGGGGTGAGGTCAGACCAATCAATCAGACCATGGTGGACAGCTCTGGGGTGTAGTATCTGGAGCTGGTGAGGTCAAACCAATCAATGAGACTGTGGTGTACAGCTCTGGGGTGTAGTAGGCCTATCTGGAGCTGGCTGAAGGAGTGACAGGCTGATGGGTGGTAGGGTGATACTGGGGTGACGTCAGGGTACAACCAGAGCCAGGTACCGTAAATCTCCCATCTGACACAGATGTCACACCTCGGTAAACACACACACACACACACACACACACACACACACACACACACAGTCCAATTAGGACATCTCTGCATTAACCTAATTACTCTGCAAGTGAGAGGTCACACCCATGACCAGAGTGCAGTATTCTGTTTCATATCCCTCCTCAATGCAGCCCACCCACACCCACCCACAAAACCCAGTTTTAAAAAACTAGTAAAAACATATCTTTTCTCCCTGGCCTTTGACCTGAGGTGAGCCTGCCTTCCCGACACTGCACTCTAAGCACTTTTATTTGTACTGCACCTTGCTTTTAGTGTATTTTTCTATTTTGACTGTTTTTCTTTCATCTGTATCCCTTTTATCTTGTTTTTCTCTTTATATTTGATCTGTTAAGCACTTTGGGCGGCTCTTGTCGTTGTAAATGTTGTGCTATATAAATAAACGTTACTTACACCCACATAAATGTATGAATGTACACAGATGCACAGAGGTGAGCACATGCACAAACAACCCCCTTACACTATTTATTTTATTTAACCTTTATTTAACCAGATAAGTCAATTGAGAACCAATTCTCATTTACAATGACGATCTGGCCAATTGGCAGAACAGAGGCAAGTCTATACACAAAACACAACACAGTATATACGATATAGAACACAACCCAATATATACAATATAAAACATGAATGCCATACACAAGTATCAAAAACATCTATATATCACAACACAATATGTAAAAGACAGCAGGGACCAGGGGGAAGTTAACTTAAAAGCAGGTGCAGTGATCCGAGACAACATCTAAAAGTGAGTGTTTAAAAGTGGGTAACGCGATTAGAGTGGTGAGTTTTAGTGTTAACTGCAACACATTCCAGTCAGTGGGGGCAGCAAACTGAAAAGAATGACGGCCAAAGGAGGTGCGGACTTTGGGGGGGACCAGAGTGATATATTTGTTGGAGCGGAGATTGCGTGTGCTGGATGAGAAGTTCAGTATTAAGCAGAGGTAGGGGGGGGGATTTGCCGATGATGGATTTGCCGATGAACTGATACCAGTGGGTCAGTCGCCTGGTGTGGAGTGATGGCCAGTTGACTTGGGAGTACAGGTCGCAGTGATGTGTATTGAAAGGGGCACCGGTGACACACTACAGAGCACCTGTCATCATCATGCTCCTTCTCATCATTATTTAATGATGACGCTGTGGGTCTCTAGCAAGTGACACCTTCCCATACATGCTACATGATTAACGCAAGCACAGCTGTGTGTGGGTGTTTGTGTGTGTGGAACGTGTGTTTAGCCCATACATCAACGTGATTGACAGGAGGCTGTGTCCATTAGTGTCTCTGGTTGGCTGTTGACCCAAACAGACTAGTGTAATGAGACTGATGTGAAACCCAGCCGGGCTTGTCTGCAGTAGAACCAGGGACAGGACTGGGGCATGGAGGGTCAGTATCAGACATAGTATCGGCCCTCTGTGGCTCAGTTGGTGGCGCCAACACCGTTTAGGTTGGGGGTTTGATTCCCGCTGAGATCATATATACTGAAAAATGTATGTGTTACGGTACATGTGGGAATACGGTACATGTGGGAAAACTAGGGTTAGGGTTAGGTGCTAGGGTGCTACGGTTAAGGTTAGGGTTAGGGTTAGGGTTAGGATTAGGGTTGGGGTTAGACATGCCAGCATGTAGTTGTACCAAGTCGACGTAGCACCTAACCCTAACCCTAGTTTTCCCACATGTACCGTAACATATGCACTCACTGCAATTTAAGTCGCTTTGGATAAAAGCGTCAGCTAAATGGCATATACTGTATTATTATATATACAGTATATGCTAGGTCGTGTGGTCATTAAACGATTCATTCATTCATTCATTCATTCATATATCAACTTTTACTATGTAGTGGACTCTTAAATGTCCATTATGTATCATTCAAGCATTCTAAAAGGTTCCTGATGGTTGTATTAACTATGTTGTTTATGTTATGTTATGTAATTGGTAGCAATCAGGGAATGAGATCTCTTGAAAGAAGTAGCCTATTTCATGTAGGCGGTTTTGGTCCCGAAAAAGCACTTTCTAAAATGGAGTGTCCTACACAACAACATTCGGTTTTCATACAGACATGTTACTGCCAGGGCTGTTGGAGTGGACTTACTGATTTTAGACTTTCTGTCTTTAGTCGCTGCCTATTTCGAATTGTGCGCGCATACAGGACATCAATAGATAATCTCCAACATTGCAAGTCCATTATATATATATATATATATTACTATTAGGGAGGATGTTGTTGTTTGTAACTTCAACTGAATTTCAGATTTCCAACACCTGCTCCTTTTGGGCTCTGATCCTGGAATGATCCGTGACTTTACTTCAGTGTTGGATAGGTAGGCCTATAGGTGCAGGCTGACTGGCTGAGTGTTCTAATAAGGAAACATACACATAGGGGCCTACACCTTTATAGCAGGCCTACAGGTGGACACCTGTTGCAGTAATATGAATGGAAAAGACACAACTTCAGTATGTTTACTGAACTCTTGACGGTGCATATCATACACAGGTATGTATGGATGCCCACAATGCACATCCTACCAGTAAAGACCTGTTACTGTGCCCCCTTAAGGCCCTGAACACAGCAAAGACCTAGGTTCTAGGCCCTGGACAATCTAGACAAATTGATGGCAGCTACTAGATTGGAATCAAGTGTAATACTGAAACACAACTGTGAACATTTCAAACCTGCAAACTGCGACACTTTAAATGAATGTGCAATAACACTATGTGCAATATGACAACCCTCGTGTACATAAGGTTCAGAGAATAGGAAATGTTAGAATAGGTATAGCATAGCATAGAGTACAGCACAGTGTTTTATTTGTATAGTATAGTATAGTGGATAGTGTACATAGCCTTTATTTATGTAAACCAGCTCTTTTCCCTTCTTGTTTTTAGTTTTTTTTTCTCTTCCTAGCACCAGGGGAGCCCCCCCTCCCAAATTTCGTTGTTTGGTACCTGTACTATATCAATGACAATAAAGACCATTCATTAATTGCTACAGAAGGGCTGGGTCAGGGCTACTCACTCACTTTCTCCATGCATACTTGAGTGCCCTCACCATGCCCTGCACTGGCCATTGACAGCCTGGTCCAGTGGCTTCGCTGCTAGAGCACACTGATGAACATTGATTAATCACAATGACCAACAGAAAATCAATCAACATGGGCTCGTTGCGTCCCCGCGCGAGGTGTCTGACTCACTTCCGCAGCCCCGTCCTCCGTGAGCATGTACCTGTCATCGCCTCGAGCGCAGAGGGACAAGCCATGTCTCTCCCCCGCGCGCCATTAAATACACCTGAGGTCGCCATTCGACTCGCGCTACCAGAGTCTTATCACGCACATCAATAATTCACGCTGATAAGAGCGAACGAGCTGTCCCCAGTTCCTTGGGTGTTATTGTTTTGACGGACGTCTGTGAGCTTGACGGCATCCATCCATCCACTCCCCAACTGTTGAACTCGCGTAATGGAAACGACGGGGGTCCACTTGTGCCCCCCCCCACCACCACCACCACCACCACGTTTACATTTAGCCTAACTAATACAACCGATTTGTAGAGGGGCCCTAAGGTAAGGCTGACATAGTAGAATATAAATAAATAAAGAGATAGGCTCCTGTTTCTCCTAAAGTGTAAAGGGATTGAGGGTTGGGTTACCGAGCAGGAGAACTGGACACCTGTGGCCACCGGGCTAGGTAATGACAATGGAGCCGCTCGCGAACGATCCAATATTCATGAAGAGAACGGAGGAAATTAGCTAAAAAAAACTGACACACATTTTGTTTTTCAGAAAGGACAATTTGTGTCTATCACAATGCGTCTTTACTTTACAGACTATCACTTTTAAACAAAAAAGCCGTACGCCTACAATAAACAGTATCTTAACTGTCACCAACGTCAGTCAACTCACCGTTTTTGTAGACAAGCAAAAAGGCAACGCTGCTTAATTCCGCTCTATTTTCCCAATCTTTCTTCTTTCAGTCTCTCTCTCTCTCTCTCTCTTACGCACTCCTTCCTTTCTCAACAAAGCTCAAACTTGATAAACCAGCAACACTTAAATAAGCTCTTCCGTGATTTAAATTCCTCCTCGGCCAACTTTTCTTTCTTTTTTTCCCTTTTAAAAATGTGTCATAGGGCGTGTGCCTGGGAGAAGGAATGAGGGAGGCTGTAGACTGGAGAGATCTAGTTTTCCCCTCAGATTTCAGCTCACATCTACATAAAAAAACATGTGAATTTGATACATAAACAAATCTAATGATACATGTATAAGTTATACTTTTTAGACAGTTAGACGTCGTTCTTATAATATTGTTGGCAGTATTTATGTACTGCCAACACCTTCTGTCAGTGCATCTGAGCAAGTGAGAACAAGCCGCAATTGTGAGAATTGTGTGCGTGTGTGTGTGTGTGTGTGAAGTGTGTAGCAGATTAATCAGTAGAGAGTCATCTCTCAACCACACCCTTTAAGTCAACAGACAGAGTTTATTGTTGTACAACTCCAGCCCTGGATCCTCCTGGCAGACACACACACAATCATTATTGACAAAAGCAAGAAAAAGGAGAAAAAGGTATAAAGATATAGCAAACGTTTACAGACATCATTATTTTGAATATTAGATATAGATATTCACAGCCATGTTTCTCCGTTTATCAATCACATGCTTGTCTGTCCTACCCCTTCACCCTAACACTGTGTTTTCTACTGTTGTAGCTCTCTCTCTCTCTCTCTCTCGCTCTCTCTCTCTCTCTCTCTCTCTCTCTCTCTCTCTCTCTCTCTCTCACACACACACACACACACACACACACACACACACACAACATCAATCAACACAAGCAGCCCCATTCCCAGAGAAGACTATAATACATTCTGCTTACAGAAAAAGATTCTTAATTTACATAGACAATGCGGTCACAGTGCATTGCAGCAGTATTACACACACATACGCACACACACTAAGCTCTTTGTGCTCACAGGACTACGGCTGTGTGTGTGTGTGTGTGTGTGTGTGTGTGTGTGTGTGTGTGTGTGTGTGTGTGTATGAGTGAGATAGTGAAACAGGATTAGTTCTCGTCTGGCAGGTAAGGTGCTGCAACAGTATTGTGTAAATGTGTAATTACACTGTCAAAACAGGGAGGTAATTCTTGCTGAGACTTAAAGAGAGTGTGAGATGAGAGAAAGAGAGGGGGAGAGGGTGAATGAAGTCAAAGTTACAGTAGCTAGGGACTACAGTTTTAGGATCCATCACAATGTATCTTGATTGATTGTGTTATTTCCATCTTACTTTTCCAGACAAAAAATCTCCCACTTCTTACATGATGAAAACACTCGCAACTTGATCTCAGGAACACAACACATTAACAGAGAAAGACTGAAAGGCATCCTATTGGCTGAAGCCTCCATGCTTGTTCGCCAATTGTCCAATCAGCTGCCAGAACTCGAGGAAGGTGAGTTCTCCGTCGTTGTCCTGGTCCAAGGAGCCCATGAGTTGGTCTATGTCGGCATCCTATAGGAGGGTAATAATATACAGATATACAGTACAGAGGCTGCATCTCAATACTCTCTCGTGGCTCCCTTTCCTCATCTCCTTGACTTCTTGACCACTGATAGGTGGAAGGATTGGATGGGTTTTCACTATGCTGATTTCATATCTGCCAGATCAGTGATCTGGATATGGATAAAACAAGGATAATAGATGGAAGTGCATAGTGCTAAGAGTACATCCATTAATTATCTCTTTTCCCTCATCTGTACTGTTGTGAAAATGATAAGAAAACAAGTGTGAGCGCTACTGTTTTCAGATCAGTGCAGGAAACATTAAGATGACGAGAGGAGAAGAGAGAGAGTCACTTTACACTACTGAGACCTGAGCACCTGAGGTTACCACTAACTTATCTCTTAACTTATCTTATCTCTGCAGACTACTAGCAGGCAGAGGAGAGGCTTGCTCTGCAAGAGGCTGCTTCCCATTCTCTCTACTGCCATCTAGGGGCCATTAAGAAGATCACTGTACCATAAACATAGGGCCGGCTTCACAGACAAGGCTTTATCCTAGACTGAAAAGCATCTTCAGTGGAGATTTTTACATTGAAAGTGTGATTTAGTCCAGGACTAGGCTAAAGCCTTGTCTGTGAAACCGGCCCATTAGATTTGGGAACGGGCTACTAAACTACCTGAATCAACCCAATACATCTTCAAACTGATTCAGGTTTGTAGGACTGGACTGGATTACAAGTCTGCACACCAGGATCAGGAGCTTGGTCATTGTGATATACCCAGAACTGTTCAAAAGCGTGCCGAAGCGAGCTGAGCCGAGCCGAGCCGGGCCGTATAGTGGAAAAGCGCCATAAGAGTGACCGTTGCCTAGATGACGATGTACAGGCATGTTGAATACCAGTGCAATTACAGTTTTATAAACATGTTATTTCAATGTAATTTACCTTTACAGAATTGGGAAGTTGCGATGTCACCAGGCTCTGGAACTCCTCTTTGCTCAGTGTGTCAGAAGAACCGTCGTTCCCAGCAAAGGTTTTAAACTGGGACACCAAGACATCAATGGAGGCTTCCATCTCAGAGAGATAAAGACACCTATGGGATTTAAGAAACACATAGAAAATACATCATTGTTTATATATATATTTTAAATGCAGAAAAATCATTACATCAATACCTTCTATTTCAGAAAATGTGTGCCATATTTACTAATATTCGCATTGAGATTGAAGATAGACAGAAGGAGTGAAAGAAACAGTAAAGGATTGAACTCACGTCTGTACTGCTACCTGTGTGGTGGACACGGTAGGTCAGTCTTCCCCTCCTCTCTCTCCTTTCTCTTATACTCTCGACCTCTGGTAAGGAGGTAAAGAAGAAAATTAATCATTCACTGTTCTCTGCCTGTATCTTGGTGTTTTGCGTTTCCGTCCAGGGTCAGGCTGTCTGTAAGAGTTACTTAGTTAAAGCTATGTTAACCCCACACACAGCTGGAATACACACCAGTGATTTATTTCCATGACGTGATAAATGAAAACACTGTATTGCACTTATGTACCATTGCATTTACATTTACATTATTGGCATTTAGCAGATGCCTTTATCCAAAGTGACTTACAAACACATTTTGTTTAAGTAAGTGAGTCATCTATTCATCATTCGTCATTGCGAGAAAAGTCATCTCTGCTCAGGCCAGGGGCCATAGGCAGTCATAATGCTAGAAGAAGGAAGAATTATTATTATTATTATTATTATATTTTTAAAATATACAGTAGAGAAACTGAACAGGGGGATGGAGAGGTTTCAGGCTGGACAGTTGAGGTGTAGCCTGAAGAGAGGGGTCTTCAATCTATGGCAGAAGAGGGAGTGACTCTGCATTGCTTTTATACACTTTCAACTAGGTTTGTCAACATACTTGTTGGGACTCACTATGGTTATGATTTAGAACAGCACATCTCATCATCACAACCTACAGCTGATTTTGTTGCTCAACACTTTACCATTTACTGGAATCAACTTTACTGGAGATCAGACTGCAGTCAGTTTTGGCATGCTTGGTGTGCTCTGTGTCCAGAAGAAGTCAATGGTCAACAACTCAATACCATCTAGTTAAACTTTAGCTGACATTAATCTCAGAACTGGTCAGACAATGGATGAAGACTCATACACACGCATGACATGCACAAACACACACATGTCATGCGCACACACACGCACGAGTCACATATGCAAAGTTAACATACATTCAATCTCCAACTCGCAATGCGCTTATGTCTCACATATCAAGCATACACACACATATCATTGCCAAATATTTTTCTAACTACAACATCTAGAGGTGCATTATCAGCAGCATGGTTATGTCAGATATCAGAGAGAGCAGAATGGATTCATTCTAATCCCTTTTAGTTCCACACCCCCTCTATCAATCATCAAATCAATATCAATCAATCATAATGAATCTATACAATACACACACACACACATGATACACATGCACACATGCATGAATACACACACGCACAGATACACATGCACACATGCATGCATGCACACACGCACACACGCATGCACGCACGCACGCACGCACGCACGCACGCACGCACCATCATTACTATGTGGGCCATTACTATGTAGGTCATTACTTTAGATGGGAGAGGGAGTGTCATTATATAGCTACTGTAAAATCAAGCTACATTAATCTGTAATAGACTAGAGAATGGATATACAAAATGTATACAGAAATAGAAACAACATATGTGTGTGTATATTGTATAATATAACAAGCCAATATGCAATCTTAAACATAATAACCAGGTCAGGTTAAACTACAGTGCGCATATAAAAAAGTTACTCATTACTGTATAGTGTGGCAGCAGTAGTAACAGTACACTTCAGATACTGTAGAACGACACAGACATACTATCAATGAATATCATGAACACAAAAAAACAGTACAAACAATATTGTCGCCACCACTAAAAACAGACACCTACCTTGGTGAGGAAGTTGAGCCTGCAGTTGATCAGCACTAGGCCCCTCAGCTGGGTGAGACGTCTGAAGGCCATGTTGGGGTCACTGTGGTTTGGAGAAGTTCACTTTGGTCAAATTGAGCCTCTTCAGATTCCATAGTTGGTTGATGGAAATGTAGCTGATGGCAAACTTCTCCCGATTGCCCGAAAACTCCAGGTTAGGGAAGAAGGGGGGCTGGGAAACTGGTGAAGCAGTCAAAATGTGTCCCCATGCCAAACTTGTTTTTATGAGGACGTGGACAGGGGATGGGATGGGGAAGGGAGGGATTTTTCCATTATTTTGATTATGCAGAACTACTGGGAATGAAAACCTGGACCAGTGCAGTGCAGTTAACACAATAATATCCCTATGTACAAATGTGTACATTTCAAGCCTGCAAACTGTGACACTTTAAATGAATGTGCAATAACACTATGTGCAATATGACAACCCTAGGGTACATAAGGTTGCAGAGAAATAGGAAATGTTAGAATAGGTATACCGTATAGCATAGCATAGAGTACAGCACAGTGTTTTATTTGTACAGTATAGTATAGTGGATAGTGTACATAGCCTTTATTTATGTAAACCAGCTCTTTTCCCTTCTTGTTTTTTTCCAGTTTTTTTTTTCTTTCCTAGCACCAGGGGAGCCCCCCCTCCCAAATGTCGTTGTTTGGTACCTGTACTATATCAATGACAATAAAGACCATTCATTCATTCATGTGTCATTCCAAATATATACTGACAAAAATCTGAAATCACTTTATAAAAACAGCCACTTTGTTACTAAATATGTGCCTATGACAGGATTGTGTTCTTACCCGTTTAATGTGACTTCTGTTTTCGGACCTCACTGGACAGCTTCTCAACATCGGGCATGTAAGATGTAACTTTAATCTTCACGCAGGACTGCAAGCTCTCATCTGTGAGGCGAGTGCGCTATTTGGATTTGATGTAGTTCATGTTTGAGAATATCTGCTCGCACAGGTATGTTGATCCAAATATGGATAATACTCCAAATGCATATTTCTTCATGTTCCTATAACTGTCAGGAAGAGCATTCCATGTTTCAAACACAAGTTTCTCGGGTGTTGGGACTTGGGAGGCTTTCAATTTCGCTCCATTTGTGGCTTTGGGCAAGCTGGGCTTTCTGGCGAGTGACGTCTTCAAGCTCGGCTGTCAGACTTTTGAACTTGGACACCCATAAATCTTTGTCAGCTATATCGGCCATTTCCATTTCAAGGTCAGCTTGATTTAGTCCTGGGAATGTGTTCAATAAGGAAGGACGGGTCAATCTCCAGGGGTGTGACAGGGAAAGATAGTGACATTTTTTTCCTTTCAGAACTCGCTAAATCTGCTCCCAAATGCAGTTTGCATATCAACGATAGCACCTTGTAAATAATCACCGTTGAGTGTGTGTGATCGTGATGGGCTTCTTTGAACTCTCTCAGGGAGGGGAAGTGAGAGAGCGTGCCTCGCTGTACATGGCCCGTCACACACCCGCCGGTTTGTTCGCAACAGCCACCTGCCTGGCACCGTGACTACGGTGGCCTGTACACAATAACAATAGCGGCGCTAAGGGGTGGCTACTGGGGCTCAAGCCCCGGATGTTTTCTGAAAAGCCCCGAATGTTTTACTTCAAAAAAAAAAAAACTCTCGTGAGTAACGTGCAATACCGGAGTCCAACAGAGAGGCAGCAGCTGCGCGACATTAGCCTGCATACTGCGTAGCCTGCCCTGCCCTGAAGAAGAAGTGATCTCAATCAGTGCCTGACTTGCACAATTGTAAGGATGGATATCCCAAAGTTGTTTTCAACAAAACAAGCGCCAAGAACTGTTGCAGCAGCTGTATCAGCAGCTGACAACAATGACATCACCAGCAGTGATGACATAGATGATGTTTCAGGTTTGTGAATCTTATTAGAAAGGTGACTGACTCACTGACACTACTTTTCCGGTTTGCTAATGCTAGCTGGCTATCATAACATAACGTTATGTTATAATGAAAATGAAACATAGCAAGGTACTGTTACGGTACATGGTAAGAAATCAAACAAAGGATAATACTTATTCAAATAAAGTAATATTATACTTATAATACTTATTCAAATAAAGTGAATAACAGGCTGATAGTCTTTGATATCTGCACTCTGGTTGACTGAGTAACAAGTGAAAAAGAATGATGTAACGTTAATGTTACAGCTAGTAAACATGGAGTAACCACATTAAGTATGCCCTTATGGTAGTATGTATGTATACAGAACATGACTCAAATCTATCCTAAGATGTAACTCTAACTAACTAAGTTTGTTTAATGTCCCAGGGGGGATTTGATTTCACAGTACTATACACAGGCCAACAATACATGTAATATATCGTCATATAACACAGGACAAGACTCTAAATACAATATAAGTGGTGAGCACAGAGTCTGCCCTGATATACATACTGTAACATAACTAGCCTCAGCCCATCAATTATGTAATTCTATACAAATATAAATGATGGTGACTGACAGGGGGAGCTACGTGTGCTGACCTCCCTCTGTGCCCAGAACCACCACAATTAGTTTGCTTCATTAAAGGGTGTGAATGTATATATAATATGTGTTCTCCAGTGCCTTTTGTCCGCTTTAGGTGGTGGTAAGTTGAAGGTTGAAGGCAAAAAATTTCGGCGCGCTCTGCGCGCACATTATATTCTCCCTCTGGGCTAAGCCCCGGATCTCCTACGATCCTAAATCCGCCCCTGACCACAGCTATGACGCAAATCTTCGTTGACAGAAATGTTTAAATGTAATATTTATTCTGCACATTTTTACAGCATTGGAAAACGTTAAGAATGTTTGTGTCATGTTTGTCCTCCTACAGAAACCATATTATATAATTTTTTTTAAAAATCATTTTCATACATTTTTGGAAAAGCTCCAGGGAGCCACTAGGGCGGCGCTAAAGAGCCGCATGCTCCGCATGCTCCTTGCTGTCACGGAAGCCCTCCACTCTGCCCAAGTTTCCTCCCTCTCCTCTGTTCTCATTCTCCTTGACCTGTCTGCTGCCTTCGACACAGTCAATCACCAGATCCTTCTCTCCATCCTCTCAGACCTGGGCATCTCTGGCACCGCACACTCCTGGTTTTCTTCCTACCTGGCGGGCCGCTCCTACCAGGTGACCTGGAGAGAATCGCTATCTTCTCCACGAACCCTCTCCACTGGAGTTCCCCAGGGTTCCGTCCTAGGGCCCCTACTCTTCTCCCTCTACACCAAGTCTCTTGGCTCGGTATTCTCTTCACATGGGCTCTCCTACCACAGCTACGCAGACGACACTCAACTCTTCCTGTCCTTCCCCCCGTCTGATGTACACGTGGCAACCCGTATCTCAGCATGTCTCGCTGACATTTCAACTTGGATGGCTGACCACCATCTCAAGCTCAATCTTAATAAGACCGAGCTCCTCTTCATCCCCGGGAAAGCCTGCCCTCTCCAAGACTTCTCCATCACAGTGGAGAACTCTACTGTAACCCCCTCCCTGACAGCCAAGAACCTTGGAGTGATCCTGGATAACCGACTATCCTGTGCGGAGAACATTGCAGCAACGGCTCGCTCCTGCAGATTCGTCCTCTACAACATCAGAAGGATACGACCATTCCTTACCAGAGAGGCAGCGCAACTCTTGATCCAGGCACTGGTCATCTCCCGCCTGGATTACTGCAATGTACTCCTGGCTGGGCTCCCCGCTTCAGCCATTAGACCTCTGCAGCTCATCCAGAATGCTGCTGCCCGGCTGGTATTCAACCTCCCCAAATACTCGCATGTCACCCCTCTCCTTCGCACCCTGCACTGGCTCCCGATAGCAGCTCGCATCAGATTCAAGACCCTGGTGCTTGCATACCAGGCAGCTAAAGGGACAGCCCCTGCCTACCTGAAGGAAATGGTAACCCCCCTAACCCCTGCCCGCTCACTCCGCTCCTCCACCTCGGCTGGCCGACTGGCCCCACCTCCTCTACACAGCAGTCGGGCTGCCCGATCACGTCTCTTCACAACACTGGCTCCCCGCTGGTGGAATGAGCTCCCCACGGCTGTCAGAACGGCAGAGTCACTACCCATCTTCCGTCGTAGACTGAAGACCCATCTCTTCAGGTTACATCTTAACTGCTCCTCCTGAGACATCTTCTGCCCCTCACCACTACGTCTCCTAAAGACACCCGCTTTCCCCTCTACTGTGTCCCTAAGAACTTCTATTGCCCCCCTTGTACTGTTTCTCAGTTTCTCCAGTAATATAAAAAAATAAAATAATAATAATAATAATAATAATTTAAAAAAAAGTTTTAGTAGAAGGCGATAATAGGGAGAAGGTTTTTCCTTCTATCAGTGGCCCCGGGCCCGAGCTAGAGTACTCTTCCTGCAACGAATGGTGGACTGCTGATTCACATGCTTAGTATTCAAATGTATTGATTGTAAGTCGCTTTGGAATAAGGCGTCTGCTAAATGCCAAAAATGTAAATGTAAATGCATGCGGCTCTAGAGCCGCAGGTTGCCGACCCCCGCCTTAGGGCAATTTGTATTAGGATTTAAACAGGGTTTAAATAGACAAGACATGTCAATTAACTTAATCATATTATAATTAATGAATACATTATCAGCCTTTTTAGAATAATCATTGGCATCAAATCAAGGATGTCTTTGAAGATTCAACCTACATTGTCAGTTACAGTTAGCCTAGCTGAAGCGCAACGTGAAGTACATAGTACTCTGAGTCTGCTCCCTCTGCCACATTGGTATAGCTTCAGTTACAGTACCTACAGTATGTAGAATATGCTAACTAATCTCTCACAGCACATCTACATTAACATTACAAAAATGATTATTAAAAAATAAAAATAAATATGAATTCACATGGTCAATCACAAACCCCATCTATAACACATTCAGAGATAGAGGTACACATAGAGGCTTGATACTAGACATGTTCACTTATGCTTAATAATGTGACAAAAACAGACATGATATTATTGAATAATATATTCAAAATGAATTGAAGACATTCAGTTGTTCACTTTTCTATTAGTTATGTGCAATGTGTAATTCTCCAGACGTTATACAAGCATCACAGTGGATCAACCTTTCTGCACTTCAGAAGTTTGACTTAGTGCACCCTAGCTCCTTGGCCCTGACACCATTGATCCATAAATTGCAAATACCAGGATGAGATACTCTACATCAAACCAATTACAACATGCAGATCAGGGCTAATGAGCTTTGACCCTGTACGCCGTAAACGCTACAGTACCATAGAAGCAAAGTAGGTGACAACAGTTGACCATAAGATGTGCGCTGAAGCTTACAGTATGGGCAAGCACATCTTTAAAAAGTGATAAGGTATTATATTAGGCCTAGTTACTGACCGGCCAAGTTAAGATCAGTTCTGATATGTATTTTCTTACAGCCCACAGTTGTTTTAGTTTTTTACATAAGCAATGTACATTAGCAGTCAAATGAATGTTGCAAGTCATTCTGCATTTGCAAACCAGATATAATAGTATAATAGATATAATAGTTTATAATGATTCCGTCTTTTTGGGAAATACATGGTGCAACCCCTAAGCCTGTGAGTTTCATTCCCGCTGGGACCATTATAATGTAAACATGTATGCACTTATTTTGGCGAAATACTTTAAACACCAAGTTTATTGGCAGCTGTGTTTCTTTGCTTCTTCTTTCGTGTAACGTCAGAGGTCCAACTCGGTGTCGCGTAGCCATGCCCGCATCTCTGGTTCTAGGTCGAAGAGGCTGGCTTCTGAGGGTGGTCTATATAAGGGGCAGATGGTAATTATGTGGTCGGCGGTCTGCTCTGGGTCACCTCACTCGCATGCCGCACTGTCCGCCAGGCCCCACGCCTTCATTGATGTTTTAAAGCGACCGACACCAGTTCGTAGACGGTTCAGTGTGGTCCATTGCCGGCGTGGTAGGTCGTCTCCTCCAATGGCGCCATCTCCTGGGTCCCAGATGTAGCGGTGGATTCGGGAGGGCCCGGTTGACTCCCACTCCTGCTTCCAAGCTGCTGCCAGCCATGCATCTCTGGAGATGTCCTCAGAGGTGGAGTTGAGCATGGCTTGTGCTGCCTTGTTGTAAGGGTGGCGGGTCTTGAGTCGGCTTGGAGGTGCTGGTGTTATGGTGGTGTTGTGCAGGATGTGCCAATCATGCTTTTGTGCCTTCCTGGCCAGGGCGAGGGTGGCAGCCTCCCGTCGGAGGCCGGCCGGTGCTATTCCCGCGAGGACTGGCAAGAGGGACACAGGGGTAGGCTTCAAGCATCCAGTTATTATTCGGAGGGAGGTATTGATAGCCACGTCGACCTTTCTCGCATGAGGGCTTCTGCTCCAGACTGGGGCGCAGTATTCTGCTGCAGAGAAGACCAGGGCTTGGGTGGATATTCTTAGCGTCTTAGCGGAGGCTCCCCAGGTTGTACCAGCAAGGCGGCGGATCAGCGCGGCCCTGGATGTCACTTTGGCCTTGACTTCTTCCAGGTGTTGCCTGAAGGATAATGTCCGATCCAGGCGCACTCCAAGGTACTTCGGGGCTTGCTGGACCTCCAGACATTTGTTGTCAACGCGCACCTCAAGTTCCCTCCTGGCTTCTCTGGTGCTGAGGTGGTATGCCGCTGCGACTGTCTTTCCGACACTGAGTTGTAGACGCCACCTTCGAAGGTATGCAGCCTGTTTCTTTGCTGCTAAGTAGCCTTTCTGAGACAAAATTTGACTTTTCCCTCTGTCCTCTTCATCGCCTCCATCTCTTTTCTCATCCTTTCGATATCCTTTTCTTTCTCCTTTTCAATCTTCTCCTTCTCTCTCGACTTCTACCCTCCTTCTCTCTCCCTCTCTCTCTACCTCTTCTGTCCTCTTCATCGCCTCCATCTCTTTTCTCATCCTTTCGATATCCTTTTCTTTCTCCTTTTCAATCTTCTCCTTCTCTCTCGACTTCTACCCTCCTTCTCTCTCCCTCTCTCTCTACCTCTTCTGTCCTCTTCATCGCCTCCATCTCTTTTCTCATCCTTTCGATATCCTTTTCTTTCTCCTTTTCAATCTTCTCCTTCTCTCTCGACTTCTACCCTCCTTCTCTCTCCCTCTCTCTCTACCTCTTCTGTCCTCTTCATCGCCTCCATCTCTTTTCTCATCCTTTCGATATCCTTTTCTTTCTCCTTTTCAATCTTCTCCTTCTCTCTCGACTTCTACCCTCCTTCTCTCTCCCTCTCTCTCTACCTCTTCTGTCCTCTTCATCGCCTCCATCTCTTTTCTCATCCTTTCGATATCCTTTTCTTTCTCCTTTTCAATCTTCTCCTTCTCTCTCTCGACTTCTACCCTCCTTCTCTCTCCCTCTCTCTCTACCTCTTCTGTTGTTAGGATGAGAAAGGAGGATGGTATCATCCACTGCATTTGAACAGGCTGGATATAACTTCGGAGCCTCTTCTCTTCATCCTGGTGAAGAGGGACGTTTTACTGCTCTTCTCTGTTCGAGGAGGGGAGTCATCTTTCCCTTTGAAGGAAGAGAAAGGAGGATGGTATAGGTGTGCAGCTTTTTTTTATTTTCTTTTTTTTTAAACATCAATTCAGTTGAATGTGCAACATTTTTAATGGAATAGCACATGGGGTTATATTTATAATCTTGACAGAGCAGTGGTTTACTTACCTGTAGAGGATACAGGCCTGGAAGAGCTTTGAGGTTTGCTCTTCATCGATTTCGGAGGACTGCCGTCTATTTTCTTGGAGCCCTGAATGTTGAGAAAAGGTGCAAATGGAAATGCCATACCTGTTGCAGCTTATCAATCCCAATAAAGCAATGCAATTATACAAACTAAAATACTACACATATGAATATAAATGTGTAATTCTGTATCAATTAGTTAAAGACAAGGCAGTGTTATCAATTAACATTTTGAAAGATATACATTCAGTATGTGTAATATACCTTCCAGCGAGAGAATAGTTTTCCCTTCTTTCCTTTCTTGGCTGCCTGTGCTGCACCACACGCACCAAGAAGCTCCGTCGTCAATGACGTCTCCAAAACATTGACAATTGCTGGATCTTTGGACTCAGCCGCCATCTTGAGGCCTTCCTCACCACCGAACTGTTGCACAAGCTCCTTGTGAACATCCTCCTTGTCAAAGTTTGGCAAGACATGGGAAGGGGAGGGGCCACATACCCTCATATCTGGTGACACATAGGCAAGGCAAGGTGAGTTTATTTGTAGCACATTTCATACAATAGAGGCAATTCAAAGTGCTTTACATACAGCATTGAACAATACCAAGAGGAGGATAGTAAGAAAAAAAATATATATATGTGTTACGGTACATGTGGAAATACGGTACATGTGGGAAAACTAGGGTTAGGGTTAGGTGCTATGGTGACTTGGTACATGCTGGCATGTCGAACCCTAATTCTAACCCTAACCCTAACCCTAACCCTACCCCTAACCCTAATCCTAACCTTAACCCTAGCACCCTAGCACCTAACCCTAACCCTAGTTTTCCCACATGTACCGTATTCCCACATGTACCGTAACATATGTTTTAAATTACAAGAATAGATATATATGGATAAACATTTAACAAGATAATGAATAAGATAATAGATAATGGATGAAAAGACATAGATCGAAGTGTTAGTGTTTAACCATTACTGTTGCAAAACATTTTTTTTGCTTAGATTTAAATATTTTTAGGGGCCTGTTTGATTTCTTCAGGGAGTTCCAGGAGCATGCGGCAGAGTGACTAAAAGCTGCTGCACCGTGTTTTGTTTTCACTCTTGGAATGATTAGCTGATTAGTCTACCAAGACCATTTTGTGATTTGTATACAATTAGGAGTACTTTGAATTCAATTCTCTGATAGGGCTTTCACACCGGCAAAGAACCGTGCCGGTTCGCGTTCGCATTCGGAAACCTCCGAACGTTGGCGCTGTCTGGCGAACGATACACTGGTATGAACGGTGTGAAAGCCCTATGAGAGACTGGTAGCCAGTGTAGAGATCTCAGGATTGGTGCAGTGTGTTCAAACTTCTTCGTTATATAGAGGGGTGAAACTAGATAGGGTTGGGCGTTGCCTGTACCATTTGGGTCGGAACGGAGCTTGACCTGGAAGACGCCGACCAAAGGCCTGTGGTCTGACGTCTTAATCTCTGTACAACTCTTGTACTTGATGACCTTGATGTCACCTGCCTGTCTGCTCCTGTACAGTATTCTGTCCTAGAATACACAGAGACAGATGTACAGTAGGTTAAGACTCCTACATCAACAATGTTTCTTGCCCAAAGCCATGAGGGATGACGATGAATGGGTTTCTTACTGTGTAGGAAGGAGTTCTCTGCTTGGAGGAGGTGTCGTACACGTCACAACCGGTGTCAAACTTGTATGTGGGGCGGAAGTGAATCGGTGCCTCCTGGAAGCCTTTAAAGATAGTGCCTAGAGAAAAAATAGATCATAGAAGACTTCCTTTTGTGTACACAATACACAATGCCGGTCGAGAGAGGACACTGGCGTTTCGCCGCTTCTCCGCACGAAATCTAGATATACTTGCCGTATACAGAGTACATTGTCCTACAAAGACACTTAGATTTAGATTTAGTCATCTAAAAATTAATTAGACCCCTATACTTTCTTTTATTTATTTATTTATTTTTATTTTACTACTCTTTTCAGTTTGTAAAGCGTCTTTGAGTGTCTAGAAAAGCGCTATATAAGTCTAATGTATTATTATTATTATTATTATTATTAGAATGCATTTTAAGTTATCATTCTCCATCTAATATCTTGAACCTTAAAACACATTTGGGTCCTTTTCGAGTGTTAGCATGTTGCAAGTTGTAGCTGTAGTGTAGCTGTATATAAACATACCATCCTTCATCTCCTGAGAGAGTTGGTCATGCTGGAGCAGTGCAGACATGTCTGGGCCTTCAGTCTTGTCCAGAATGTTCATCACCCCTACACGGTCTTTACTGAGGCGGAAATTGAAGTCCCCAAACCAGAAGACCTCATCAAAGTGGGTGGTCACATCAGCTGAGAGACATAGAACACAGTCGGACATTAACACTGATGTTTCCACGCAAATACCTTGTTGTTAAAGGTTGTTCAGAGAACAAACAGAGCAGTCCCCCTGACTTAATTAGCCATGGACTATGACATTGCAGTAAGAGGAATACATTAGCACTCCCTTTCCCTGTAAAGAAACACCAGAACACAGTTTAGTCTGTTTATTTATTTTGTGTTGTTTCAATATTAAGAATGGAAAATTATGTTTATTTATTTATTTTGTGTTGTTTCAATATTAAGAATGGAAAATGATTAGTACTGTGGATACTGTAATTTATGTATTAATTCATGGATTATATAATTTAAGTATTATTGTTCTCACTTGGAAGTGAGGGATAGGGGTAGGACAGGATAAGCTGAGGCTTCATCCTACTCCCTTTCCAACAGTGATACCTGTACTTTTCCTTATTAGTTTTTTTAATTTTTTAACCATTGTTCGAAATAAAGATTCATTCATTCATTCAGTCTGGTCTACTTACAGGCTGTGGAGAGGTCAGGGTGTGTGTCAGGGAGGCATTTGGGAAGAGCAAGTGTTTTAATGATCTTCTTGTAGTCCCGGATCCTCTTAGACACTTTGGATTTTCCGGCTGGAACACATGGACATAAAAACAAAAAAAAGCTCAACAATGCTACAATGCTACATCATCTAAAGACAAATCACTTAATCAGTACAATCATACTTAGGGCAGCACTCATCATGGCTGGATGACACATACTGGCTCCAGAACAGCTTCTTTCACAGCTTCTTTCAGCACCCCACCCCCACACCCCATGGGGTAAACTGACTATCAGAACTGACTAAATGCAAATTTCGGTCGCATTTTGTTGTCTGGTACTTGTACTCTGCAATGACAGTAAAGTTGAATCTAATCTACAAAAAAAAAAAGGAATGGGCTTTCTGTTCCCTGTTTAGAATCCCATGTCATGCAATGGCATCTCTTCCTGAGCAGAACTGCATTTCCCAGAGGCCTCTCTTACAGGTAAAATGGGAGGCGATGAAGAGGAACGAAGTCCCGAAGAAAGTGAGAGCAATCCCCAGAGCCCCTTTGGTCTTGATCAGAGGGACGACCCGCGTAGTGACTGTGTCATGCTCCGCCCCTGCCAGGGACACACACACACACACACACACACACACACGCAGACGCACACACACACACACACGCACACACACACGCACATACACATACACACATGCAAACACACATGCAGACGCACATACACGCACACACATTCACGCACGCACACACACACACACACACACACACACACACACACACACACACACACGCAGACGCACACGCACATACATACACACACACAAACACACACAGTCAGACTATGACACTAAACAAATGTGCATTGTAGCTTGATAAACGTGTATGCACAGTAGTAGCTAGACAGATCATGTTATATAACATCTGCAATGTCAATGACACTCAATGAAACATTCTATCTGACACAACATTCTCTGGACCGGACCTGTGCATAACCAGGCGATGTCCCTCTTGATGAACACGGTGAGGTACAGAACTCCGTGGGCGGCGGCGTGGTGCAGCTCGTAGCACGACCCCAGAACCTCCTGGAGACGGGCCTCCCACTGCCGCCTGTGACACACACACACACACACACACGCAAACACACACACAAACACACACACACACGCAAACACACACACACACACACACACACATACACACACGCCCACACACGGACACACACAAACACACACACACATACACACACACACACGCAGACGCACACACACGCACATACACACACACACATGCAGACGCACATACACACACGCATTCACGTACACACACACACACGCAGACGCACACACACGCACATACACACACACACACACACATGCAAACACACATGCAGACACACATACACGCACACGCATTCACGCACACACACACACACATGCAAACACACGCAGACACACGTACACACATGCACATAAACACCTCAGTTTTCACAACACTTAACCTCATTGTTATGATGTTATAACTCATTAACATAATCATGCCGTCTCATACACACCTGTTTGGACATCCCTCCTGGACTCCAATGATGTACACGTCTTGAGACTCAGACTCAAACAAAAGATCCTCTAGGTTGTTTGGTCCCTGAAAATGACACATGATTTACTGTTGGTTTGGTAAATGGACCTCTCATGTCTACCTAGTGCCAAAACTGTGGGACGAGTAGCCGAGTCCAATTTTGCTCGAATAATAAATAAAGAAGAAAATGTACAATACTAATAAGCGCTGCTTGCTACTGCAAGCACACTTAATAACACGCTGACCCTTCACCTTCTCTCCCTGCATGTTCCACGTGACGATGTAGACGCCCAGGCTCCCAGGCAAGTAACGGTCCAGCACGTCCGCCCCCAGCAGCGCACCACCGTCCTGCACACTGCGATGGGGGAAGTATAGAGCAGATTTGCATGACCTGTCTAGCCATACACTCAGTGAAGCTGTTTACCAACTTCAAATACTCATCAATTAATCCAAGGTGGTTGACAACTTTTATTAAGGCCTACTCCTGTTTAAGACAATAATAATAATAATAATAATAATAATAATAATAATAATAATAATAATACATTATTAGACACTCAAAGACGCTTTACAAACTGAAAAGATCGAGTAGTAAAAATAAAAATAAACAAAAAATAAATGTGATGTTTATGTTCCCTCTCAGAAGGTAAACAGAGGCGATTCTTATGGATCAGTGCTTTATCTACAAACTCCAATTCATGACTGTGAATTCTGGTGAACATATTGGATGACTGAGTTTATGTGTAACCAAATGACTTACCTCACTGTCTCCGTGCCATCACCTGCATGCACCACAATGCTCGTCAGATATCTTGTAGATAACATCTTCTCAGCAAGTAGATCATGTCTTCTAGATGTCATCTTCTCTTCATGAAATGTTATTTTCTAACTGACGTGATCCCAGGTTTCACCTGTATTTATAGTCTACCAATGCTATATGCCGTCATCCGTCTATGACATCACAAAGGCGCAAGACAGTTTTGACGTCACCATGGTCCGTGAACCTCAGGATAACTCGATATGTCATTTGTAAACACAAAACGAAATAACCAATAAAACGCCTGTTTATAAGCTTCCAGCTAGTAGTTGATGGCGATTACGCCGGTTTTTCATGTTTTTATTTATTTATTACATTTATATAAATATATCAAATGAAAATACAATTAAACGGTATGGAACAGCATGAAAACTTCACATTTTCAGGATGAAGTGTGTTTTTGTCCTGTCCTGTCCGGTTATTAAAATGGGATGAAAAGATTCAGCGAGGTAGATCGGGTCGGAGAGGGGGGGGGTGAGTTGGAGTTGTTGAGAGATGTGACACTTAACGTGACACTTAATGCTGCGGCCAAAAAAACCAAGGTTTACAGTTGCACATAATAACAGTGTAGTATTTTCTCTTCTGATTCCTTCATTTTATAAGAAATGTCGAGCATGCGAAGAGGACCATACAATTTTCTCAAGACAGAGGAGTAGGTTAGTCTAATACACTAAGTGGTGAAAAGGTCTCCAAGTTCTTCTTTTTTTATAGATTATGAAAATAGTTGAGGAAATTATTTTAGCAGGACAGGCTGTTTCTTAATTACTTTTGCATGTGGCTTTCATTCATGCTCTGTAACCCAAGAAGAAACTTTATTTCTATGACGTTTTTTTTTCTTCTTTTTAATAAGCGACTTCTTAACTTGTGAGTTTCCTAGACTAGAACTTTACATTTGAAATGAGTACTATTAGTAACGGTTAGTTAGGATCTATGAGAGCTCATTATTTCAGACACTACCCCATCCCTTCATCCAAGTGAATTAGGAGCACTATCATTGCTAAAGGAAAATCCAGGCTTATTTTTGTTAACTCTCGTGAGATTTATCAGAATAAGCCTGGATTTTCCTTTAGTGATGTTGATGGAACGCCCCCCCTGGAGGAAGAACAACACAGACATCTCCCTCATACATCAACATGGATTTTAATATCATTTAGTTTCAGATTAACATTCCACATTTTATACAAAATCATTAGAAAAACGTCATGACAACCTCTGAACCCCGTCCTTCTCCATCTGGACGAGACCCAGCGGACCTGCCCCGGCCTGAGTGGCCAACCAAACTAGAACCCAGAGTTAAAGCTAACCCCGAGTTTGCTTTTTTTAACGGTTAAATCCATCTGCATGGCGTGATAAGACGATTAGTATTGAGAAATAATCAAGATAATATTCAAATTATCAAGCGTTGTGATGATTTAGAGTAGGACTCTCAAGCACACCTTCTTTCTGATTATTTTCATCTGTATATCTGACGAGACTATTGACAACCAGGTGCCACCTGAACATACACAGTACCATGTCAGAACACCATGCATGTTTCTCTCAGTACGGATGAGACGCCAGTCTGATTGGTTACGTAGATTAAAATAGTGATATTGTTGTTAAAGCGACCAATGACTGCAGGCCTCAGAGAGAAGGGGGGGGGGGGGGGGGGGGCGTGTCCACTGAGCCTCTATCTGATTGGATAAAGTGAGCGAGGAGGAAGCTAATGCTAATATGCTAATGTACATGCCCAGCATTCACACAGTCGGTAGCTCAGCCGCTCCCCCCTCAGCCTGATGTCAGAAGCAGAAGAAAGAACATTCTCTCAGAAACGACATCAGAACACGACTGATGGAACACACCAGCATTCTCACAGGGAGGACAGAGAGAGAGAGAGTGTGTGTGTGTGTGTGTGTGTGTGTGTGTGTGTGTGTGTGTAGGGGGGCCAGAAGGGCCAGACAGTCTCTCTCTCTCTCTCTCTCTCTCTCTCTCTCTCTCTCTCTCTCTCTCTCTCTCTCTCTCTCTCTCATTACATTTCTGTATGATTCCAATAATTTTTTATAGTCAACATTTGCACAGCTCCGCTGCAAATACAAGGCAAATGCAGCCTCTCCTGATTGATCAACCCCTCAGAAACTGGATGGAGAGTGGGCATTAATGTAAGTTATTATTAATGTAACATACAGCACACTGTTGATTTGGTTGCTTGGTTTGGTTGTTGCTTGAGTCAGGAGAGTTTGGTCCTGCAATCAGCATGTGTTGTCACGAGTAGGCAGGTATGAGACATCTCTGGGACACATCCATAGTGGTCAGGTGAGTAACCCGCTTGCTGAGGGACCTAATCCCAGTGAGGTAGATTAGTTTGGGATAGGCAGTCTAGGTAGAGGAGGACTTCCACATTTAATTAATGTATGCGCTTAAGCTAAAAACCTTCATGTTTTACCACAGTTATGATTAAACAGTAACACTTCCATCCATGTCTTTTGTTTATGCTTCATGTGAGTTTTTGAATTGTTGCACTAAATATCAGCTTCTGAAAATTGCAGACGAGTCCACATGGATTGGAATCATACTGCCATACTGCTGCAATAACTAATTCAACATGCCTGAAAGGGGGTAACACAGCTTTAGTCTGAGGCTTGAAATGAACACATCATACCTTTATCGTGGACTATACTGTATGATGCCCATCATTTTGGTCATCATTGATGCTACAGTATTTTGGTCATCATTGATGCTACAGTATTCCCCCTTTTCCATTACAGGGCCTGCTTCTTTGGCGCTTTTCCATTTGTCGGCCCGGGTCGGGTCGGGTCGGTTCGGGTCGCTTCTTTAGCTACCCTTCTTAACCAGGAACCAAATTTAGACCCGGAACCTTTTTGCCAGGCTGCGTGTGACGTGTGACGCTGCACACCGTTGATTGGTCAATGGAAATCGTCACAACATCGTCATCGTTTGTGTTCACTGTACACCTCTAACCGCCATCTTTAAATACCACATTCGCTCTTGGAAAATGTCACTACAGTTTCTGTAATAGCTTATTAATAAAGATTCGAAAAATTATGCTGACCATCGTATTATCTTAGTTTAATGTCATTTCAATGCATCATAGAACTTTTATTTACAACAAGCATAACACAAAAATCGCTATTATGCACCGTCTTTGCCCGTGAATAACACCGGCTGTGAATGTGGTAGAAACACAATACTCCTTTGCTAACTTACGGTCATTTTGAGCCCTTAACCACCGCGCTGACACCCCGAAAAATTATGCTTTTAACCGTAAACTCAATGAACCGGGAGTTCACCCGCTGCTGCAAGCGTATCTATAACGAACGCGGAGATTGAATGAGCCCCGCGTCAGTCAGCCTTTCCGTAGAAATACATCGCACCGTTATATATCTAACGTTACATGTTTTAAGGCTGATCTGTGCATGATAGTGCTGCATTATGTTGGTCTATTTATATCGATCTATTCTTGCCAATTCCTTATTACCAGTGGAAAGGGGGATGGCTAAAACACTTTGAATGGGATAGATAGGACTTTCCGTTCAATGAAGCATTGATACTCGAGAGTTCATCTCGCTTTTCCCCCCGTTGATGTATTAAACAATCTAAGCAATCTAATCAGAGCAGTTGTTATTATGTAATATTATTGATGGATGTGCCATTTTTGATGGACAGCAGTGAACGGATGACTTGATGTGAGCATGTATTTGACTAATGCCGATAGTAATAAATCAAGTAGAGATTCCAACCTGTGTTGAACATCCTATTTCCTTGTCAAATCGTGTATGCTGTGCACCTAATCTATCCTGAGATGACACAACGCATTTAAGATCACAATCCTCAATAGATTGATTCCATCGTTTTACCGACAAGAAGATTCTACAATCTATCAGCCTTTCCGTAGAAATACATCGCTCCGTGTATAACGATATATATACTGTATATATAACGTTACATGTTTTAAGGCTGATCTGTGCATGATGGTGCTGCATTTTGACATAATTCTTATCGCATTTCCCCCCGTTGTGCTGTGCCGTTCCATAGTCCAGAGCTTCATCATCCCCCTTCACCCCTTTCCATCCCTGGCGTCATTTTATCAATGAACGTGGTATTATACATATTTACATATTACATATTTGTTGTTATTTATGGAAGTGTCCGGTTGCTGGAGGAACCAGGACGCCGGCTACACTGCACAGTTTAGCCCGAAATAGAGAGAGTGCTGTACACCCCGAGAAGTTATGCTTTTAACCGTAAACTCAATGAACCCGCTGCTGCTCGCAGCACCGCGCCAGCTGGTTGAAACTCCCGTTGACAGCGGGGGGAGAGAAAAGTTGCTGAACATAACAATGATTAGTTTAGTTTAGTTTAGTTTAGTTTAGTTTATTAGTTTATTATATCGAGGACAATCCTAATACATGAACCATATAAAATACAGTAAAAAAGGCAGCGTTAGCCTAGTCGGCTAATTTTCAGCTGAAGTCCCCGGCCAGTTGCAACATGGCATCCTGAAAAGTAACGTCATTAGTTAAAATAAAACATTTAAATATTCTAAGAACACGTGACTGAGACAAGGTACCCCAACATCACACTTGACAAAAAACACACGTAAGCAAGCTGAGGTGATTGAAGGGGCTACAACACCACATACACACTTATGGGGGCAGCGACATTTCAAGCACATATAAGCCACAGGACAATTTCAATTACAATTACAATTACAATTACAATTAATTACAATTACAATTAATTACAATTAATTACAATTACAATCACAATTACAATTACAATCAATTACAATTTCAATTACAATTTCAATTACAATTACAATTACAATTAATTACAATTGCAATTAATTACAATTAATTACAATTAATTACAATTAATTACAATCACAATTACAATCACAATTAATTACAATTACAATTAATCACAATTAATTACAATTAATTACAATTACAATTACAATTACAATTACAATTACAATTAATTACAATTACAATTACAATTACAATCAATTACAATTACAATCACAATTACAATTACAATTACAATTAATTACAATTACAATTACAATTACAATTACAATTAATTACAATTACAATTACAATTAATTACAATTACAATCACAATTACAATTACAATTAATTACAATTACAATTACAATTACAATTTCAATTACAATTACAATTACAATTTCAATTACAATTTCAATTACAATTACAATTAATTACAATTAATTACAATTACAATTACAATTACAATTACAATTACAATTTCAATTACAATTACAATTTCAATTACAATTACAATTACAATTACAATTACAATTACAATTACAATTTCAATTTCAATTTCAATTTCAATTACAATTACAATTACAATTACAATTAATTACAATTAATTACAATCACAATTACAATCACAATTAATTACAATTACAATTAATTACAATTAATTACAATTACAATATCAAATAATCAAGATAATATTCAAATTATCAAGCGTTGTGATGATTTAGAGTAGGACTCTCAAGCACACCTTCTTTCTGATTATTTTCATCTGTATATCTGACGAGACTATTGACAACCAGGTGCCACCTGAACATACACAGTACCATGTCAGAACACCATGCATGTTTCTCTCAGTACGGATGAGACGCCAGTCTGATTGGTTACGTAGATTAAAATAGTGATATTGTTGTTAAAGCGACCAATGACTGCAGGCCTCAGAGAGAAGGGGGGGGGGGGGGCGTGTCCACTGAGCCTCTATCTGATTGGATAAAGTGAGCGAGGAGGAAGCTAATGCTAATATGCTAATGTACATGCCCAGCATTCACACAGTCGGTAGCTCAGCCGCTCCCCCCTCAGCCTGATGTCAGAAGCAGAAGAAAGAACATTCTCTCAGAAACGACATCAGAACACGACTGATGGAACACACCAGCATTCTCACAGGGAGGACAGAGAGAGAGAGAGTGTGTGTGTGTGTGTGTGTGTGTGTGTGTGTGTGTGTGTAGGGGGGCCAGAAGGGCCAGACAGTCTCTCTCTCTCTCTCTCTCTCTCTCTCTCTCTCTCTCTCTCATTACATTTCTGTATGATTCCAATAATTTTTTATAGTCAACATTTGCACAGCTCCGCTGCAAATACAAGGCAAATGCAGCCTCTCCTGATTGATCAACCCCTCAGAAACTGGATGGAGAGTGGGCATTAATGTAAGTTATTATTAATGTAACATACAGCACACTGTTGATTTGGTTGCTTGGTTTGGTTGTTGCTTGAGTCAGGAGAGTTTGGTCCTGCAATCAGCATGTGTTGTCACGAGTAGGCAGGTATGAGACATCTCTGGGACACATCCATAGTGGTCAGGTGAGTAACCCGCTTGCTGAGGGACCTAATCCCAGTGAGGTAGATTAGTTTGGGATAGGCAGTCTAGGTAGAGGAGGACTTCCACATTTAATTAATGTATGCGCTTAAGCTAAAAACCTTCATGTTTTACCACAGTTATGATTAAACAGTAACACTTCCATCCATGTCTTTTGTTTATGCTTCATGTGAGTTTTTGAATTGTTGCACTAAATATCAGCTTCTGAAAATTGCAGACGAGTCCACATGGATTGGAATCATACTGCCATACTGCTGCAATAACTAATTCAACATGCCTGAAAGGGGGTAACACAGCTTTAGTCTGAGGCTTGAAATGAACACATCATACCTTTATCGTGGACTATACTGTATGATGCCCATCATTTTGGTCATCATTGATGCTACAGTATTTTGGTCATCATTGATGCTACAGTATTCCCCCTTTTCCATTACAGGGCCTGCTTCTTTGGCGCTTTTCCATTTGTCGGCCCGGGTCGGGTCGGGTCGGTTCGGGTCGCTTCTTTAGCTACCCTTCTTAACCAGGAACCAAATTTAGACCCGGAACCTTTTTGCCAGGCTGCGTGTGACGTGTGACGCTGCACACCGTTGATTGGTCAATGGAAATCGTCACAACATCGTCATCGTTTGTGTTCACTGTACACCTCTAACCGCCATCTTTAAATACCACATTCGCTCTTGGAAAATGTCACTACAGTTTCTGTAATAGCTTATTAATAAAGATTCGAAAAATTATGCTGACCATCGTATTATCTTAGTTTAATGTCATTTCAATGCATCATAGAACTTTTATTTACAACAAGCATAACACAAAAATCGCTATTATGCACCGTCTTTGCCCGTGAATAACACCGGCTGTGAATGTGGTAGAAACACAATACTCCTTTGCTAACTTACGGTCATTTTGAGCCCTTAACCACCGCGCTGACACCCCGAAAAATTATGCTTTTAACCGTAAACTCAATGAACCGGGAGTTCACCCGCTGCTGCAAGCGTATCTATAACGAACGCGGAGATTGAATGAGCCCCGCGTCAGTCAGCCTTTCCGTAGAAATACATCGCACCGTTATATATCTAACGTTACATGTTTTAAGGCTGATCTGTGCATGATAGTGCTGCATTATGTTGGTCTATTTATATCGATCTATTCTTGCCAATTCCTTATTACCAGTGGAAAGGGGGATGGCTAAAACACTTTGAATGGGATAGATAGGACTTTCCGTTCAATGAAGCATTGATACTCGCGAGTTCATCTCGCTTTTCCCCCCGTTGATGTATTAAACAATCTAAGCAATCTAATCAGAGCAGTTGTTATTATGTAATATTATTGATGGATGTGCCATTTTTGATGGACAGCAGTGAACGGATGACTTGATGTGAGCATGTATTTGACTAATGCCGATAGTAATAAATCAAGTAGAGATTCCAACCTGTGTTGAACATCCTATTTCCTTGTCAAATCGTGTATGCTGTGCACCTAATCTATCCTGAGATGACACAACGCATTTAAGATCACAATCCTCAATAGATTGATTCCATCGTTTTACCGACAAGAAGATTCTACAATCTATCAGCCTTTCCGTAGAAATACATCGCTCCGTGTATAACGATATATATACTGTATATATAACGTTACATGTTTTAAGGCTGATCTGTGCATGATGGTGCTGCATTTTGACATAATTCTTATCGCATTTCCCCCCGTTGTGCTGTGCCGTTCCATAGTCCAGAGCTTCATCATCCCCCTTCACCCCTTTCCATCCCTGGCGTCATTTTATCAATGAACGTGGTATTATACATATTTACATATTACATATTTGTTGTTATTTATGGAAGTGTCCGGTTGCTGGAGGAACCAGGACGCCGGCTACACTGCACAGTTTAGCCCGAAATAGAGAGAGTGCTGTACACCCCGAGAAGTTATGCTTTTAACCGTAAACTCAATGAACCCGCTGCTGCTCGCAGCACCGCGCCAGCTGGTTGAAACTCCCGTTGACAGCGGGGGGAGAGAAAAGTTGCTGAACATAACAATGATTAGTTTAGTTTAGTTTAGTTTAGTTTAGTTTATTAGTTTATTATATCGAGGACAATCCTAATACATGAACCATATAAAATACAGTAAAAAAGGCAGCGTTAGCCTAGTCGGCTAATTTTCAGCTGAAGTCCCCGGCCAGTTGCAACATGGCATCCTGAAAAGTAACGTCATTAGTTAAAATAAAACATTTAAATATTCTAAGAACACGTGACTGAGACAAGGTACCCCAACATCACACTTGACAAAAAACACACGTAAGCAAGCTGAGGTGATTGAAGGGGCTACAACAAACACCACATACACACTTATGGGGGCAGCGACATTTCAAGCACATATAAGCCACAGGACAATTTCAATTACAATTACAATTACAATTAATTACAATTACAATTAATTACAATTAATTACAATTACAATCACAATTACAATTACAATCAATTACAATTTCAATTCCAATTACAATTACAATTACAATTACAATTAATTACAATTACAATTAATTACAATTAATTACAATTAATTACAATTAATTACAATTAATTACAATTAATTACAATTAATTACAATTAATTACAATCACAATTACAATCACAATTAATTACAATTACAATTAATTACAATTAATTACAATTACAATTACAATTACAATCACAATTACAATTACAATCACAATTACAGTTACAATTAATTACAATTACAATTACAATTACAATTACAATTACAATTACAATTAATTACAATTACAATTACAATTAATTGCAATTACAATTACAATTACAATTACAATTTCAATTTCAATTACAATTACAATTACAATTAATTACAATTACAATTACAATTACAATTTCAATTTCAATTTCAATTTCAATTACAATTACAATTACAATTTCAATTACAATTACAATTACAATTACAATTACAATTACAATTTCAATTACAATTACAATTACAATTAATTACAATTAATTACAATCATAATTACAATCACAATTAATTACAATTACAATTAATTACAATTAATTACAATTAATTACAATTACAATATCAAATAATCAAGATAATATTCAAATTATCAAGCGTTGTGATGATTTAGAGTAGGACTCTCAAGCACACCTTCTTTCTGATTATTTTCATCTGTATATCTGACGAGACTATTGACAACCAGGTGCCACCTGAACATACACAGTACCATGTCAGAACACCATGCATGTTTCTCTCAGTACGGATGAGACGCCAGTCTGATTGGTTACGTAGATTAAAATAGTGATATTGTTGTTAAAGCGACCAATGACTGCAGGCCTCAGAGAGAAGGGGGGGGGGGGGGCGTGTCCACTGAGCCTCTATCTGATTGGATAAAGTGAGCGAGGAGGAAGCTAATGCTAATATGCTAATGTACATGCCCAGCATTCACACAGTCGGTAGCTCAGCCGCTCCCCCCTCAGCCTGATGTCAGAAGCAGAAGAAAGAACATTCTCTCAGAAACGACATCAGAACACGACTGATGGAACACACCAGCATTCTCACAGGGAGGACAGAGAGAGAGAGAGTGTGTGTGTGTGTGTGTGTGTGTGTGTGTGTGTGTGTGTAGGGGGGCCAGAAGGGCCAGACAGTCTCTCTCTCTCTCTCTCTCTCTCTCTCTCTCTCTCTCTCTCTCATTACATTTCTGTATGATTCCAATAATTTTTTATAGTCAACATTTGCACAGCTCCGCTGCAAATACAAGGCAAATGCAGCCTCTCCTGATTGATCAACCCCTCAGAAACTGGATGGAGAGTGGGCATTAATGTAAGTTATTATTAATGTAACATACAGCACACTGTTGATTTGGTTGCTTGGTTTGGTTGTTGCTTGAGTCAGGAGAGTTTGGTCCTGCAATCAGCATGTGTTGTCACGAGTAGGCAGGTATGAGACATCTCTGGGACACATCCATAGTGGTCAGGTGAGTAACCCGCTTGCTGAGGGACCTAATCCCAGTGAGGTAGATTAGTTTGGGATAGGCAGTCTAGGTAGAGGAGGACTTCCACATTTAATTAATGTATGCGCTTAAGCTAAAAACCTTCATGTTTTACCACAGTTATGATTAAACAGTAACACTTCCATCCATGTCTTTTGTTTATGCTTCATGTGAGTTTTTGAATTGTTGCACTAAATATCAGCTTCTGAAAATTGCAGACGAGTCCACATGGATTGGAATCATACTGCCATACTGCTGCAATAACTAATTCAACATGCCTGAAAGGGGGTAACACAGCTTTAGTCTGAGGCTTGAAATGAACACATCATACCTTTATCGTGGACTATACTGTATGATGCCCATCATTTTGGTCATCATTGATGCTACAGTATTTTGGTCATCATTGATGCTACAGTATTCCCCCTTTTCCATTACAGGGCCTGCTTCTTTGGCGCTTTTCCATTTGTCGGCCCGGGTCGGGTCGGGTCGGTTCGGGTCGCTTCTTTAGCTACCCTTCTTAACCAGGAACCAAATTTAGACCCGGAACCTTTTTGCCAGGCTGCGTGTGACGTGTGACGCTGCACACCGTTGATTGGTCAATGGAAATCGTCACAACATCGTCATCGTTTGTGTTCACTGTACACCTCTAACCGCCATCTTTAAATACCACATTCGCTCTTGGAAAATGTCACTACAGTTTCTGTAATAGCTTATTAATAAAGATTCGAAAAATTATGCTGACCATCGTATTATCTTAGTTTAATGTCATTTCAATGCATCATAGAACTTTTATTTACAACAAGCATAACACAAAAATCGCTATTATGCACCGTCTTTGCCCGTGAATAACACCGGCTGTGAATGTGGTAGAAACACAATACTCCTTTGCTAACTTACGGTCATTTTGAGCCCTTAACCACCGCGCTGACACCCCGAAAAATTATGCTTTTAACCGTAAACTCAATGAACCGGGAGTTCACCCGCTGCTGCAAGCGTATCTATAACGAACGCGGAGATTGAATGAGCCCCGCGTCAGTCAGCCTTTCCGTAGAAATACATCGCACCGTTATATATCTAACGTTACATGTTTTAAGGCTGATCTGTGCATGATAGTGCTGCATTATGTTGGTCTATTTATATCGATCTATTCTTGCCAATTCCTTATTACCAGTGGAAAGGGGGATGGCTAAAACACTTTGAATGGGATAGATAGGACTTTCCGTTCAATGAAGCATTGATACTCGCGAGTTCATCTCGCTTTTCCCCCCGTTGATGTATTAAACAATCTAAGCAATCTAATCAGAGCAGTTGTTATTATGTAATATTATTGATGGATGTGCCATTTTTGATGGACAGCAGTGAACGGATGACTTGATGTGAGCATGTATTTGACTAATGCCGATAGTAATAAATCAAGTAGAGATTCCAACCTGTGTTGAACATCCTATTTCCTTGTCAAATCGTGTATGCTGTGCACCTAATCTATCCTGAGATGACACAACGCATTTAAGATCACAATCCTCAATAGATTGATTCCATCGTTTTACCGACAAGAAGATTCTACAATCTATCAGCCTTTCCGTAGAAATACATCGCTCCGTGTATAACGATATATATACTGTATATATAACGTTACATGTTTTAAGGCTGATCTGTGCATGATGGTGCTGCATTTTGACATAATTCTTATCGCATTTCCCCCCGTTGTGCTGTGCCGTTCCATAGTCCAGAGCTTCATCATCCCCCTTCACCCCTTTCCATCCCTGGCGTCATTTTATCAATGAACGTGGTATTATACATATTTACATATTACATATTTGTTGTTATTTATGGAAGTGTCCGGTTGCTGGAGGAACCAGGACGCCGGCTACACTGCACAGTTTAGCCCGAAATAGAGAGAGTGCTGTACACCCCGAGAAGTTATGCTTTTAACCGTAAACTCAATGAACCCGCTGCTGCTCGCAGCACCGCGCCAGCTGGTTGAAACTCCCGTTGACAGCGGGGGGAGAGAAAAGTTGCTGAACATAACAATGATTAGTTTAGTTTAGTTTAGTTTAGTTTAGTTTATTAGTTTATTATATCGAGGACAATCCTAATACATGAACCATATAAAATACAGTAAAAAAGGCAGCGTTAGCCTAGTCGGCTAATTTTCAGCTGAAGTCCCCGGCCAGTTGCAACATGGCATCCTGAAAAGTAACGTCATTAGTTAAAATAAAACATTTAAATATTCTAAGAACACGTGACTGAGACAAGGTACCCCAACATCACACTTGACAAAAAACACACGTAAGCAAGCTGAGGTGATTGAAGGGGCTACAACAAACACCACATACACACTTATGGGGGCAGCGACATTTCAAGCACATATAAGCCACAGGACAATTTCAATTACAATTACAATTACAATTACAATTAATTACAATTACAATTAATTACAATTAATTACAATTACAATCACAATTACAATTACAATCAATTACAATTTCAATTCCAATTCCAATTACAATTACAATTAATTACAATTAATTACAATTAATTACAATTAATTACAATTAATTACAATTAATTACAATCACAATTAATTACAATTACAATTAATCACAATTAATTACAATTAATTACAATTACAATTACAATTACAATTACAATTACAATTACAATTAATTACAATTACAATTACAATTAATTACAATTACAATTACAATCACAATTACAATTACAATTAATTACAATTACAATTACAATTACAATTACAATTAATTACAATTACAATTACAATTACAATTAATTACAATTACAATTACAATTACAATTTCAATTTCAATTTCAATTACAATTACAATTACAATTTCAATTACAATTACAATTAATTACAATTAATTACAATCACAATTACAATCACAATTAATTACAATTACAATTAATTACAATTAATTACAATTAATTACAATTACAATCACAATTACAATTTCAATTACAATTACAATTACAATTTCAATTTCAATTTCAATTTCAATTTCAATTTCAATTACAATTACAATTACAATTAATTACAATTACAATTAATTACAATTAATTACAATTAATTACAATTAATTACAATTACAATCACAATTACAATTACAATTACAATTACAATTACAATTAATTACAATTAATTACAATTACAATCACAATTACAATTTCAATTACAATTACAATTACAATTACAATTACAATTACAATTACAATTACAATTACAATTACAATTAATTACAATTTCAATTTCAATTTCAATTTCAATTACAATTACAATTTCAATTTCAATTTCAATTTCAATTACAATTAATTACAATTACACTTAATTACAATTAATTACAATTAATTACAATCACAATTACAATCACAATTAATTACAATTACAATTACAATTACAATTAATTACAATTACAATCACAATTACAATTACAATTAATCACAATTACAATTACAATTACAATTACAATTACAATTACAATTAATTACAATTAATTACAGTTAATTACAATTACAATTACAATTACAATTAATTACAATTACAATTACAATTAATTACAATTACAATTACAATTACAATTGGAGGGCTGGTTAATTACAATTACAATTACAATTACAATTTCATTATATGATGCTACAGTGAGGTAAAGTAGTAGCCATCTCATATTGATTGATGGATTGATTGAAAACCTTTATTGTCCCCAATGGGGAAATTTTGTTGTCAAACAGCTCAGTTAGGGCAGAAAACATTCAATACAGAAAACAGAAACATTCAATAAAATACATAAAACAGTGCAGGCTCAATAAGTAAAAAGTTCCAAAAGTTCCAGCTCCAGGTCTCCCCCACCCTGCAGGGCCTGGTTGTAGAGTCGGAGTGCAGCTGGAACAAAGGACTGTCCAAATATTTTTGTACTTTGGCGGGGGAGAACAAATCTGTGGCTGAACTTGCTCCTCATCCCCGCCAGCTCGCAGTACATCGGGTGGGAGGGATTGACCAGCATGGCCGCCAGTTTTTTCCCCATCCTCTGTTCTGCCACCACCTCTAGGCTGTCCAGCCCGGTCCCCACCACAGAGCTGGCCTTCTTCACCAGTTTGTTTAGCTTCGCAGCATCCCTGGCACAGATGTTTCCACCCCAGCAGGCCACGGCGAAGAACAGAACGCTGGCAACCACCGACTGATAAAACATTTGCAGCAGCTTGTTGCAGACACCGAAAGACCTCAGCCTTCTCAGGAAAAACAGTCTGCTCTGCCCTTTCCTGAGAAGAGCCTCGGTGTTGTCAGTCCAGTCCAGTTTGTTATTAATTTGTACTCCCAGGTACCTGTAGGAGTCCACCCTCTCGACTTCCACCCCCTTGATGGTGATGGGGGCTGGGGTCCTTCTCTTCCTCCTAAAATCCACCACCAACTCCTTTGTTTTGCTGGTGTTAAGCAAAAGGTAGTTGGTGTCGCACCACTGCACAAAGCTCTCCACCAGGGCCCTGTACTCCTCATCCCTGTCATCTGTGATGTAACCGACGATAGAGGAGTCATCCGAAAACTTCTGCAGGTGGCACTGGTCGGAGCTAAACTGGAAGTCGGAGGTATAGAGGGTGAAGAGAAAGGGTGACAGAACAGTTCCCTGGGGGGCACCGGTGTTGCACACCACCACCTCAGACTGACAGCCCTGCAGTCTCACATACTGACGCCTGTCTGTGAGGTAGTTGTGGATCCAAGCCGTCAGGGAGTCCTCCACACACATCACTGCTAGTTTGTCAGCCAGCAGTGATGGCTTGATAGTGTTAAATGCACTGGAGAAGTCGAAGAACATGGTCCTCACCATGCTCTGTGGCCTCTCCAGGTGTGTGTAGGCCCTGTGCAGTATGTAAATGATGGCATCCTCCACCCCCATGCTCTCCTGGTATGCAAACTGCCGGGGGTCCAGGAAGTCCTTCACCTGGGGCTTAAGGTGTTGCAGCACTAGCCTCTCCAGGATCTTCATGACCTGTGGTGTCAGGGCGACAGGTCTGTAGTCGTTTGGGGTGCTGGGCCGTCCCTTCTTTGGCACTGGGACGATGCAAGAGGTCTTCCAGAGCTGTGGCACCCTCCTCAGTCTTAGAGATAGACTGAAGAGATGTTGGAATGTGTCCGCCAGCTCTCCAGCACACACCTTCAGAACCCTGGGGTTGATGTTGTCTGGACCTCTGGACTTGTTCACATTCACCCTGGAGAGCTGCCTTTTCACCTGCTCAGATGTTATAATGCTGTGAGTACCGGTGTCTCCAGGTGTGAAGCATGCTCCCTGGCTCCTGGTGTTGGTAAGGGGAGGCAATTGCTGCTGGGGTGTGAGGGGGTCAGGGGGAGTGGGGGCTACTGTTGCCAGGGGTGCGGTACATTGGAGAGGGGAGGAGAGGGTCGGGGGCTGTGGGGGGTGACAGGGGGATGGTTGGTCAAACCTGTTAAAGAAGCAGTTCAGGTCATCCGCCTGCTCTCGGGTCCCCTCCACCACAGTATGCTGAACATAACAATGATGCTACAGTGAGGTAAAGTAGTAGCCATCTCATATGCTGAACATAACAATGATGCTACAGTTCATAAAGCAGACAAGTGAAGGCAGTGGTTTTAAGGGTTCAAAAAACATGACTTTATTATGTGTAGAACAACATATGTGCAGAACAAAATCCAATAGAAATGATTCAAACATGCAGACAATCAGGCAGTAGCCATCTCATATGCTGAACATAACAATGATGCTACAGTGACCTAAAGTAGTAGCCATCTCATATGCTGAACATAACAATGATGCTACAGTGAGGTAAAGTAGTAGCAGTGGTGGGCCGTCAGGGCCAGCAAGGCCTTCTCTGCTGGCCTAAACATCATCAGAATATACATTTTATTTTTATATATTTTTTCCACAAATATGTATTAATGATTCCCCATAGTCTATTCTCTTCATTTCATAGCTTTCCTCTTGGTTGCGCTGCTTCCAGCCTCCGATTGAGATTTGGAGGGCTGGCCTTTATGTTAGAGCTTTTATCCAATCAAAATGTGTTGCCAGGGAGCTCCAAAATCTGCCCGCCTGCACAATAAACCGTGCCGTGAATACGGCCTGTAACTTAACGTTGAACGAGAAAACCTGTGGCGTACCTAGTGGAAACCTACGTAGATTTCGAGTTGGCGAGCAATAGCAACAACGGCGCCTGCTGTAAGGCTCAATGATGTCAGCACCCAGCACGTCTTTTGATTGGATACGCACTATTGAGATGCGTAGCTAGCTAATTTGTGTATATGTATACTGTCTACAAGCAGCTACAATGGCTGAAGGGGGAGAAGAGGCAGATTTGGTGGCAGATCTTAAAACAACGCCATTTTCTAGAAGAACTTTCCAGGAAAAGATAGACATTATCAGAGAAGCACACACTGGTTTTGCAAACTTGAGTTGTCTATCCAAGGCAGCAACGAGACACCAAAGCACGGCTGGGCACTTACAAGCAATGGTGCTTTTGAACACCCGAGTGGATTTACAGCTCAACGAACAAGTGCGCAGGGAAACGGAGCTCCACAACGAAAGGGTGAGCAAAAATAGGGACATACTGAACTGTCAAATATATCCAAATTATTTGTTTGTTTTCGGTGAATAGTTTATGCCTTTATCGTCACGTTTCTTAAATGAAACTGCTTTGGGTGCGACAATGCGCTGTTTAGTGAACAAAGTTGTTAAAGCTCGTATACTTTTGGTGGACTTAATAAAACTTTGTAGAGTAGGCCTAATCCCTTAAAAGTGCCTTTTATTTAAAAGTTTTGACAGTATCCAAGCGAAGCGATCTTAAAGATGTTAGTTTAACACTCTTCATTGTAAATGCGTATTTATTGATTAAAAATGCTTCGGAAATATTAATATAACTCTGTTGTACTTGTCTGACTATGTTAAGGTGATGCAACGCCCGGTTATACTGTGTTTCTGTCTAGTTTCTAGAGCCATGGCGTCATAACGATGGTATTAAGAGGTAGAATAATTCAGGTAGGACTGTGTCGGACATCACTGAAGGCCTAGGTGTGAAATGCACCGCCCGCCACTGAGTAGTAGCCATCTCATATGCTGAACATAACAATGATGCTACAGTGAGGTAAAGTAGTAGCCATCTCATATGCTGAACATAACAATGATGCTACAGTGAGGTAAAGTAGTAGCCATCTCATATGCTGAACATAACAATGATGCTACAGTGACCTAAAGTAGTAGCCATCTCCTTACGATAGCCCACATAAGTTTCTTTCTCTTTTCAGCATTCCTCTTTCCAGTATCCTTCCTTCTGTCTTCGCTCTTCTGTCTTCTCTCTTTTCTCTCCAAAAAACCACGGTTAATAATATACCACATGCCGAGGGAAAGGCATACGATAGCTTCAAGTTCCTCCATGTTGCTATTGTTGCTGTGTTGTGTCTCGTGAATATATACGTCACCACCATGGCGCGCTTTTATGACGCGTAACTCCGCCTACTATCGCCTACTCCTCCTACTCGTTCCTGGTCTGTTGTGTATAGTGGAAAACCAGAACTGTTCAAAAGCGGGCCGAAGCGACCCGAACCGAACCGACCCGAAGCGAGCCGGGCCGCTGATGGAAAAGCGCCATTATAGACCACAATCTGCTTCCCTCTGAGCTCCAGGACTAGGGGCCCCATGGGAGGGTTCCTGGGCCCATGTCAATGAGGAGTCGCTGGAGTTTGAGTGGGAAGCCGTAGAACAGTATGTTGAAGAAGAGTTAATACATGATGTTTATCTCTCCCAAGGTGAGCTCTCTCAGCTCCTCTGTCTACAAAACACTCCTTCCTCTCTATGCTCGCAGAGATCTTATTCCCCTCCAGATACAGCACCTGTTCCATCACATTATCACAAGTTCACACTTATTCTTATTACCCACACGCGCACGCTCGCTCAGACACACACACACACACACACATTGTCCTTCTCTAATCAAAGCATACTTCCATCACAATAAGAGAAAATATGCAAAGTTGTTCAGAAAAATCTGAAATGAAAATGTATCCCTGTATGCTGCGAAATACTAATACTTTAGATCAACTTGAAATAAGCTTTCGAAAACAACATGTTAATCAACTGCCAAACAAGTACGTAAATCAGGGCTAGGTTTAAAATGGTGGAGGGTAGCAGTAGTTGTGAAGTGCTACTGAGGTTTATAAACTGGCCAGCAGTGAGAAGAACAGAAGGACATGGAATTACATACATCAATCTTTCAGGGGGAAAGACTATTGATCATCTCCTGGCCTGATGAGAAGATACACACAAATGCAGTTTTAAAGAAACAAAAAGAAAAAACAAGTCGCTTGACAAACATTAAGATTCTTGAAATAGTTTTAATTCTCATCTCGAGACTTTCCTAATCAGTAAGCACGCAGTTGACTTTTGAGGACAAAAATAAAAACAACAACTGTTTACTTCATGGGGACTAGTTGAATTTATGATTGCTTTTATCACAGTTGTACAATTACATTTGCACATTTTTGGCATACATAGTGGAGTTCTCTAAATTGCTGCCATGAAGCCCAATGTGTTTATGCATAAATGTTTATTGTTTTATAAGGGTCTTCAGGCTCCATAATCACCCGGTGTTACACTGTGACTGTGAGTCTGTGAACGGGGAACAATCAATGTTCTCTTTCTTGAAAACAATCCAAAAGTGCCTTGAGCATATTGGTTCATAATAACGATTGGATTTCTAACATAACTAAAAGTAAAGACATTTGAGTGTTTAAATAAATCACTTTAAAATAATTCAAAAGAATGGATCAATATATTGCTTTGCACAAATAAAATAAAAAACAACACCATTTGATGTACCTTGAGAGATATTATTAAAACGATATTAGCATGCATGAAGTTATTCATATGTTTTATATATGTGTGTGGTGTTTTAGTGCACTATGTACAATAACATTCACAGGAAAAAGAAGACCTACCTCATTTTACATATTACATTCACTTTGTTTCAGCAGTTTAGGTTCACCTACCGCAGAATAGAACCTTTCTTTAAAACTAGTCATTTATTACCTCTTCTCACAAACAGAGTTAATAATAAATAAGTTCATAAAACATTAGCATGAACAAAAGCTAACAGTGCTACAGTGTTGCCAGTGAAAGGGTTAACTCAGCAGAACACTGTGTCTTCTGCAGTACAGAGAGGAAGAACACACTCCTCCGCCTTTACACAGTAACGTTACACCCGTGTCCCTCAACCCCCAGGTCCCTCAAACAGTTAGAGGTGATGTACACTAAGCAACGTTAGCTGATTATCATTTTAGACAGTTCTCAATTATGTTACGTTAAGCTTTAATTCAAGTAGAACTTAAATGAAGAAAGACCATACAGCAGATCGCCACTTTCTGGTGCGAACGGGCTGAGAGACACTGGGTTATCGTGTGGTAGTGAGAACAGCATTGCCATAGGCAAGGACAGTGTAGAGAGTTATCATACCAAATTGACCCTATCCCTACCCTTCGGCACCTATGGATGTACAGTATTATGATAGGATTGTATAGACATAAGCAATGTGGTAATATTCCACTGGCTGTTGGACAGGCTAGGTGGAATTTCCACCATGCTGCTTGTATCCAATCCTTTCAGGCAATCTGGTGCCTGTAGGGTGGTCGGGCCAGGGGTTCACATTAAGACTATCCATGTCTCCCTTGACTAGTCCTACTGACTGGTCTACTAGTCAACACCCTCATCATCTCCTCTGCTCCCATTAACAACTTCACCATCAACCCTGCCGAACCACATGAAACAAGACTCTGTGTGTGTGTGTGTGTGTGTGTGTGTTTGTGTGTGTATGTGTGTGTGTGTGTGTGTGTTCATGTGTGAAAATAAATAATTTAACACCTTCAAACCTTTCACGTGGAAAAAGAACATGCTATTTAACACAAGTCAAATATATCTGGAGTACTGAGGAGAAAAGAGAGAGGAGAAAGATCAAATTAATATGTAATCACGATTGAATAGAAAGAGAGGGTGGATAATCAGTGTTCATATACAGCATTGGTGATTGTGTGAGTATGTGTGTTGTTCAATCCACAGGTTCCCTCTTAACTACGTGCTTTATCCATCTCTCTACCTCCACCTTTCTCTTTCTTTTCCTGACATACATTCACTCCTTACATCAGCCCCGTCCTCTGCCACTCTCCTTCTTTAACTCCCCTTTCTTCTTCTCCTCCTTCTCTGCGGCCCCGGGCACCCCAAACTTCTTCATCGCCTCCTTCTCGAACCCCTCCATCTCATCCTCCAACCCCTCCATCTCTTCAGTTCCCTCTCCCTCCGCCATGTCTTCCACCATGTCTTCCAAGATGTCAGCCACATCCTCCGCGAAATCCTGGAAGCTCATCTGGTCATGGGCAAACACTCCGTCACTGAAGAACTCCTTGGCTAGCTTACTCAGCTCCTCTCCCTTGGAGGCCTCCACCCCAACCCCCTCCACCTTGGCCAGGTAACCCTGGAGGAGGGCCTCGAAATCAGGCATGAGGACAGGGAGCAGCCCCTCAGCCTGGGCGCAGGTCTCCACTGAGCTGCAGTGGGTCGAAGGGTTCGGCTTCTGCTTCTGCTGGAGTCGTTCTCTCTGGTGGACCCAGTAGTCGAGTGGCTGTTCCAGGGGGGGTCGACGGTGCATTTGAGGGGGGCTCTCATCCCCCGGGTGCTGCCACAGTTTTTCTTTCTTCCCCCCCTCCTTCTCTTTCGGCCCTCCCTTAAAATGGTTGTGGTTCTTTTCATATCTGTCGCTTTTCTGTCCATCTTTGTCTTTGTGGAAACTCCCTTTGTCTTTTTTCCCGTCTCCGTTCTTTCTCTCCTCCTCCTTCCATCCCTCTTTCTTCCCCTCTCCCTCTTTGGACCACTGCTTCTGTTTCCCTTCCGAATGCTTCTCTTCCTCCTTTCCCTCCCATTCTTCACCGCTATGTTTCTTTCCATCTTTGTCTTTGTGGAAACTCCCTTTGTCTTTTTTCCCGTCTCCGTTCTTTCTCTCCTCCTCCTTCCATCCCTCTTTCTTTCTCTCTCCCTCTTTGGACCACTGCTTCTGTTTCCCTTCCGAATGCTTCTCTTCCTCCTTTCCCTCCCATTCTTTACCGCTATGTTTCTTTCCATCTTTCTTTTTCCATTCTTTCTCTCCCTTCCACTCTTTTGTCCCTGCTTTCTCCTTCCATTCTTTACCTCCCTCCTTATGGTCATCCTTCCCTTTCCTCCATTCCTTCTCTCCCCTCCATTCATCCGTGCCCTTATTCCACCCACCATTATCTTTCCCCCCTTTCTTCATCTTTTTCTCCCCTTTTCCCTTCAAATACTTTCTGTCATCACACCTTGCATATTTACCCTTCCATTCTTTACCACTGTCTTTCTTTCCATCTTTCTTTTTCCATTCTTTCTCCTCCTTCCTCTCTTTTCTCTCACCCATATCCTTCCATTCTTTCTTCTCCTCCCTGTCCTTCCATGGCTTGCCCTCATCCCCTCTGCTCTGTTTCTCTTTCTTCCACTCTACTTTCTTCCCTTCCTTCTCCTTCCATCCTTTATCTTCTTTCCCCTGGTCTTGCTTTCCCTTTTTCCACTCTTTTTCGGCCTTCTGATCCTTCCCCCCTCCCTCCTTAAACTCTTTTTTCTCTGCCTTCTCCTTCCATCCTTTGCCTTGATCGCCCTGATCAGATTTCTCCTTCTTCCACTCTTTCTTCTTCTTCTTCTCTACTTTCTCTCCCTCCCAGGGTTTCTTGCCCTCTGCCTCCTTGGTTGGTCCTGTTGTGTCCCGGCTGTTGTCCCCTGCCTGGCCAGAGGAGGGCAGTACAGTGGGAGAGACAGGTGGTGGGGCTGCTTCATTGGCTGAGGAAGAAGATATAATCAGACCACATATAAGAATGAAAGGCTGACATGTTAAGAGAATAGAACAGGGAGAGAGACAACTTTCTTTCCCCACTTGTACTTCTACTATCTTCATCCTCCCCCCCCCCTCCCCCCCCTCAACTCCTCTCCTATCTCCTAATGCTCCGACTTCACCCACGTTGGACTGCCTTTCCATTTACCATCTGGCCATCCCTCCCTCCCTCATGCTCCCCCTCTCTTCCCTCTCTCCTCTGTTTCTCAGTCAGTAGTAATAAACTAAACTAAACTAGTACCTGTTGTCAGTGTTAGTTCAGTCACTTTGGCTCTGAGTGTCTCTAGTTCTTTCTGTAGGGTAGGGACAGACTTCAGCTCTGTCTTCATCCTCTCGTTGTCTTTCTGAAGGACAGGGAGAGACGTCAACTCTTTCTTCAGCCTACCGTTTTCCTTCTCCACCTCCTCCCTCCTTAGTCGCTCCTTCCCTCCCTCCACCGCCTGCCTCTGGGCTACTTTTAACTCCTCTTTCTGTGCCTGATTAAAAAAGAACAAGAGGATCCTGTGAGAATACAGCGTGCGTGCACACATACACACACGCACACATGAATACGCGCGCACGCACGCACGCACGTGCGCGCACACACACACACACACACGCACGTTCGCACACACACACACACGCACGTTCGCACACACACACACACACACACACACACACACACACACACACACACACACACACACTAACTTGGCACAGATAGAGAAAACTCCTCTAGAGGGTAGTCCTACCTGAAGTTGGGCTTGCAGCACAGTAATCTGCTGCTTTTCTTTTGACAGTTTATTCAGTAGCTCTGTACTGTCAAGATCTGCTGGGGGTGGAGGTGGAAGTGGAGGAACTTCTGCACTCAGCCAGTCCTGTAACACACATGAACACACACGCATGCACACACACACAAACACGCACGCACGCACGCACACGTTTTATCAGTATTATTAATGTTCATCAGACAAAGGTTGTTAATCTGAGCTAAATCAAATCCTGTAGGAACATGCATAGATCATTTATTTAAGGCAGCACCTCTTCTCTCGTTGTTTGCCCACAGAATTCTCGACCAACAACATTTGGATACAACAAAGTAGTGTTTATGAGAGAGAGGTGGTGAGGAGGATAGAAGAAGAAAAACAGAGGAGAGAAAGAGAGGGAAGGCCAGAGAGACAGATAGAGATATAGGGGTAAAGAAACAATGAGGTGAGAAAAGAGAGAGAGACAGAGAGATGGAGGCTGACCTGTGTTCCCTGCACCTCTGCGTCTTTCAGGTCTCTAAAATCATAGTCCCCCTCTGGTTGAACAAACAGCAGTCATTAGGCATTATAACACATCACAACGGAGACACAGCACATCGCAATGTAGATGCAGATACAATAACACAATACATTAGAATGCATTTCAACATAATGCAGTAATAGCACAGGAAATCACATTGTTATTACACAAAGATCACACACAGTTCACATTACAACACAAAAGCAAAACATGAGGAGAAATTAAAAAAACACCACGAGGCACAGACAGCTACATACTGAAACTGCCTTATTATAGCTTCAGAGCAGAAAGTCAAAAACAGCTCTGAATAACCTGCAAGTCCTCCCACCATATCAAGCAAGCAAGCATGCATGCGCACACACACACACACACACACACACACACAGACAGACACAGACACAGACACACACACACACAGACACACACACAATCTTAATTCATACAGTACATACTGTATACATTACATCGCTGCACAATCAGATTAAGTATTAATTAAATCAAGAGCATTAATTTGCCACACACAGACAGACACACAGACAGACAGACAGACACACACACACACACACACACACACACACACACACACACACACACACATACACACACACACAGGCATGCAAATAGTCACACACACACTACCTACCCTCATCCAGGTCCATGAAGACACCTGTAGACATAATACACCTGTCTCAGATAGAACTTTATCTGGCCACTCAACACTTCCCTCAAAATCTGGTGGTGGTGGTGGGTGGGTGGGGGGTGGTAGTAGAAGCAACAAATGGTCTTAACTTTTGATTGGGTGGGCAAGATGCACGTTTGCCCATAGCTACCGCCGGCCCTGCTTTCCAATACCTAAAAGACCTTCGTTGTCTGTCACATTTAGAGTCACACAGAGATGAAGCCACACAGGTCCAGGTACAAAGGTCATGTCCTAACCTTGACAACAGTAACCCATGACGACCATAGCAACTCCTACCTGAGAAGAAGATAGTTCCGAGGCCCAACAAGATGACAGCCCCCAGAATGCACTTGTTCAGAGAGAAGCCACTCTCCTCCTCCTTCTGGGGCAGCCTGAACTCTTCCTCCTCCCCATCCTCTTCCTCTTCCTTCCTCCCGATCTGCTCCAGAGCCGCCAGGAGAGACAACCTTCTCCTCCTAACGCCCGACTCCCCCTCCTCACCCTTCTCCTCACTCCTCACCTCCCCAACCGCTGAATACTCCTGAGAGTCTGGAGTAGAGAAAAGGAGAGGAGTTTAGCATCAGTTAGCATCAGTGCTAAAATCATGGTAAAACATGTATCTCATCTTATGGATACCAGGAAAGCGGAAGCTAGTGTCTATGAGTTACATCTTAGCAATAGCATCATTGAGTGCAGAGGTATAATAGTGGTAGGATCCCGTAGCATAAAGCACTAGTACCTTCTGGGTATTCATAAGATGATTAGGATAGGGATGGGTCCCACGTTAGACAGCAGCAACTATACACTCAGTAAACACTTTATTAGGAACACTATACTAATACTGGGTAAGGGCCTCCCTTTGCTCTCAAAACAGCCTCAATTCTTCGTGGCATTGATTCCTCAAGATGTTGGAAACATTCTTTTGAGATTCTGGTCCATTATGATATGATTGCATCACGCAAATTCCTGTAGATGTTTCAGGTGCATTTTTTCAAGCTGTGAATCTCAAAAGGTGTTATATTGGATTCAGATCCGGTGACTGGGAAGGCCACTGAACTCGTCATGTTCATGAAACCAGTTTGAGACAACTTTTGCTTTGTGACATTGTGCATTATCGCACTGGAAGTAGACATTAGAAGATGGGCACATCATTGTGGCCTTGAAGGGTCAGCAACAATACTCAAATAGGCTGTGGCATTCAAGCAACGATTGATTGGGCCCAAAGTGTGCCAAGAAAACATTGTCCACACCATTATACCACCTCCACCAGCTTGGACTGTACAGGTTTTCCTAATAAAGTGATGGGTGAGTGTAGCTTTAGCTGGCCTAGTGCTAACTAGAGTATAAGAACAAGCCCCTCCAATCACTGATACACAAGGGAGGAGAAAACTGTCCCTCTGCAGCATCTGTCTATCAGTTTGCTCCACTGGCACTCCCAAATCTACCAAATCAAATCAAAATCAGCCTTACTCATCCCAGTGATGAAACCAACCAACCTTTTCAGGTGCGGGTAAAGTCCCAGGGGTTAGCGCGTATCATGATCTGCGCAAATGGAGCTGAAAAAAACCACAAGGCTAGTGGATGTTTAAATGCCATTAGATTTAGTCAGGCGGAGGTTAGAGTACATTCAGAGCGGTAATTCTGTGGCTAGTTCACAGGGACAGGGTGCCATGCAGCTTTGCGTATCTCTGTCAGATCTCATGCTCCCTTCCTCATACCAGCCACGGCCTGTCCAGTCAACTTCCTGGCCCAGATATGGAACAAGTCCATGACCAGCTGGTCCACCAAGTACACTTAAAACACAAACACACACAAAGCTTATGTCTCTTTCTCTCTCTCTCTCCTACACACACACACACACCTTGCCATATCACACCAACGCACCAAACACTATGTGAATTTTTTAACTCCAAACACACAGAGACAGCTTAACCCCTAAGATAACCCAACCTGAGGAACGCTGACGCATTGAAATGCACCCACACACCTAAACAGAGTTATCCCTTAAGATCGAAAATGAGATATAGAGCATATCTCAAGGGATTATTCCTAATAAAGAATTTCAATATATCGTCATCCCTTTAAGACGGAAACCTATGGTAGGTGAAGGGAATCAGTTTCCTACATATCGTGAGCTTAGAATGATAAGGTTCTATCTCCGTTTAGAATGATAAGGTTCTATCTCCGTTTAGAATGATAAGGTTCTATCTCCGTTTAGGGTAGTTCAGAGATATTGAGCATCAACGTTTTTACATTCCATTATGTTTTATGAGATGGAACCTTAGTATTTTATTCATTACTAACTAAAAAAGGTCAACATTTTAAAAATAACATCACACAGGCATTAATAACCACCTAATGGATCAGATTATGTAAAAAACTCAATTTTGACAAAAATTGAGATAGAACCTTATAATTCTAACGTCACGTTATAACACCCACATTTACACACTACTCTACACAGACCCTGGTGCTAGATGCCTCACGCCTCACCTGCTTGTTTCCCGAGCTCTGTCACTCTCTGAGACAGCTCAGACTCCTCCTCTTCCGGCAAAGTCCCCTCCCCATTAAACTGATGCACAACTCCTTCCTGTATAAGCCCCTCCTGTTCTGGTGTCCACCCCTCCTCTCCGAGAGTCTCTGGAGTGATCTGCAGTGAGCCTGGTGGTGGCTCCTCAGGGGAGGGGCTTATGTGTGTGTAGGAGTCAGAGAACGAATCGGGGTCAGGGCTAGGAGGGGTTGGGGAACTCTCAGGGAAGCCGGTTGGTTGGCTGAGTAGGTCTGGTTCAGGGCTGGTGGGGGGAGTGGGGACTTCTAAAGATGAGGGAGAGGAGGGATCATGACTGGTAAGGATAGGGTTAGGAACCGGGGTCAGGTTAGGGTCATGGGCGAGGTCAGGGGTTAGGTTAGGGTCATGGGCAGAGTCAGGGTCGGTGCCCTCTGTAACAGGGACAGTGTTTTTGCTTCTGTCTTGTTCTGTTTCCTGTGATGCCTGGGGATGGACAGGAAAGGTTAGTGTTAGCCTTTAGTGTACATGTCAGTGTTTCCATTGGATTATCTCCTAGACAGCTAGACAGGACAGACACGGAGCTGATTAGAGATTTCTCAGCAGAGGTCTCTTACTTGCAAGGCCTCGGCAGGGTGAGACTCCTCAACAGACTCTGCATCCTGCTCAGACCTACTCTCTGCTGTATCACCTGTGACACCAAGCAAACACACACACACACACACACACACACACACACACAGTTTAGGTATAAAGATCTTACACATCGTTCTGTAGAAGGCAAATATACCAAGAAAGCAAACATTGTCTGCCAACAAAAGTGCTTATTGCCTTACCACTGTGTGTGTGTGTGTGTGTGTGTGTGTGTGTGTGTGTGTGTGTGTGTGTGTGTACCTGGAGGCTCCACTGTAGCAGCATTGCTGGGTGTGTCGTCATGGTGCTCTGTCACCTCTTCTACAGGCCTGAGAGTCTCAGCAACAGCCTCCTGTATGGTACAGAGAGAGGAGAGAGATCTCTCTTCAGAATTCAACAAACTAGATCAACTACATCCTATTATTTTCAGAAATTCATGTTTTAGTACCGCAACCTACTTGTATTTTCATTGACCCAAATGTATTAATTAATTCATCCAGTCTGAAAAATCACTTGTTATTTTCAAAAAACGAAAGCTTAGAGTCTAAAATGTCTTTTCAGGACAATCGTGGGTCTAACCCCATCTGTAAGTCTATCCTGTGTTAGTATAAGCCTATGGATGGACACTGACACATACACCAACATTACCTCAGGTGTGAGGATGGTCCAGTTGTTGGTGTTAGCTGCACTGCTGTCAGACATTGCCCCCTAGTGGCTGTCTAGCCCCTGCAACACAAACAAACAATTATTGTTTCCGTAGGCGTACAGGATGGGTCTAGTCCTGTCCCAGCTACTCCCAAAAATCCTGATTGGTTTAGAGTAGTAGATTCGCCTGTTTCGCAAAACAGAAGAAACGTTTTATTTGGAGGCTCACCACCACAGATCTCAGATCTCCACAGATTATGATTCAGAAGAAGTAATTACTGGTTTACAAACAACACATATACCCACATTCTAAGCTTGCGATAGGCTACTATAAACCTAGCCAGCATAAGACTTCAACATAGGCTTTAGAGGCCTATCGTTAGTGTGCTAAAGTGTGTCAATGTCCCAGCCCTCATTCGGATGCTCAAAGACAAACCACATCCTCTGTTTGCATATGGACAGGATTTGAATAGGCTTCTTTAACGGCCCAACATCACTCACCCAACTGATAAAAGACCTACTATAGGTGTCCACCATTGAGTGTGACTATGTGTGTGTGTGTGTGTGTGTGTGTGTTTTACAGGAAGTAGCCTTTCTTATGAGCATTCAGTCCTTCATTAGTATTTAGTCTGTGTTGCTGGCCCTGTGGCCACCCTGGCTTTTGACTGGGTGGTGAATGCTTTGGCAGACACAGGGGTAACTAAGGTTGGTGCCAACATCTAGACATAGAATAAGCAGAACTGACATTTCCTTTCAAAGCACTATTCTATAGAAGGTAGGCTACATCGGCAACCGTACAACACGTACCATTTGGGAACTTTGATTATGTAATCATGCTTACCCCCAACATCTCTTTTTATCTGCCTACATTTCTCACAATTGTTTCACAATTCACTCGGACACAATGACAAATTATTGTTATTATTATGCCACAACAGTGTGTAAAGGCAAAAAAAAAAAACACTGGATTTTAAGGTAGTGTCTGTTCTACTCATTGTAATTCTATGGCAGGCTCTTAAGAGACTCCATGTCTACGGGCTCCACTCAGACCTGAATCACTGTAGTGGAAACACACTGACTGAATGACCAATGGCTCCCCGCTGGTGGAATCAGCTTCTCACGGCTGTCAGAACTGCAGAGTCACTACCCATTTTCCGTCGTAGACTGAAGACCCATCTCTTCAGGTTACACCTTAACTGCTCCTCCTGAGACATCTTCTGCCATCCTCAGCACTGCGTCTCCTAAAGACACCCGCTTTCCCCTCTACTGTGTCCCTAAAAACTTCTATTGCCCCCCTTGTACTGTTTCTCTGTTTCTCCAGTGTAAAAAATATATAAAATAAAAATAAAAATATATAGGTTTAGAAGAAGGTGATAGGAGAAGGTTTTTTCCTTCTATCAATGGCCCCGGGCCTGAGCTGGATTACTCTTCCTGCTACGAATGGTGGATTGATGATTCACTTGCGTAGTATTCAAATGTATTGATTGTAAGTCGCTTTGGAATAAGGCGTCTGCTAAATGCCAAAAATGTAAATGTAAAGTAGGCCTATACTGCTCTTAACTGTCTTGGCACAAACCATCCACCTGCCACATTTGAGGATGAGTGTATGAAGAAATGGTCAACTGGCACAGCTTAAATTTGACACACAAGAGGTGATCAATGTATGTCCATAAAACCCCTAATCTTGAGATTGAAACATTGATCTGCAGAATCATGCCATGTTGATGAGAGCCTATTTTACCAAATGTAGCCTACTATCCACTTCTCTACAGTGACTAATGGAACTGGAAGTAACCATTTACTCTTTCTAAATCACTTTCTCACTGTATGACACACTTGACTCCCTAAACTCTATTCTATCTCCGTGCGTAATTTAGGTCTTCTAATCGGGTGCTTCCCAGGAGAGGACTGTTGAATGTGGCCCTGGGCCCATGGAGCATTGTGGAGATATATAGTGGAATGACTTAAATAGATATAGCTAAATATAGCAACGATGGGGTAGACAGAGAGAGAAAGAGAGGGAGCGTTAGGGCCTCGGGGGACCGCGCAACACACGCAGCATAAGAAACGGTCTTTACTAAAGAAACTGCGCCTTATGTTTTAAAGTAAATCTGACTCCTTTGAGACGAAACGGTTAAAGCTAAAATAAGAAGAAAAAAATAACCACAATATTGAACTGCCCAGCGATAACCCTTTTCGATTTTTGCTGAAATTACATTATGGGAGTTCTCTTTGTATCTCTGTCTCGGCGAAGACAAAATTACCAAAAATGGTCAATGTGGTAAACTGGTGGCCTATTGGTTCGATATGATCAGACGACTATTTTAACTGTAGGCTAATCCAGGCTGGTTGTGCATCGAGGTTTTTAATCAATTACGCATTGCATAGCCTAATATAGTCTATTTTACTGTGTTGACAAAAGGGGTGTGCAGCCAACTTTGACCAGAACTGTCACAGCATCTGAACAGATGATGAACCATGGAAACTCATGGCCCGAATGGAACCCGGGTGTATAAGGACTATGACATTAGACAGAAAACATGCTTAACAGACTAAACGTTCTTGCTTTAACTACTTGTAAGCCTACAGTAACTCACATCTGATCTAGTTCACCGGAAATCCGAAAAAGTACTTTAATCTTTTTCAGAAACCAGGAAACAAAGTAACAATATAACAACATCAAACATTAAAGTGAACGAACAAACATGAACAAAATAACAATAAAAATCATTTTTTAAAAGAACGCTATGCATAATCACACGTACCTCTGATCGCGTCGCTTTTCCTTATTAATTCAGTAAGCAGTTCCCTTTCCGACAATTAATTAGATCTTTCCATCCAACTTCGCAACTTGGAACGTTTGGCTTGTACACTTGCGTGAGACACACCCTTCTTGTCCAACGAGGGGATGGCATTCACTTAAGTCCCGCCCTACATGACACATCTCGACCAATGACAACGCGCTCTGTCGCTCGAGGGGTAAACTTTCTGATTGATTGACACACGCAGGTGAGATGGGGTATGGAAAATATAGACGTACGTATGCTTTTCAACGTAGAGAGACCCATATCACTTTCACTCCATAGACACATGCTGATTTACCAGTCCCAATACTGTATTGGTCCATGGTTGCTATTCTATTCCAGGATGGAATGAATGCTCGTACACTGCACATTGAAAATCAGACCAGATGTTACATTAATCTTTAATCTCTTTAGGTTAATAATGGTGAACATAAAATGCATAATAATAGTAAAATAAATGTTCATTGCATCAGCTTGGTTGATCAAACACAATCTCACTTTTACTTAACATGACTCAATGCAATTTAACTGCAACTTGTTCAAACAATGACTTCATATAAACTTATCTCCAAGGTTGCTACTGACAAACACAATAAAATAAAATAAAAAGCCTTCTTATGATTAAATTGTAACATCCGCATATCTTTAACATGTCACTGTTACTTACTAGGCATTTCAATTCTTATGTACATATTAAACACATTACTATGTTTAACAGTCTGTAATCCAGCAATCTTTAGAGTATACATGGATTTTTATAAAAAACAGATTTTACTCTGAATGCTCATACATACCAATGCTTTCTCAAACATCAAACTGTAACATTTTGCAGTTTGCATGAAAAGTGTTGGTGACTGTTTCAAAGTGCAAACATGATTGAAATTGTAAAGTTTTTCCAGGCAGCTTTCATCTTTTTTAGTTTTAGTACCAGCATAACCGTAATACGGAGAAATACTCCTAGAGCAGGTCTTCTATCCCATCCATTATCACACCAGTGTTTACTCTGTTAGCATCGGTGCAGTCCATCACTCCATTAGTCCCACATGGTTCGTCACAGGTGTGACATCCCCACAGGATCTCGGATCAGGCTGAGCAGGATTCCAGACAGCATGACACTCTGCAGATCTCGAGCATGACTGACTCTCAATCAGTATGTACGCCACACCGGGGCAAACAGCAGTCTTGAATCAGAGCATCAGTCTCTCTCTCTCTCAGAACTCCAAACATGACTTAAGAACAGCATCATAGGCTCTAAGGAGAGAGAAAGGTAGAAACAATGCAGCCATGTATCATTATGACTACACTAGTCTCATATAATCCCTTAACTAACTATCTCACCTAAACAGCTTGGTTTGAGATGTTATATTGATCAATCTTATGTGTTTTTGAAATGCAAAAACAAGGGTTATTGTTAGAAGGTATGATGCCAAAATAGACAGTGTGACTGCATGATGTTGAGAGGAGAACCACACTTACCACCACTTACCGCTCACACTGCTGAACAAACACACCACGTCTGGCCAGAGCTGGGCAGGAGGAAACCCTGGGGAGGGAAAAGAGTCGACCCCAAGAAGTGACAAGAAGAAGAAGGGAGATCTTCGTCTTCCTCTCTTCCTCCCCCTTGATCTATCTCTCCGTGTATCAGTCCAGGATCTCTTTGATGCACCAGCAGCACAGGAGGAAGTAGAGGCACTCTTTGAACGACTGGATGAATCCGTAGGCGATGTTTCCTCCCAGGAAGTTCTTGCCTCGTCCGAGGCCCATGGCCACGTCACGCAGGCCCTGCCCCAGAGAGGATGGCATGGCCGTGGGGAGAGGACGCTGGGGGTGCATGGGGCTTCCTCGGGGGAGAGTAGGAAGACGAGATCAGGAGGAGGGAGGTGGAGGGGGGAGTGTGAAAGAGAGGATCGAATGGATCAGGTCAACTTCAGAGGAGAAGAGAGGAAGAGGGAATCAGATCACCCTGTGAAGGAAAGGGGGTAGCCCAGGGGTGAGGGTGAGTGTCAGGGTTGGACTGGTCTCCTCAGTCCTCTCATCCCAAAGCTCTTGTACTTATAACCTCCTATAGAGGACGCAGTAACAACACCATGGACATTCCTCTCAGTCCTGCTCTTTCTCTATTATTCTGTTCTCTCACAGATTCTCTCTGACACATAGACATGTGTTTACCCTCATTATACAATATTCCCCTCTGTTCTCTGGCTTATGAGTGTATTTTATTGCCTTCATTCTCTATTTGGTTTTATCCCTCTCTGGAACACACTGGCTCAATAATCTCTGTCTGTCTGTTTTTGTTTGTTTGTCTGTCTGTCTGTCTGTCACCCCAATGCATCATCCATCCACCACACAACCCCTACCTACAGTGTACTATCACATATTCAAACAGGATAGTTCCAGTGTTATAGCTTGAAACAGCTCAACTGTAAAACTCCCTCCACCATTCTACATCTCTCTCGCTATTGTTCTCCTCTTCTGGTAATCTGCGTTTTGTGTGTGTGCATGTGTATGTGTGTGTGTGTGTGTGTGTGTGTGTGTGTGTGTGTGTGTGTGTGTGCTTCTACACAGGCTTAAAAGGCTTCTCTGAATGACAGTAAGAACACGTCCAGACCAGAGGGGACAGGTTTTCTGATATCACATGGACCCACTTTCTTATCTTAAAACACAACAACACAGGAGACAATTGTCAAATACAGAAACTGTATTTAAAACCAAACTCACCACGAAAGATGAATGATATACGGATTTATATATGCAATCTATAATTTTCAGATACAGGTGTAAACAGAATGTTTTTTCCCCAAAAAAGAACAACAAAGAAGAGTATTAAAACAAGAAACGTAAAAAGTAAAAATCAATATTTGTGCAGGCTCATTGAAAATAACCTTTGGCTTCCAAAACAACACAAATTAAAAAGTACAATAACGACAGCATCAACAACAACAACATCGACATTTTAAAAGGATTTCCATGCAACAAAGGCAACTGCGATGAACAATGATAATGCTAGAACACTTCACTAATGATGCAGAGAGGACAGATGGGTCCTTTTATACACACACACACACACACACACACACACACACACAATCGCACACACGCACACACACGCACACGCACACACACACAAACACACACGCACACAGACACACATACGCGCACACACACACACACACACACACACACACACACACTAGAGGCTCAGGTTGTCCATCGAGTGTCTCAAGAGACCCAGCTGTCCCTCCTGTGGTGTGTGTGTGTGTGTGTGTGTGTGTGTGTGTGTGTGTGTGACCATTCCAGGGTCCGAGAAACCTCATTAGACCCGGTTAACAGTTGCAGTTTAAGTTGACAGATCCCTTCCCCTTAGTTTGTACAGTTTGGTTTCAACATCAAACATTTTTGACAGGGTTCAGTTGGCTAAAGCTACCACAGTGAGGTGGTGTCTGCTTCTGTACCACCCATGAAAAGGGCGTCATTAAAAACAACAACTCGACAACAAACAACAAGGACTCCTATTTCAGAACCAAGAACCAAGCAGACCAATCAGGTCAGATGTTATTTACACACAGCGAGACATCAAGCAACCGTGACAGTAAGCATAAGAAAGTAAGAATGTGCATCAGAGGAGCAGATTGCCATCACTGGGCCTGGCTGGGAACTGAAGTGTCCTTTTTTTTGCAGAGCCTTTTGATTTAACTGAGACAGTGTGAGAGTCACTATACTTCAATTAAGCACATCAGGTGACTGCATTGGAGTGACGTGACTGCATCGAAGAAACAAGGCACGATTAAAAATATTTAAAAAAAACACATCATGAAGAGAGGAGGGAGGGAGGGGAGAGGAAAGGAGAGCACTGTGAATTGAGCCCTGAACCTCGACCCCTCAACTGTCCTTCTGCTTCTGTGGAAATACACTCGTCCAAGACCGACCAATTAACCGACGTCTGACCGACGTTAAGCAAGAGCTCACGAGTCGTGTGCTTGTTGCATCCAGTCTTTCACTCGTGTCTCTCTCTCTCTCCGTTTCCTTACCAAACACACGCTTATAAAAAGGACAGCTTTCCCTAGTGTGAGCTGGGCAGAAAACACATCCAAACACTACAGCTACAACAACAACAACAACACTACTACTACTACTGACAACCTGCATCACATTTGGGGAGGGAAGATTGCTTTGAGTGCTCAGTGTCTCATCATTTCAACATGTCGGGGGGGTATCACACGTTCAACACTAGAATGTCCTGTACCCCCCCCCCCCCCCACCCCCAACCTCGTCTTCTGGGGCCTCTCCACCCACTCCTCCACACAGAAAAGCACAGCTATAGATTGTCAAAGCAAACACACATTAGGAACAACCCATTAAAAAAAAAGCAATATAACGTCGTCATGATCAGGGCAACGCCTTTCACAATGCACACGAGCAAATTATGACAGCTGCACTTTTAAGACGACATCTTGACAGATTCTTGTTTTTCTTATTTTTTGGGGGAAATCAGAGAATTGGCTTTAGCCTTCCTTAAAGATGACATCATATCTTGGCTTTATCCCCCTTCCTTCCCCTAATAACAGTCTAGGTTCCTACCTCTGTATGTACAAAATATGTACTTCCTCTATCTGTATGCATGTGCATGACAGGTGTGTGCACAGGGAATCTCCATTGTGTCATCTGCCCCCAACAACCAAGTCTACAATCTTTGGCATGATGAAATGGGTGGGTGTGGGGGGGCAGGGTTGTGTGTGTGTGTGTGTGTGTGTGTGTGTGTGTGTATATATGTGTGCAGAGGGAGATATGACTGAGTGGTCAGCCCTGAACTCAGAGCATCCAATAGCAGATCAGTTCCATGCTGATGGGCGGGGACAGAGAGCACCGATCATGACCCCTGACCCTGATCAAGCTCGCCCCCCAGCCAACAGGAATTCCCACCAATATTTTGGACAAAAAGGACATGATGGTCATTGGCATAGAAACCCCCTTTTTTGCATACAGGACATTCTCCGTTGATTGTCACCAGGTATGTTTCAGGGGGGGATTAAAGTTCAAAGGTCCTCAAAGTGGAGTGGTTAGCTGGGGGGCCCCTGATTGGATTGGGTAAAAAAAATGTTAATGCATATTCAAATGGGAGTCATGATTGGCTGTTGCTTTACTCTGCTGATATTTGATTGGAGGGTCCATGGATGAGGTGTATAAAGTCAGGCCAGATGATGACTAAGCACTACTTACTCTAACCAAAGGTTCATGTTCCCTCATGGTAGTGATCTAGCCAGGGTCTTTGGAGTGCTTCTTGTGAGGAGGAGAGGACGCAGGGTTCTCCCTAACATGCCAACATTCAGTCCTCAAGTAAAGGAATTGCTGTTTGCACATGTTGCAGATTGGACCGGACGGCCTTAACGTCCTATAGTCTTCCTTCCTCATCATCATTGCATCATTTCAGCATAATTCTGTGGCATGATTTCACTAATAGGCCTACGTTTTTTTTTTACTTGTTAAAAAAATTGCATTTGTTTTCATCCTGCGCTGATAAGGGAGGGGGAGGGTCCTCCCTCGGTCACAGGTTGGCTGCGGAGGTACGGAGGGATGACGGAAAGTCATAGTACGACGTCTCGGAGGGAGAGGAGTGTGTGGCGGCGACAGCAGCAAAGCGAGTGATTTGGCAGAGAAAGGTGGAGGTGTGTTTTTGGATTTCCTTGCTGTGGTCAGTGTGTGTGTGAGAGAGTGCGTGTGTGTGTGTGTACTTAGTTATGTATACTATGTGTGTTTTATTGTGTATGTATGTGTGTGGGTTGTTGTTTGTGTTCAGCATGTGTCTGTGTATGAGTGTGTTTCATCGCTGTGTGTATATACGTGTGTGTGTGTATGTGTGTATGTGTGTGTGTGTGTGTGTGTGTGTGTTTCCGTTCAGGCCCTGCGCTCCACAGGCTGTTGCAGACACACCTCGCTGCCTGCCGACACGATGGGCAGCCTGTTGTCCATGTGGTAACTGATCAGGTGGCTCACACTCTCAAAACGATGGTCTTTGGTACGGACCTGAGAGAGAGAGAAGAAGAGAGAGAGAGAGAGAGAGTGTAAACAACACAAGAGTTCAACAAGAGATCAAAAGCATCTAATTAACTCCCCTACTAACCAATAGTAGTATAGTATAGTATAGTATAGAGAAGAAGAGGTAGAGGTAGAGAGAGAGAGAGTGTAAACAACACAAGAGTTCAACAAGAGATCAGAAGCATCGAATTAACTCCCCTACTAAACAATAGTAGTATAGTATAGTATAGTATAGTATATATATAGTATAGTATAGTACCAATACCACTCCCTCTCCCCTCTCCCCTCTCCCCTCCTCCCCTCTCTCTCACCACTCCCTCAGGGTCCACCAGTAGCAGGTGCTTGGGCTGACCGCCCTGTTGTCCAGTGAGGACATACTGTCCAGGGGTGGTCCCGGACTCCCGCACCAGGAAGTCTCCGTCGCGGGTCAGCAGTCTCTCGGCCGGTCTGCGACTCAGGCTGCCGTGGAACCAGGCCTCGCACTGCAGCTGTTCCACCAGCGGGGGCGCTGCTGAGACCGGGCCGCCTGGGCCTGAGACGCCCAGGGCATCGTCAAACGGCTCTGGAGAGGAGAGAGAGGGGGGGAGAGAGGGGGGGGAGGGGGAGAGAGGGGGGGAGAGAGAGAGAGAGGGAGGGAGGGGAGAGAGAGGGGGGGAGAGAGAGGGAGGGAGGGAGATAGGGGGGGAGAGGAGACAGAGGGAGAGAGAGAGGGGGGGAGAGGAGACAGAGAGAGAGAGGGGGAGAGACAGAGCGAGGGAGGGAGAGAGAGAGAGAGAGAGAGAGAGAGAGAGAGAGAGAGGGGTAGAAAGAGAGTGATGATCAGTAACATTAGAAACAAGAAAACAAGTTAAGAGATTCCGAATGACTCAACGTTTGGAATACAATGAACTCTATTTATATTTCCCCAAACCAAACACAAAATGCTATGATCATGATGCATGCTGTAATTACTGAGGTATTTCTGATGCATGCACTGCACCGACAGATAGCTGATAGGGCAGAGAGGGACTCACTCATATCGAAAGCATCCCTGTGGGCATTTCCATTGGCTGCAGCTGCTGGGAGGCGCGGTTTATCCACATTAACGTATGACGGATCGTCAAAGAGGTCCCGCCCTCCCTCCTTTGCTCCCACTGAAAGACCGGTAATAAACAGGGTTTCATCACATAACAGTTTTCTCTTTGCCTATGTTATATAGCCAAGCCATAGAATTGTGAAATGCAGAACCAGACATTCACATTGAAAACAATGTTCTGTGGCGGTTGGACTTGTAGCTATATTGGGTATGGGTCAACACATTTGGAAAGTCTGATTGATTGATAGAATTATTGTTCTACGTCCCAACAATTACAAATACAACTTCATTGGGTGCGCCGTGACAAATTCGGTGAATTCCTGAGTGACGTCCATAGAATTAAGATTTGGAATAGGCATGTTCCCTTTCATTGTCTCCTTTCCTGAACACTTCGTGAGCTTAGAATTATACGGTTCTATCTCCGTTTAGGGTAGTTCAGAGATATTGAGCGCCAAGTTTTTACATTCCATTATGTTTTGTGAGATGGAACCTTTGTATTTGATTAATTTCTAACTAAAAAAAACATTTTAAAAATAACACCACACAGGCATTAATAAACACCTAATGGATCAGATTATGTAAAAAAACTCAATTTTGACAAAAATGGAGATGGAACTTCTAACGTCACGACTTGAGGAAATATTTAAGTGAAGGATGTAAAAAATCAACTAGAAATAGAAATAGGCTCAACCGCTTTCTTAAGGGACCCTGAGTGTCCTGAATCTCAGCCCGAGGTGTTTTGTGTGCAGGCAAGTGTTAAGAACCATTTCACAGTGTGGTCGGCGGCTCGTTGAAGATAACAGATTCAGAGGGGGAAACCAAGCACAGCCAGGGGCTGTTCAGACTGGCAGCACTGACCCAAAGTAACCTCCCATACTCTCATCCACTCTAAGACAGACACACACACACACACACACACACACACACACACACACACACACAGACACTCACAGACACTCACAGACACTCACAGACACTCACAGACACTCACACACACACACACCCACACACACACACACACACACACACACACACACACACACACTCACAGACACTCACACACACACACACACACACACAGAGACACAGACACAGACACAGAGACACACAGACACACAGACACACAGACACACAGAGACACAGACACAGACACAGACACACAGACACACAGACACACAGACACACACACACACACAGACACACACACACACAGACACACACACACACACACACACACACACACACACACACACACACACATTAAGGAGAGGAGACATGAGGCACAATGACTCACGAGGCAAAGAGGGAGAATGACAGTGAGCCAGTGAGAGAGACACTGAGTCAGATTAACCCTGACAGTGAGTGTGTGTGTGTGTGTGTGTGTGTGTGTGTGTGTGTGTGTGTGTGTGTGTGTGTGTGTGTGTGTGTCCTGTCCTGACCTGGTAGAGGAGGAAGCGGCTGCTTGTGAATGTCATTCTGACCCGGCTGTCCGTAAGGCTGCAAAAACACACATGCAACATGAGTCACCCACAGGCACATAGACACCTATGCACACACACACACACACAGAGAGAACTAAGACATCTGGTGCAGAGTAACTGAGGGAGGATGACTAAGGTCTGCTCTCAGGGTTAGAGTGGTACCGATCCAGCACTGTAGGGAGCTACTGTACCTACTGGCCCTGTGGCTACAGTAGGCCCTGGACCACAGCCTCTGTCTTACTGGCTGACTAGTACAGTAGTTGATTCATCGGCAAATAAACAACGTCAAGCTAACTTTTTCACAACAAAGGCACACTACTTGAATGAATCAACAATGACAAATGCCCCTGTGTATGTATGTGCATATACTGTGTGTGTATGTGTGTGTGTGTGTGTGTGTGTGTGTGTGTGTGTGTGTGTGTGTCTGTGCCTCACCAGGGTAGCCCCAGGGCGGGTCCTCATGTCGACCAGTCCACCCGGAGGTGGTTGTTTCCCGGGGAAGTTGTTATAATACGGAACCTCGGAGGGGGGAGCTCCCTCTTCGTCCTCTTCCTCCCACGCAGAGCCGTCAAACGGAGCCATCCTGGGAGGAGAGTGGGTGAGTAAAGATGATACACACACACAGACACAGACACAGACACAGACACAGACACACACACACACACACACACAGACACACACAGACACACAGACACACACAGACACACACAGACACACACACACCTATCGTGGGGGGTGACCAGTTTGGGGGGGTTCTTCAGGTACTGCTTGAAGCGCAGTTCGAAGGCCTGGCCAATGGTGCTGATGACTTCCTGGGCCAAACCCTCTGAGCACTCCAGGATGTGACACGCTACAAGACATGAAGCAGGAAGTGGAGAGGTGAATAAACAGGGAGGCTGAAGAAAGATATATATATATTTCGTTTTTTTTTAGAGTGAATACAGAGATAGGGTGCCTCACCTCTCTGGTTGACTGGGTCTTTGGCCACGTACGCTACATACTCTGCTGTGTCCTGGGGAGGTGAGAGAGGAGACAGGGAGGGGGGGATGAGGAGAGGAGAGGGAAGGAGGGGGTCAATGCAAGGAAAATATGAAGGGGAGGGCGAGGAGAAAAAAGGGAGTGGTGAGCGGGTAAAGAGAGGGGGAAAAAGGGAAAGATATTTAGTCAAAGGAGCTATTAACGACATGAGAGGAAGAACAGGAGGAAGAGGAAGAGTGCAGAAGTACAAGGAAGAGATGGAGTGACAGAGGGAAGACTAAGTGACAGAGGTTGAGGAATTGAGGGATAGAGGGATGCACAGAGGTGGG
>NC_137680.1:7219097-7264097 GCF_963989245.1 Nansenia antarctica | reverse complement strand
TGTGTGTGTGTGTGTGTGTGTGTGTGTGTGCGCGCGTGCGTGTGTGTGTTTCAGCGTGTCTGTGCAGTAGCTCACTCTGGCAGCTCTTGCTTGACATGGGCCCATAAAAATCCTATTAGCTGCCAAAGAGTGTATCAGGAGAGACAGCCACACACAAGCACATGGCCAACACACACACTGAGTGCAGACACATGCATAACGGGTCGATACTACATAGAGCCTACCTGCAGAGTTCAATATTCCAGTTCCACTAATATATAACCAGACAAGTGTTCTGGGAACATCTCCCACAATCCCTCTCTGTCCCTCTATCTATCTATCTATCTATCTATCTATCTATCTATCTATCTATCTATCTATCTATATCTCAATAATGGTCTTGCCTCACAGGCTTCCAGACCAATGAGAAACTTTGCTCTCTCTCTCTATACTCTGTTCTCTCACTCCCTCTCTCTCTTCCTCCAGATTGTGTCATGTCCTCTCTGGATGGCTCTGGCTCTCTCCCTCTCTTTCTCCCCCTCTTCTTCTCCTCTCCTCCTCCAGATGACTTCTGGCGCAGTCACCGGCCCTCTCTCTGTGCTCCTCTCTCCCTTCAGCCTCTCTTCCCTCTCTCCTCTCCTCTCCTGGAACCCCTCTCTCCTCCTCCACACCGTGTACTCCGTCAACCTCTGGCGCTCCCGTGCCTCCTCTTTCTCCCGCTCCACCACTTCCTCTCTCCTCTTCCAGATGATCTCTGGCTCCCCCTCTCCCCCTCCCTCGTCTCCTCTCCCGTTCTCCAGGACAGCTGTTAGAAGTCCCTATCGAGTTTGAAGATTCCCTCTCTTTCTGTCGCTCTCCCTACCACTCGCCCTCTCACTACAGCTAGAGGATACACATAATAACCTAGTTATAGACACCAGTAGATAAGAGAAAAAAACGAATAGATAAGAAAGACTGGGCCTGGTGTTGGCCTGTACCTGACTGAGGTTTCTGATATGACTAAAACAGTAAGGCGGCCCTGGTTAGAGTACCTTCTACCACTGCCTTGGTTTAGAGTGTATTCTGGAGCACCGTTAAAATCAGAACCGAAGAGGTTGAGTATGAGATGTCTTTGTCTAGTACAGTGAAACACACTGCACAAGCACAGCGGTGATGTAACATTTGAGAATGTAGGTCATTGGCTGATGACGACCACGCTGTCGGGCTTGTGGTGATAATAATGAGGCGCGATTGGTCCGATATGAACTCCCTACCCAGGGATCCCTGAATGGTACCGGAGGCTCCTCAGAAGCAACGGTGAACTCAGTCGACACTCAATTACATCTCAACTCTCTCCCTCTTTCTCTCTCCTTATCGATGCCACAAAAACAGTCTGGTTTAAAGCAAAACGACCAAGCCGAGTCAGTTACCTGAGAGAAGAACGTGTCTTTCTTGACACAGCACAGCACGGTAGGTTCGATATGGTCCAGGCCAGTACGAGCCTCTACTTTTTCTCTCTCGCTATCTGGACAGAGTTTCTTTCTCTAAGCAGCAACAGAACAGCAGAAATGTGCAGGTCAGTGTTCCCTAACAAACACTGACTGAAATTGCTGTCATAACTTCAATGCATGCGGCACAGTACAGCCAAGGAGAAAACAACAGTCGTTTTTTTTACATGAACAGGCTCCAGCTACAAGGCCCAACAAACGCAACTGTCTACAGAGGTTCAAGAGCTGGCAAATGCTACACTGTCTAGTTTGCACATCAGTGTTGTTCGAGCACTTCTCGTAGATTCCGTCAACTGACCTGACTTACAAGAGCTAAAATGTCCACTTGTACTAGACTGAACATTTGGCACCAAAGATTTAGTGAGATATGAGGGAAATTTTCAACAGACTACCGTTTCAAACTTTCGAGCTGTGCTAATGGCTAACACCATGCGTGTCTGAATGCAGAGTGCTAATGGCTAACACCCTGCCTTTTCTGAATGCAGAGTGCTAATGGCTAACACCCTGCCTTTTCTGAATGCAGAGTGCTAATGGCTAACACCATGCGTGTCTGAATGCAAAGTGTTAATGGCTAGCAGTGTGAGATCAAATGCATAGCAACAGGCAGACGCCTACACCAGCGTAGCACCGTGGAGAGGTTGTCTGCTAAGCCTGTCACTGCTCTACTCACAGTTATCTGTCTCCTGACAGCCAAATAGCACCAGTAAGAACCAGGATTCACAAACTGTGAAATTCCTATGATGGGCAATGATGGTCTTAGTAAGACAACAAATGTATGCTTATGAGGGTATTTAAACAGCCTATGTATGGCTTTGACGGCCTTACACAGCCAATGTATGGCTTTGACGATCTTAGAACAGCCAATGTATGGCTTTGACGATCTTAGAACAGCCAATGTATGGCTTTGACGATCTTAGAACAGCCAATGTATGGCTTTGACGATCTTAGAACAGCCAATGTATGGCTTTGACGATCTTAGAACAGCCAATGTATGGCTTTGACGATCTTAGTACAGCCAATGTATGGCTTTGACGATCTTAGTACAGCCAATGTATGGCTTTGACGATCTTAGGACAGCCTATGCAGGATTATGATCTGGGAGCAGTACAGGTAACCACTATCTCAGCGTCAGTAGAGATGAGCAGTGACAGTACATATCAGCGTTTACCAATCCGTAAAAATGAATAGTAAAACCATATAGCCTAGTAGCTTGTACTAAGACTACTGCATAAGTCTTTGTGAACGCTAGTGCTCAAGGATGGAGGGAACAAGTATGTTTCACAAATACAGAAGGTAGTACACTGGTGCTAGTATACATACAACCCCTTGCCCCCGGGCCAGAAGATGGTTAGTGCACAGAATAAAAACACAGTGTAGGTCAGACAAGTGCAGAAAAGATTAGCTCCTCTACACAAGAAAATATCCTGAGTCTCCTACAGTCACAGTTAGAAAATACACCGACACACCTTAATACAGAAAAATCACAACTACACAAACATAGACAATCTGTTAATAGACTACACAGCTGAAAAGAGTGATATGCACACACCTATCAGTTGTATGTATAATAATCGGAATATATTTTTAGATGTATCCAGTTCTTCAATTTCTGACATCGGCTTGGCACACCTGACGAAGACAGTCGTTGCCAGGGAAAATGGTTATGTCGGTATGGCGTAGGCCAGCGAGAGAGCGAGAATGAGATAGAGAGAGACAGCTCACCTCAGACCAAACTTCATTTGCTCTAACCACCCAGCTTTAAATAGACCAGAGTCTTTCATTTACACATGTGGATAAATTACTTGAGGACTGCGGTACCACTGACTCACACACACACGTACACACACACACACACACACACACAACCCCACCACCAGCGGTCTGATCCAGTCTCACGTACTGTCTGGACAGGTCGCCTAAGGCCATGGAACACACAGACACAGAGAGTCTGAAAACAGCACCAGTGTTAAGAAAAGAAAAGAAAGAAAAAACAGTAAAAATAACTTTACATCTTTCTCTCCGCCCGTCTCCGACGGCAGCCCGTTGCTATGGCAACAGCCATTAAAAAGAGATGCCTGCAGAGGATCTATATTCAGAAGTCCTGACAACGGCAAAAGAAAAAATCTCCAGACAAAGAGATAACTGCTTCCACAAATCAGAGCGGAGCAGGAGCTCGACGGAGCAGGCTCCCCATTACAGCTTTTACATCTAACGGGAAAAAACTACAGAGACTCCTGAGGAGATCAATAACATTCAGGAAATGATCAAAGTTGGGGCCGCGTCGCGCCAGCCATAAAACCCAATCAATGTTGACGTCCCAACCCGGCTGAACACAGACTCACCAACAAGAACACATGCACCAGCTGAGCATATAGGCTAGTATTGCTTCAGAGAAGAAAAAAAAACACTTTCATCTACAACAGACACAAACACTTCACTTCACTAAGCACTAACTACTAGACAACAGTGATGTTTATAAAATTTGCATAACGACAACCTGAATATTTCTGTTCAGTCTTAACTGTACAGTAGCTAACAACAAATGTGATTGTATAATCCTACGGAGAGACCAGTATTTTTCCTCCTACAAAGAATAGAAAAAAATTCACAAAGTGATAAAAAAATGATTTGACATTTAACAAAGTGTTTTCTTTTTTAGTTTAGTTTTGATTTATGCAAGAAATGTTTATTCCTTGAGAACTCCTCCTTTGCTTCAAGAGTGAATGAAAATCAAACAAAAACAAGTATTCTTTTTTTGGTGATTTAAAAACCAAGTTGATTATCCATAGCGTAGGTATCAGAGAGCTCCGTGTTCACATCATACTGTAACTGTAACCATATCAATGTTTAAACAGCTCAGCGACACACTGTCCTGTCTTCCCCTCTCTCTCTCTCTGTCTGCCCACTCCCTGAAACGCGTGCTCTTCTTCTGATCCCGTCCTCCACTCGTTTAAATCACAAAGTCATTTGCCAGCACCTCATATCCTCTCCATCTATCCTCTTGTTTGTCCTTCTCCTCTCTTTGCCCTCTCAGCAGAAGGTGAAACAACAGAATGGCAGGGCTGAAAAACGGCACTCCTTCATTGTGTTTCTCTCCTTCTCTCGTGTCTGCCTCTCATTCCCCCTTTCCTTCCACCTCTGTCTGTGTGTGTGAGAGACGAGCACGCTGTCTGTCCTGCCGGCTCTCCCTGTCTGGCTGGCTGGGTGATGCTGCCTCTCTCTCTCTCGCTCGCTCACACACACACGCGCTGCTGCTGCTGCTTTTTTCTTCCGTCTCTGCCTCTCTCGCCCTTTACCCCTCCTCCCCTTTGCCTTTGCCTCTCTCTCCTCTCCTCCCCTCCCCTCCCCTTTCACTTTGCAGTCTCAATCATTTAACAGTATCCACACACATACCCTCTGAGCGATGTTCACACACACGCATAATGCATACACACTTAGGGGAGAGAGAGAATGGGATGGAGGGTAAAGAGGGGGGGAGAAGGATTGCAGTAAGTAAGAGGGGGGAGAAGGGGGGAGGGAGGGAGGGAGGGAGGGAGGGAGGGAGGGAGGGGGAAACAGTCCATGTGGGATCCTGAGAGGCTCCTCCCATATTCCTGTTTGGTAACCTGAGAAATAGAGGGAGAGATGGAGAGAGGGAAAGAAAGGGGGAGGAGGTAGGGGAGATAGACAGAGGAAGAGAGGGAGGGAAGGAGTCTTTTTCCTTCCTGCCTCCCTCTGGGCTTACACAGATGGAGTCTGATCTGAGGACATTGTGAATAACCTTGATGTACAGCATGGACAAATATGGACATCCACCATTCAGATAACAATGCAGTGCTACTATTACTGTAACCAACCAACACTCCGGCTCACTGGTGGTAAAGAAGGGGTTAATCGTGACACACACATAATACACAACATATTAAACAGAAACGAAAATAAATTCACACAAAGTTTAAAAGAACACTAATTCTCTAAGAAGCAACAGCAAGCAGATAGAAGGACACAGGAACCCAATGAGATCGGTTTATGAGATTGTTTTTAAATCTCCCAGCGATGATGAGGAACCCTACTCAGATCAGAATCATTAGCAAGAGAACCCAGCAGAACAGTAGAGGGAAGAAACCGAAGGAGGAAAATCTCAAATGACACCCCGTGTAGTGCACTACTTCTGAGCCCAGCCACAACCCTGCTCTGCATGCAGTGCTACTACCCCAGACTGGTCTCTCTGGCCCACCGTAGTACACTTGACTGCTCTCTGGCCCACGTGTCGTACACGGGGAGTGTCATTCAAGACCTAAACCTCCGAGAGAGAATCAGAGAAACAGACAGACAACAGCATGCATGCTGGACGGGACGAACAGTCAGTGGCCAGTGTCAACAGTGCAAGCGTTACAGAGCGTTGCCGGGGAAAGCGTGATTTTATGAATGCTCAACCTTGCCCTTCACCCACACCAGTCACACACAGCGTGATACAAAGTGATTGTTGTGATTGTTGAACGCACCCCGGGCCCCCACGTACACCAGGACCCTCACCAGTGAAACACGTAAACACAGTGGCATAGAGGTTCATATGGGTTGCTCATCGCACCATCTGGGATCTTTAGCAACGGTAACGGAGCGAGACTCCCCAAGGGGCGAACGTCTGACTAATCATTTTACAGCCAATCACTGCTGAGTTCTTGGCCCTGTGCCTTCCCGTGCATCCCTTCCCATCCTAGAAGTAGGGCTCTACACTGATCTAAACCACCATGGATGCAGGTAAGGGTTTCCACATAGCTCACCCACTGTGTAAGTAATAGAAACACTTGAACATGACCCTTATCTCCTATCACCACGGTTACGCTTGTTTGCTCAGTGTGTCCAATGTCACAGCAGGACAGGGGCGGGTGTTATTCTCGGAACTGATGCAAACACACACGTTAGAATTGTCTGAGGTTTTTTTAGGCGATTCAATCAGAACAAAATGTGTTTTAATGTCAGCGTTACTTAGCATCAGGACATCTCTAGTGAGTTCAATGATCATTTTTATTCATGGGGGAAGTTGTGTCATAGTTTTTACGGTTCGCTCAAAATATCTGAGATGAGGAGCAAATAAGGTATGGCCTTTAAATGTCGAGGTACGGAGAGTGAGAATGAGCAACCCCTATGCTTCTGCGTTTATGTGTGAGAGAGTGTGTGTTTATCTAAAGTTCTTACCACATATTCCATCGGGCAACACTCTGACTGCCTGTGAGTCTGTAAACCCTAAAAACACCAAAGTGTACATCAGCACACGGTACACACACTCTTAGCCCAAAACAGAGTGGTGTACGGAATCACACAGCCAATCGTAGTAAGCGTCATTGCCCCCCCCCCCCCCGCCCAGAGAAACATTCCCAGCATGCATTGCTCAAGGGATCAGCTGTGGAGAGAGTCATGTGTTACTTCCTAGCAAAGTTGGGCAGTCGGAGAGATAGCGTGTCTGTGTTTGTGTCTCATTTGGCAAGCTGTTAGCTGATAGCTGGATTCACAACGAATAATGTTGTGTGTGTGTGTGTGTGTGACTGTGTACGCGCTAGTCTTTTCATGTTTAAACACATACTTCGGCATGAAAGGAATTACCTGCAGGGACTGTGTCCGTGCCTCTACTTGCCCCACTCTAGCACACCAAAAAACATCACAGTGTGATGTGTCAAATTAAGAAAGATAGACTGGGCCTATTCTAATGCATCTGTACTGAGCAGATCTGCTGTCTTCTGTGTCTGTGTGTGTGTGTGTGTGTGTGTGTGTGTGTGTGTGTGTGTGTGTGTGTGTGTGTGTGTGTGTGTGTGTGTGTGTGTGTGCGTGTGTGTGTGTGTGTGTGTGTGTGTAATGTAATGTAATCTGATTTGGCCAGGCCTCAGTGCAGAGGCCCGGAGATGATGAGACGGGGCACACCGTATGGCCCCACCGCCCAGTGAACTGGACCAACCTGGTCAGACAGACGTATTCCCCAAGACAAGCACCCGCTGCCTGGCAGATCATTAAGGCAATGAGAGGTATTATGATGATGATGATGATGAAGCATCACAAGATAAGGACCACAACATCACTGGTCTTGAAGACATTAAGCACGTACGCACTTGCATGAACACACACGCAAGCAAGCACACACACACACACACACACACAAAGATGACAACAATCATATCAGATGGTGTCTTCCGAATGTGATGAGACAGTTCCAGAAATAGGCAGGGGAATTGCATTGGAGGTAAATCAACGTGATTAGTGGGTGATCCTGGACATTAGATTACTCAGGCATTCAGTTGGGCTGGACGTTTAACAGTTCCCCCACGCACTCAGCAAACATGTGAGCCGCCTATTTTGGGTTGGTCTCTCCCCCCCCCTCTCTCTCTCTCTCCCTCTTTCTCTCACTCACTCTCACTCTGTCCGTCTGCCCCTTCCTGCTCACACTCTCTTTCCTTCCCTCTTTCTCTCCCTGTCTCTCTTGTTTTTCGGTCTGTTCCCTGAGTCAGTACTAGGGGAGGATAGATATGGCTAGATGATCCGACGAAAAGGAAATATATTGTGCTCGCTCTCTTTCTCCTCCTCCTTTCTGGCTTTCCTTTCCCTCCACTTGAATGTGCACATGTTGAGACTAGAGTATCAACCCTATTCTACAGGGCCAGCACACCAACGACTTTAGAATATGGGAGCCAAAGCAACTCAAGTCAAAGCCAGTGTTATGTCTGACAGAGACCACTGCACTGCTCACCAATAGGTAGTCAGGGGAAGTTTTAGAGCGCAACACCTGATAATAACAATAAGGAGGAAACCGGCCCCTGGGCTGGAGCAGGAAGTGAGGCTGAAACAGGCTTTTCAAATGCTATGCATCATACATGCCAATTTGCAATGCGAAAACCTGTGCAACATATAATTGCCATGTATCTGCTATGTGAAACCTGTGTAGCTGTGTATGTGAAAGCTGTGGAGCATGATAACCATGTAGGATAGTGGTGAATAATGGATAGGTGTGTGTGTGTGAATAGTGTCGTTAGCATTAGCCTGTTGCTATGTGAGCTCTGTGCATCATGCGTAGGAGGAGAGGGGCAGGAAGCATAGCTGAGCCTCCCCTCTGTTGTGTTGAGAAAGAGGCGACCAACTACTCAACCACAGACTGAGACCCTGAACACTGAATCCACAGCTATGCTTGCAGACAGTTAGGGCACAGGACACTCAGGCCATACAGATGCAGGGTCTCTTCCATTCACAGAGACTATAAAACACTTCATACAAAGCTGCCAACGACAGCTGACACAAAGCAGTACTTTGCCAGCTGCTCGGCTTGGCTTGGAGACTGTCCAATATTAGGGCCAATACCAGAAACTGACACCGAAATCCATGACTGTCGATAATCGCAACTAAGAGCTAGTATTTCATGAACCTTTGTCCATGAGTAAAATTATGCCTTGTCCTAACACACACATGGATGCACGCACGCACGCACACACACAAACAAACACACACTTTTTGATGGTGTGAGATACGCACGCCCCTGTCAAAAGAGACTGAAGCTGTTACAGTTGTCACCCATGCCTGTCACATTGGACTGGGCTCTTGTGCTTTTGATTGATGAAATCTGAATCTGATTAGAAAGACCCAATTTTTATTAAGTGAGTCTTGATTTGATCAAGCAGTTCTGTGCCAAATTGAGGGAGGCTCTGCTTTGATTGATTGACTCTGTGTGTGTGTGTGTGTGTGTGTGTGTGTGTGTGTGTGTGTGTGTGTGTGTGTGTGTGTGTGTGTGTGTCTTCTTTCATGTGACATGTCAGATCTGACCATCCCACTCTCACCAGCAGTAGAAAATAGAAAGACGTCTGTCAGTCTGAGGAGTGTGTGTGTGAGTCTGATAAGGGAGCTGGTTGGACACAGACAGCCCATTACATTCATACCCCTCTAGCCATCCCACATACACCTGTCTGGCAGTTGTACTGGTCTGTCTGTCTGTCTGTCTGTCCCTCAGGCTGTGTGCTGGTAACCTGTAAGTAATTGCTCCCCAGGGTTTGGGTCTGTTTGTCGCGGCCCAAGACACCCTTCAGGCCTTCACTGCTGTCTCGCAAGTGATCAATCCATGCAGAGAGGTGTAACCATAACAACTGGGTGTGTTTACACATCAGAGTATGCGTGTGCTGAGCACTGCTGACTGATACACCCTGAATCATATCCTACTGAGAGGCCTGGTGGCCTGGTTCGTCTACCATAGAGAACACTCAGTAGTTCCACCACATAGCCTACTAGAGAGACATATCTTCGACTGGGGTTGTTACAGATCAATTAGGTTAGATGGTGGTAGTCGTCTGCACCGCATAGAACTACTACTAAGTCAGATCTAAACCACGGTCAGATTTCCAGTATTTATAGAAATACTACAAATAAGGAAACACACCCCTTGGTTTAATAAAATGGTGTGATGTGATCAATACCTTTATGATATTGCCTTATCATAAAAAAAAACTACAGGCCTAGTCCATTGTTTATGTTTTTTGTTGTCATAAGATATTTTGTAAACAAATGATGTATAGCTTCACATCACTAATACCTCATGGGGGTGTCATACCTCTAGCGCTATTGTATTATAATATCATTCAATATGTCATAATATCATATGACAACAAAAAACATAAACAATAGGGGCCCTGCAGGAAATGTTTGGGGTTGGGTGGGGGGGTGGGCAGAAATTTGTAAAAAAAATCAAAATCAACATGTTTAATCATATTGTATTGTGTAAACTTGAATAAAAATACTTGGAAAATAAATAAATAATAATAATTCAAATAATATTTGCAAATGAAAATAAGGTGCAATTAAATTACTTTTGTGTGGGTGTCTATCCTATCCTGCCTAATAGGCCTATGATCGCTGTTCTTGCCTCTTTGCTGATAAGTGAACTTTATTCCTTTGATTTTGAAACACCACAAGTGACAACAATGATCTGCTGCGTACGGCCCAGCGACTTTGTGTGTAACTCGATACAGTATCGATGTCGTGTGATAACGCTAAACAGAGTCCTGCTGCCTGGAAGAAGTACTTTTCTAACACTATGCGTGATATCAAAACTGAATAAAAGGTAATAATAATAGTAGCCTCGTGTCCCTTGTTCATGCTACTTGCATACAAAATCATTCGGACGTCAGAGTACCGCGTTCCAACACTCCGCACTGAAGTTCCACCCAGCCATGCCCAGAAGAGAAGTGTGGTCAAACTTTGACCAAAAGAGAAACTTACCAGCTTTCTTCCTCCAGTCCCTTAGTGTAGCCTATCTTTTCCTTTTGTGTATTAAGCTGTCAATTCTCCTGCGACTTAGGTTAAATTACATTTAGGAGAATGTTGTTCGAAGGTAAAGACCCGCGAGCTGTCTCTTACAGTGTTCATATGAAGTTCATCAGAAACAGAAACAGGGCTGAAACTTTCCTGCTCTCCTTTCCCTTCCTTTCTCTTCCCCCCCCCCCTTTCTTTCGACGGTCACGAAAAAAGCCACTTCCGCGAACAAATGGCAACGTCATCTATATGGAGCTATTTTAGTGCCATCAGAAATTGAATTGTATTTGACAGATCTGAATTGTATTTGACAGATTGAATTGAACCCGAGCACAAACTGAATTGTATTCGACAGATTGAATTGTATTCAATTCAGTTTTCATTATTTTCATTCAGTTTTCAAATGCAGTTTCTCTAAATACAATTTGTTTTTTCTCAAAATACAATTCAGTTCTCTAAATACAATTCGTATCTGTGAAATACAATTCAATTTGTGCTCATATTCAATTCAATCTGTCAAATACAATTCAATTTCTGATGGCACTAAAATAGCTCCATACATCTGCCTTGGCCTGCCGACCGCTGTTTGTGGCCGTGGTCTCGCTGCACCTGGCCTGGCTGGACCGTAGGCGCGCGGCTGACAGCCAGATTATTGCGCAAAAAGAGAAGTTCCCACAATAATAAACTACAGTCATTCAACCGACTTTTACATAGCTACATGCAGTCCTTCACACATTTCGTGAGCTTAGAATGATAAGGTTCTATCTCCGTTTAGAATGATAAGGTTCTATCTCCGTTTAGGGCAGTTCAGAGATATTGAGCGTCAAAGTTTTTACATTCCATTATGTTTTGTGAGATGGAACCTTTGTATTTTATGAATTACTAACTAAAAAATGTCAACATTTTAAAAATAACACCACACAGGCATTAATAAACACCTAATGGATCAGATTATGTAAAAAATAATAATCAATTTTGACAAACATGGAGATAGAACCTTATAATTCTAACGTCACGATTTGTTATTTGCATATAGTGTAGGTCTAACTCAATATGTTCCTGATAAGCCACAGGACAAAAAGAAAGTCAGACTTTGTTTATTGATTAACTAACTATGGGGTCAGGGTCTCTGGTACAGCATAGCCTGTGAAGATTGTTTTGGTTTAATGGTTTAATTAAGTTAAGTATAATAACAAACATTTTTGTGAACGGTAGAAGAATATGATCCGTTGTTTTCAAAAGACTGCATCGGACCCAGCACAAATATCTGAGGAGATCAAATATAGAGAAAAGTTCAATACGGTCCTCTGCTGGCGAGTAGTCGAAGCGCGCGTCACACACACACACACACACACACACACACACACACACACACGCACACGCACACACACACACACACACACACACACACACTCACACACACGCACACGCGCACACACACACACACACACACACACACACACACACACACACACACACACACACACACAGACACAGACACACACACACACACACACACACACACACACACACACACACACACACACACACACACACACAGACACACACACACACACACACACACACACACACACACACACACACACACACACACACACACACACACACACACACACACACATGTTTCTAACACTTCTGTACTGCGCAGCACACGATCTACTTCTAGCCCCCAAATTCTGAAATCTTATAGATCGTTCTCATGTCATATTCCACATTTGTTTTAACTGTAAACATTGTTGTTACATAAGTTGTTACATTTTTAATACATATTTCATTGCCTTTACATATTGTATTTTATTGTAATGCCAATGGTATTTGTTGTGTAATAGTTCAAGTGTAATAGCACTTGAATGTACGTTTTTAATTTATATTGCTATGAATTGTATTGTGTCTCACAACTCCATGTGAGTGGTCCTCAACTTTTTAATGCACCTTTTGTTGCTGTTTTTTATACCATACCTGTTTGTTGAGGAGTGACACATAAATAAAGATATATCTATCTATATATCTATCTATCTATCTATCTATCTAAGAAACGAAATACATTGTAAAATCTGTTGAAAGACTCTTGTTGCATTGAGGTCATCCTAAACCATGCTGGTTAACTCCTTTACCAATTCTGCCTTTGCTCTAGGGAGCTAAGGGGGGGTCACTTTATGGTGCAACACAAGACTTCGTTACTTAACTGTACTTCCGCCCTCAAACCCATTCAGACCCGCCCTTCTCGTAGCTCATTCGCTCTCGACGGCGCTTTGGTCGGTTCTGATTGGTTTGCTAGGTTTCACCAGCGTTTGAGTGACGTGTAGCTGTTGCACTCGTAGTACATAACGATGGATGCGACTCCAGGGTAAGTGCCGATTAGCTTTGTGGTACATGATTGTTGCTCTCATCTAGAGAGACAGGATAATCTAGTCTGTTTCATGCAAATTGTGCACACGAATACAAACCTATGATGCGCACATGCTTAGGGATGATCACTGGATGTTCATGCATGCACTGGCTGAACTGGAGCAAGCTAGCTAAATCAAGTGCCAACATTTTACTAGTCTGTGAGTCGGTGGTATTTACAACAGAAACCTTGTCATTTAAAACTATTGTAGAAGTTGCTATTAACTAGAAACCTTTCGGCTTTCCTTCTTTGCCAGTCGTGGTTTGTGCATTGTGTGTTGCAACACAGGGTTTATCTAGCCTCACCCTGCAAGCTAGACATGGAACTAATTGCGAAATCTCTGCTGCTCAAAGTCATGGACGAAGACATGAAACCCCCCCCCCCCCTTCAAATAGAGGAGCCCTCCAGTACTAAGTTAATTAAACTTCATCATAGTTCTCTTGGGTCCAGTGCATTTTGTTAATGTAAATGATTGCTTGGGTGGGTACTTCCCCCATCCTCTCTCTGCTCCTCAAACCCCCACACCAGGAACTGTCCCCCTCTCTCTACCACCTCGCTATTTCATCTCTCCCCCTTTCATTCTCACCCTCTTCAACTGCACTGCACCCCCCCACCCCCACCCATTCTCTCTCTCTCTGTCCTCTAGTTGTTTCTCCCCCTCCTCTCTGTGACCCTGGTCTCTCTCTCTGTCCTCTAGTTGTTTCTCCCCCTCCTCTCTGTGACCCTGGTCTCTCTTTCTGTCCTCTAGTTGTTTCTCCCCCTCCTCTCTGTGACCCTGGTCTCTCTCTCTCTGTCCTCTAGTTGTTTCTCCCCCTCCTCTCTGTGACCCTGGTCTCTCTCTCTGTCCTCTAGTTGTTTCTCCCCCTCCTCTCTGTGACCCTGGTCTGAATGCTGCAAGTCGTCTCGAGACTCGGCAGAGCAGCGGTGCGTGTGAGGAGAGTGGCGGCCCAGATCACCACGTCAACTATGGCTCATAACCACCAAAGCCGCTGTTCTCGGGAGAAGGTGGGCTCCGTCACTGCAGCCATCCTAATCATTGGGGATGAGATACTCAAGGTGAGACTGGAGGTGGTTTTGAGAGATATCATGCCTGGTTTTAAATCAACCCCAGCCCCTATTACCTGTAGTGTTTTGTAGATCTACTTTAGACTTTCATTCTCCTCTCTCTTTCCCTCCCTCCCTTCCTCTTCTTCTCTCCCTCTCCCAGGGTCACACATTGGACACCAACAGTGCCTTCCTGTCCCGTGCCCTGAGGAAGCTGGGGGTGTGTGTGCAACGCATCACCGTCGTACCGGATCAACCGGAGGTCATCGCTAAGGAAGTCGCTGCCCTCTCGCCCCAGTACACGCACCTCATCACTTCCGGGGGCATAGGTCCCACCCACGATGACGTCACCTTTGAGAGCGTCGCCATGGCGTTTGAGGATGAGTTGCACCCCCACCCGGAGCTTACGAAACTGGTCGAGGAGTTTTTCGGTGTGGTGGATGAGGAGAGTGCAGCCATGAAGCTAGCGATGGTACCTCGTTCAGCTAAGCTCAACTATGGAACAGACCCTCAGACTGGACAGCCCCTACGCTACCCTCTGGTCAGTGGTTCTGGAACCAGATATGATATGATGTAATAAAACATGAAATTAATTATGATAAGATAAATAGGAGCAAAATGTTTATTCTTGGTTAGGATATAGAACATCAGATTAGACCCAAATAATGTGATGGAAGAGGACAGGAAGTCGTCATGATTTGAGCCAACTGGTTCTATTCACAGCTAATCCTCCCCTCCATACCTCCCACTGTGTAGGTCAGTGTGCGTAACGTGTATATCTTCCCCGGGATCCCGTCCCTGCTGGAGAGGGCCTTTAACGGGCTAGAACACCTGTTCGCCGGCTCAGGGACCACCTTTTACACACGAGAGGTGAAGCCACGGCTCAACTTAATGAAATCCACCAGGAAATGTTTTCTGTGTCATTCAACATATATATATATATATATATAGGCTATATATACACATATACATAAATAAATATACTGTATGTGATTGAACTGGGCTCCAGTTATGTGACCTGATCCATTGACCGTGTCATAGGTATTTGTGGACGCAGACGAGGCGTTGATAGCCCCGGTGCTGACACGGCTGCAGGCGGTCTGGGGGAAGAAGGTGGCCCTGGGCTCTTACCCTGACTGGCTGAGTAATTACCACCGTGTCAGGCTGGTGCTGGACTCCGACAGCCAGGAGGAGGTGGACCGGGCCAGGGCACAGCTGCTGGACGAGCTGCCCAAGGGGAGCCTGGTGCCGCTGGTCACTGACCCAGTGTCCATCGCTACGGAGGAGGTGTACACACTGGCTAACAGCGGTGAGAGAGGGGGGGATAAGGGGAAGATTGAATGGAAGTGAAACAGATACAAGACAGGTGGAGGGTAAAAGAGGAAAAGAGGAACTTAGAGTGAGAGAAACTGACTAAAATACATTAAAAAAAAAGTTTTATTTCATTTTAACCATTTAGAAGACGCTTTTATCCGAAACGACTTACCATTAGAGATTACGGGGACAGTCTCCCTGGAGTAATTTAGGGCTAAGTGCCTTACTCAAGGGCACACTAGTGGTGGTGTTCCCAGGTGGGATTTGAACTCATGACTTTCTGATCACCAGTCCAGTTCTTTATAACAAGCATAACAAAACATCGCTAGTATGCTGATGTCTCTTACAATATTGTTTTAAGGCTGATTTGTGCATGACAGTCCCGCATTTCCCCCCAATTGATGACATCATATTATGACGCCCGAAATGTTACTTACTTAAATGTTACTAAGTCCAGCAGCGAAGTTGTTGTACTTGTTAGCGCTCCTCTAATATCAGTGCAGACTGGCAGGGTAGGAGCAAGAGTTGCTAGCCTACAGAGCACCGCTATTCTGTCATGAAGAGGCCATCACAATGAAGCGTTGTTCTTTTTTATTTGATGACTGTTTGATTGATTAATAGTGTGAAATGTATACGTTGTGAACGAATCACGAACGACCATGGTTTTCTATGATACTACTGATGACATATCAGCCTTGATGGTTGTCATAGGGGAAGATTTCAACCACTACCCCTTGTAACTGTTACGAGGGGAAAGTCGAAAATCGAGGGGGGCACTCGAAAAAGAGGGGTAGGGGTGAAAATAAGAAATGGGATTGGGCCCAACTCACTATCCACTAGGCCCCACTGCTAGTAGATCAATAGTAGATAAAGGCTAGAGGAGGGTTAGTTACTATGGGCTTCTACCACACAGAGGACTAGATAGACTACAGTACATGACTACACGACTACACCTCCCATAACCACATCTGTCTGTGTAAACCCCATAGGCACTCCGTTGGGTGACAGTGTGGCAGTGGCGTTAAAGACCATAGAGACGGCTCTGGATCAATATTCAGCAAAGGAGGTCTGCGTTGGCTTCAATGGAGGAAAAGACTGCACAGCACTACTGCATCTGTACTACGCAGCACTGAAGAGGTGACCGAAGAGAGAGAGAGAGAGAGAGAGAGAGAGAGAGAGAGAGAGAGAGAGAGAGAGAGAGAGAGAGAGAGTACTGGGAGGGAGGGATGAGAGAGGATACTTAGAGAGATTTTAATTATGCTCTACTAAATGGATCTTTTATTGGAAAATCTATCCCCTCTCTCTCTCTCTCTCTCTCTCTCTCTCTCTCTCTCTCCCTCTGTCTCTATTTCTCTCTCTCTATCTCTCTCTCTCTATCTCTCTCTCTCTCTCTCTCTCTCTCTCTCTCTCTCTCTCTCTCTCTCTCTCTCTCTCTCTCTCTCTTCCCTCTTCCCTCTTCACTCCGCTGTCTACTCAGGCGGTATCCTGAGGGTAAAGACAAGGTGAAGGCTCTCTACATTCGCATCGTCTCTCCTTTCCCGGAGATGGAGAGATTCCTCCAGGACACGATAAAGAGGTGAGCCCATACCTCTATACTATCCATCCTGACCTCTACACATTCCATCAGAATCAGAAACAAGTAGGTTTTCACATACAAGGAATTTGCTTTGGTCTGGTGGTGCGTAACAATAAACAAAGTGTGAGGACAAAACAGCCAAAAAGATAAGTGAAAAAGAATAATAATAGAGATGAAAAAGTATTTACAAGAATAGTGCAAAGTCACATAACAATAGTGCAAAGTTACTGTTTGATGTCAGTGGGGGTCCTTGTTAATGAGGCAAACTGCAGTCAGGAAGAAACTTGTGTTGTCTTGTGAGATTTTGGCCATGTTGCTTCCCCATATGGAAAGGCTCTCTACTTAGCACGGCTTTATCTATTCCTTTGTACATAATGATCCAGATCTGTTTTTGATGAGGGGTATTATTGTCCAGCAACACAGTCTCAATAGCTTTGATATGTGGTCCCCATACATGAAATCATGGCTCACTATTTAGCAATGTCTGTCCCATAGGTATGACTTGGAACTGTTCTCGGTCGAGGGCAATATTCGGCAGGCATTGAGTGAGGTGCAGGAGAGGAGGCCAGAGCTGAGAGCAGTACTGATGGGGACCAGGAGGAGCGACCCCTACTCACACACCCTCACCCCCATGTGTCTAACTGACCCTGGCTGGCCTGACTACATGAGGGTCAATCCACTACTGGTAGGACACACACACACACACGTACACGCACACAACGTGCACAGCCAATGGGATGTTTTACTAACAATGTCATCTCTCTCTCTCTCTCTCTCTCTCTCTCTCTCTCTCTCTCTCTCTCTCTCTCTCTCTAAGGACTGGACATATCACGATATCTGGTCCTTCTTGAGGACCCTCTATGTGCCCTACTGTATTCTCTATGATAAAGGGTAAGAACACTTCACGTCCTTCACTGCCTCCCCTTCAGTCTTTAGAGAGAGTCCACTCTCTCAAATGCCCTCGCCACTTCTCTCTCCTAGCATAGTGCTTGAACACATTTTTCTACTTACAGATAAGCATGATATCTGTACCCCACAATTCACAATGTGCATGTTCTGTGACTTTGCGGCACTCTAAAATCCCCCCCCCCTTTTCCTTTCTTGCTGTGTGTTCACCTTTACCGGTACAAGATTGGCTCTGAGTCCTCTGTTTCGTCTATCTGTCTCCTGACAGGTACACCTCATTGGGCAGCATGGACAACACCTGTCGAAACCCCGCCCTCCAAGTGGTGGATGGGAGGGGTGTGAGCCGCTACAGGCCTGCCCACCACCTGGAGAATGAGGAAGAGGAACGCAACTCCCGTGCCTGATGACGATGTTACTTCCTTGTTTGTACCTGTCTGACCTTTCATCCAGATCAAAGGGAAGTTGCACAAAGATCTAGGATCAACTTATTTCCCCTCAAATCCTACATTTCATCAGGACCCACCCCAGCAGAGAATAGGGGGGGGGAGGGGGAGAAGCAGAGAGGGGAGGGGAGAAGAGGAGAGGGGAGGGGAGGAGAGGAGAGGAGAGGAGAGGGGAGGAGAGGAGAGGGGAGGGGAGGAGAGGAGAGGGGAGGGGAGGAGAGGAGAGGAGAGGAGAGAGAGAGAGATGGAGCAGATTTTATGAAGAGGAACTGAATGAAGGAGCCATGTGCTGATTGGGCTGCCGTAATGAGAGTATTGTGCGTGCATGTGTCAGGCCTGGCGCCAGAATCCAACACTGTGGGTGGGCAGGAGGGGGGGTAGCAAGGTTGGCGGTGGCGATGGGCAGCGGTAAGTAGCTAGACATAGTATATGGACCTACAGTAAATACAAATATCAGATTAAACATTCAAACACGCCCCCTGGAATGGACTGGCAAGACGCGCAACGTTTGGGTGGGCTGAGCCCACCCCTGCCCATAGCCACTGCCGGCCTTGGTGTGTAAGTGTGTGTGTGTGTGTGTGTGTGTGAGTAAGTGAGTATAAATGTGTGTGAGTCTCCGAATCTAATTATATGGTTTCTTTTTTGTGGTTTGCAATAAAACATCGACCTGTCAAATGGTGTCCTTGTCGGTTAATTATTTGCAACTGTTGTGTAAAGGGGGAAGATGAAGTACAGTAGATGGTTGTGGGGAGGGAACAGAGTGAGTGATTATTCAGTAATGTCTTGTATTATTTACTGCAATTTGTTGTCATGTAATAGTAATACAACATTATGGTTTAGAATGCAGCTGAGTGAAAAGGAAGGCATTTTAGAATCTCCTTTGGCACATAAATCCACCCCTCCCTCTTACACACACATACTAAATGAGACTTCGGACTTAGATAACATGTGGCCTATATTCTTCTCTGCAGGGTGTGTTGCATAAGATAAAAACCTGGAACAGATACAAGCCTCAATTAGAACAGAATAATAGCCCTACTTTCTCACTGGGAGTTTAATGGTGGGGTTAATTGCCCTGATGCTTTGTTTTAGATCATGGATCTTACCACATTATTGTGCCAGTTCTGTTTTTCTCCATGTTTAGGGGTTAGTATTGGGGACGTTAATCGGGTCCTAGATGTGTGCCTATAAAGCCACGTAATCCCAGGTCTGCAGCAGAAGTATACACTGTACTGTACATGTATGTATTCCTTTCTCCATCTGAGTTAGATGCAGTTCAGATGTCTGACCTCATGGGGGCGTTGTTCTCACGTTTTTACATTTACCACCGTGATTACAATAAATTACATTTTTTCTGTTTTCAGGCGTGATTGAATCCCGGCGTATCGACCTGTTCTCCCCGCCGCCTGGAGATTAGTCAACGCCGCTGCAGCGGGGATCGATACCGGCCAATCTAATAAAGCGGGTCGCTTACGAGGCCCCCGCCTTGGGCCCGCACACTGTTACACCGCCAATTACCATGTATGCCCTGGCTGGTATCTCACTCCCACCTCCCAAACTCCTGCTGGATGAGCTGTTAGGCCCTGCTCAAATTATTATTAATAACAACAATAACAGAAGCAATAAGATAATCATAGCACAAGTAGGCTAATGGTATGATAGAATGGTGGAATCAAATAGTCTAGAATATGATATATATATGTAGGGAACTTGAGGTAATTATTTGTGTGTGTGTGTGGGTGTGTGTGTGTGTGTGTGCAGGGCCGTTCCCAGGCATTTAAGTGCCCTATGCGAGAGTATGATTTGATGCCCCCCCCCACACACACACACACATTTTAGGGGCGCCACCACCACCACATTAAGCCACCAGTACTGCCTCATCACCACCCACACATTCAACAGTAAAAATATGGACAACAATGGTTTCAAGACAAAAATAGAAAGTAGGCTGAAACATATTTTCATAGAGACATGAAATTCATAGAGACAAAATTATTTAAATGAAAAGTTGTTTTTGGGGGGGGGGGGGGCATTTGGCGCCCTCCAGGCATTTGGCACCCTAGGCGACCGCCTAGTTCGCCTATGCCTAGGACCAGCCCTGTGTGTGTGTGTGTGTGTGTATCAGGGGTTTGACTGTGTGTACCAGTGGAGCAGGTGTTGTGTGTGTATCTTGGAATGAGGGGCTGATGTCTGGTTCCGATTGTGTTTGTGTGTGTGTGTGTGTGTGTGTGTGTGTGTGTGTGTGTGTGTATCAATATCCGTGGAGCAGGTGTCTGTTTGTTCAGTAATCAGGGTCAGTGTTTACGGGTAACACGTCTCAGCCCAATAAATTACCCCCCCCCCCCCCCCCCCACACACACACACACACACACACAATTACCTCTCACTCTCCTCACTTATATTCCTCCTCTCATTCTTTTCTCAGTCATGAAAGTGGCTTTTGCATATTTTCTTTTACTTTGGATATGTGCATATCCTCATACGCTCCTTAAATTGCTTTGGAATACATTTACAGGAGCCTACTACGCGGGTAGCCTACATACTAGCTTTATACACGACACGATGAAATATGGCCTCAGCTTGACTTTGGACCACTTTTAATGAAAGAAACCGTTTGACAAACTTTGATTTTTGGAGTGAACTACCCCTTTAACTTCCCCCAGATGTAAGCCTGCTTCGGTGAATGTGATCATGTTCTAAAGGCGTACGTTGCTAATCCAATTCCATGCTGGCTCCTCCAGTGTAAAAGGAGACAGAGGCAGCATGAGACAGCAGTTCAGCCTGAGGATCCTGAGAGGGATGCTTAACACCAAGGATGAATAGTCTCTCAGTTGTTAGAAGTCATCCATAGAGAAGAGACCTTTATAAGTCTATGCAAATCACAAGCCGATCTGCATGTAAAGAAGTCAACCAACCAGAACACAGGAAATAGGATGCTCAGTATCAAAAAGTGTCACACGTTTAAAGTGGATGAAAGTGCAGAGAGAGAGAGAGAGAGAGAGAGAGAGAGAGAGAGAGAGAGAGAGAGAGAGAGAGAGAGAGAGAGAGAGAGAGAGACCGAGAGAGAGCATTCTAACATCTCTCATGTGTGGTGTGACTGAGTGAGGTGGTTTGAGTCCAGCTTTGGTTTCCTCCCATAAAGGTAGTCTCAATCATAGATTCGTCACAGTCCCGAGTTCAGTCCATAAAACCAGGACCCCCTGCTTGTTTCTGAGTACATGGGGTAGTTTTAAAAATTCCATTTCAAACAAGACATCAGCAGGTTCACTTAAAGGAAATGAACCGTACCTCATAGATTCCAAACCGTTTTTTCTGAAACTGATGAGAAAAATTCACAGCATTTAAGATTTGGAGGCTACACGGTTTGTACCCCAGGATGTTTAACAAAGCGAAAGATATCTCAAAGTTACTACTTGTAAATGTCCTTCAGATTGTTCCCATTGAAGTAAGGACATGATGGCTTTTTGAAGGGAGGGTGTCATGTCTGAGGGTTCATTGATTGGACATGTCATTGAGATTGAGGTCTTGAACGGTTGGGTAGAGTATGCATTATGCTTGTAACCTAAGAATCCCAGATATCCCAAACATTAAGTTGAGGTTTCTGGTCTTCATTGTCACCTGCGCCTGATCTGAACAGGCAAGTGCTAGGCAAGTGCTGTGTGAAAGTAAACAGGGCAGAACTCAACTACAGGGTGTTGCTTCATTATGTCCCTAGTCTGCCAGGTCAGTGTGGATGAAGGGAAGCGAGGTGAGGAGGCTATTGAAGACAGGAGTGGTGTGTCCTTGTTGCCACAGTGGCACAATACAGGCTTGATAATAAAAGGACATAAAACACACGTAAAGACCCACCAATTCCTCCATTGTCCCTCAGAGTGTGAGTTAGAGAGCTTTGAGAACGTAGAATGTCCTTGTGTGTGCATTTATGATTAGAATGAAACCATTCGTTATGTACAAATGTAAACACGTAAAGCATTTGGAGAGGAGGTATTTCTTACATACGTCTATGAAGTAAAATCAGTAAGAAACAGGTTTTTCCTTTAAACACGTCAGTCCATCTGATCAAAATAAAGGTCACTGATTCAAAACCTTACAAACTGTGGGGTCTAGCACCGCGGTCTACAGTGCACACATATGCCCATGTCGGCATGGGTTTGAATCCGGCCCATGCCCTGCTGACATGTCCTCCTCTCTCCCTTCTTCTCCTTACTTTCCTGTCTGTCTTCACTGTATCTGTCCAATAAAATGAAAAATATGAGTTGGACTGCCCCACTCAAAAAATATTAAAATAAATAAATAAAAAACACCTTACAAACTGGGAAGTCAAAAAGAATATAAATGTATCGTCAAATGAACATAGAAACGTGTCTTCGGCCTCACTTTAGGCATAGAAAAACTTCTGGTTAAATTCTGGTTAACAGAATAAGAATACTCATTTAAAGTTTATTTTATTTAGATGCTTGTGTTGTGTTTCATTTTGAAAGTAACACAAATGACCTTTGAAAATAACACAAATTAAGCTACTTTTTTTACTCTTACTTGAGTTGCTTCCTAGACTGGAACTTTTACGTGTAGAGTAAAATTTCACTGAGGGAATAGTACTTCTATTTGAGCAGGTTATTCAGTATTCTTTCCACCTCTGCTAATTATAAGTAGTGTATCTGTGAATTAATTAATATTACAGGTTCATGCTGTACACATTTGTGAGCATTTATAAGTCGTATTCATAATGGTTTCTTTTTGTAGGTTATTAGTTTCCTTCCTCTCTAAGTCATTGAAAAAAAGAGTACTTCACACATAAGCTAATTTCGGAGGTTTTTATAGGTTTGACAACTGCTGGTGTTTACTCAAGAGGTGGTCATGCCTTGAACAGGTGAAGTCCTACCTATCTGCGGAAAACAGCATCAAAACATAAAAGGATCATGGATTTGACAGATTAACAATCTCTATGCTTGGTGTCATGGAACACTGCAGGTATTAAACCTTTACCACATTTTGTAAATAAATTAGATTTTGTGTTAGCCTCAGCTGAGCAAACTGAAAGCCTTCATAGCGCTTCTTCAGGAGACACACATCAGACCCTCTGTTTGCATATGAGAAAGAGATAAGTCAACTATCTTACAGTATGGTTACATATGGAAACGTCCTTTCAGTAGCAGAACACAGTAAAGGTTCCTCTCAAGGTTTCTTCCTCCCAGGGAGTTTTCCCTTGCCCCTGTGCTCCCCTGCTCTCCCCTGGGGAGTGTTTTGGCTTGCCTTTCGGGGATCTATGGTTCTGTGTTATTATGTGACATAAAAGGCATTATCCCTCATATGCAGGATATTGGATATCTAAATTCACAAGCTATATATTACAACCTATATAAATGGAAATGTATTTTCAGAAGATAGTTATTATTTTCTAAAATACTCACATTGCTGCAAATTCAAACTCTGCCAACAGTATCTGGCTTGATATGACTAGAAATAAATAGTGTAAATAGCGTAAATATTATGCTTCATGAAAGATGCATTAGCAATGATGCACCAGAGTCTCCCTGGAGTCTATGGGACAACTCAGTCTTATCAGGCCTTTGCCGACCGTAGATAAAATAAAAACTCAATATTCCTCCGGGTTCCTCAGATTACAATGGCCTCTTAAACCACAAGGTCATTTGAAGTCCCTGAAGTCTCATTATCAAAATACTCCTGTGTATTATACATGATACGTCTGTATTCCACAAATAACTGTGTTTGTGTGCATTACACACAATATGTCTGTATTCCACAGATAAAGGTGTATCAACTAAACAATACAAATAAAGACATAAAATAGAAATAAAAAAACACAAGGTGAACGAGTTATCCAAGTTCAGTTTTTCCAATCATAATATTTATTTCTCTGTTTTGCCTACAAAAGGGCTCAGACTGCAGTTGGCTCTTCATAGAAGATGCTACATTCTTCACTAAAATGTGAAACAAAAAACAAAACAGAAAGCAACATATACATTTCTTCTATTAAATGATTGTAAAATTCTCTAATCGTGGCATTACCAGATGTATACCACAGGATTCCAGACATGAGTTCACACCCAATTTATGATCATCACAGTAAACATGACTGAATAACCTGCTTAGATGAGACAACGTGATTTAAACCGTAATTTAAAGCATATTGACATCCAAATGTGTCACAATTCCATAGATGAGTACGGTGCTTACCGGCATAACAAATACTGGACATATTTTTTGCTAGAAGTCAAAGATTATTTCCTAAATGCTGTGACCAAATACAATCTTAATAACGGGGAAACACTAAGACCCTATACTACCATTGATTATGAATGAACACTGGCAATGTTAAACTAATATTCTGAATTACAATTTATAAATTAAATGATGTCAAGTGTTACTGTTGTAGGACCGAATTAATAATCATGATTTCCATCTCACCTGAAAATAACGAACAGCATGTTTATACAGTATTTCATAGACTGGTGAAACATTTGTAACACACACATGTACACTTTAGGTACATAAGATTCTCCTGATATTCATCTTGAAAAAGGAACACAATGAATGCATTGTTGATGGAATTGATCATCTGTTACACCAACATCTTATTAAGAGTGATGTGTACAATTTAAATAAAATAATTACTTTGAGGAAATCATTCATTCAAGGCATTTGTTTAAGCAACAGATGATAAAATAGATGTTTTATAAACAAAGTAAAATATAACGTATTCTCAGTTTGTATTACTGCACTGAATACCTTAATTTATTGTCATACTCAGACAACTTTGATGGACCAAAATGCAACAGAGCAAATCGAAAATTCCTCTAGATGTCACTCACATTTCTACTAATACTCTTTTCTTTTCCTTTTTTTACAGGTTTGTTCAGAACATTGCAAACGGTCCAAGGACACGAAAACGTCTAAGCCTCTGAAAACATAATTGAACCGGAAAATCTACAACAGAGTTTTCCCTGCCCTAAAACGAAAAAACTTTTTCAAAAAGAAACATGATCTAATGGGTTATTGGTGGAAGGCCTCGCCTGGTTAAGTGCTCAGCAGACATTCTAAATACCTGCACAACTGGTTGGTCAGGAGCGTCAGTCAATCAGCCAATCAGTTTGAAGCGTGCTCACGTCTAGTGAGGCGATGCCTTCCGTGTGTGGCCCCCACAATTCCATTTCATCCACTTTTGAGACTGAAGAAGAAGGATGGGGCAGGGTCAGGGGGGTGGGGGGGGTGGGGGTGGGCTGATGGCTACTGGGGGTACCCAACACTGGAGGTGAAACACTAGTAGCAAGTCCAGTCAAACCGTCAGTTTTTAAACACAGAGTAGCGTGGACTATCCTCCAATCCCTGAGAGGCAGGGATTACCACCCAGTCCAGATTCCAGTTTTACCAGTCAAACCAGTCCAATCCCAGTAGGGGGCGCAGCAGCCCTGCCAGATTACTCTGGACTAAAGGAAGATTCTTCAGGTTACCATTCCATAGGTGTCGGGGAAAAAGAGATACTGATCTAGGCAGTTTTTATCACTGGCTCACTTTTTCCCAAGTTTAGCCAACTTTAGTGTTTGGCAGTTTGGATGCAAATGATACATCTAACAAAAAGAGTCTTTTTTCTCTAAAAAAAAATCTTTCCTGTCTGGTCCATGTAAATCATGTTGCCTACTCCAGAACAGAGTAGTGTGCTGTTCAAAAGCAGCCAACTGCCTGTCTGGTCTGCTCAGTAGTACATGAACAGTTCAAGGTCTGTTGGTTCACTTTGGTCCTGTTGGATGCTGATGTTCAGATGAGAGACAGGGAACAGAGGGGAGAGGGGAGAGAGTGATGGTGAGGAGAAAAGGTGTGAAATGAAGAATGAGAGCTTTGATGGCGGATTAGCGTTGGTCTGTTTCAGAGGAAGCTCTGGTCAGGAGCGAGGGAAGGAAGGAGGGAAGGAAGGAGAAGGAACAAGAAGAAGAAGAGAGTGATCGGGCACAGAACAGAGGAAGGGAGGAAAGAAAGAGTAGAAAGATTAGTGCCACTGCAGAAATGAGATGATGTATTGTGTATTGTGTATTGGAGTGTGTGTGTGTGTATCACAACAAAGCCCTATACTCTACATTTATGGTAAATTTTATTCCAGTCAATTTGATATAATGAAATGGACAAGGAGTGTAAATGACCGTGACGTAAAATAATCAAATTCCATTTCCAGTTCAATTTCTCGATTGAATAGAACTGACCGGGAACATTATTATGAGGGCGGGAATCATCCCACAATCGACTGCATGATTTAACAATCAATGACACTTTGAATAGGTGTCTGAGTTAGAAATCAAATAAAAATCAATGGACCCTCTATGAGAAGTGAATCACAGTGAATCGATCGTATGAGTCCCTGAGTCACTCTGGCTATGTCTCAGATTACACCCTGCAACCCTGTGTAGTAGTGCAATACTTTCCACCAAAGCCACATACGGGAAGATGGTGTTATTAGAGGCAGTCTGTCTGTATCTACAGAGAGGACAGAGGACATGTACGAGGTCAGTGGGGAAAAGAGGGAGGTTAGATAGTGAGTAAGAGGAAAGGAGGGATGAGGAAGAGGAGAGGAAGAGGAGCAGCCCTCACTGAACACACCCCACTGCGAGGAGCTGGAGTACCTGAAACAGAGGTGGAGAGAGATAGCACAGCATTAGTCGTTTATTAACACCATCAGACACGCACACACGCGCACACACACACACACACACACGCACACGCACACGCACACACACACACACGCACACACACGCGCACACGCACACGCACACACACAGAGATCAATTGAATCATACCTTGTTCCGACTTGGACCCATTTGTTGCTAGGAGAGGGGAAAGAAAAAGATAAAAATAAGTAGTTATTTATATTATTTTCTGGTTTGTCAACACTAGAGTCATATACTGTAGGACTTCTAAGGAACCCACAAAACAGACAAATGACCAGGGGGAGTTATTTACCATCGCTCAAAGCCAAATACCATGAAAAATGACTACTGACTGCACATCCCTAAAATATGTTGCCAATGCAAATTCTCTTAAAGGTCGAACGAAGAAAGAGCAGAGAGTGCACGGCAAGAGGAAGATAATGTTGAGTAAACGAGAAAGAGGAGGGAATGGGGTCGAGGGAGAGAGAGAGAGGAAGCGTGTGAGAGAGGGAGAGAGAGACCAGAAAGAAGAGAAAAGGTGACCAAAAAAGAGAAGGTGACAAAAGTCAGAATGACAGAGCGAAACAGAGAAGTGGACAGGAAGGGAACGTAATGAAAAGGGAGGAGAGGGGGAAAAGAAGTGTGAGAAAAAACAAGGCGATAAAAAGGGAGGGAGGAAAGGGAGAGGGAGAGATTGAAAGAAATGTCAGATGGAGAGAGAGAGAAGCAGAGGGAGAAAAAGTGAGGGAGACAGAGGGGGGGAGGGGGGGGGGGTAGTTTGTGTCTGGGTGTCACTCTCTCAGCAGGGGGCTGACTAATAGGAAATAATGGAGGGAGACGGATGGAGGGATGGAGGGAGGGATGGAGGGAGGGATGGAGGGAGAGTGAGGGGGGGGGGGGTGAGAGCGTTAGGGAAGGACGGAGCAGATGCTGGATGGCAAAGGATGATGGAGGGGGGCAAAAAATAGGGTGAGAGACAGATGTAGGAAGAAGGCAAGACTTGGGGGCATTAAAAGTACTAGAAAATGAAAGAGATCTAGAGAGAGATGGAGAGAGGATGGCAGAGTGAATAGAAATGAGACTGTAGAAGAACGGTTATCCAATTGAGTATTTTTCTAAGGATGAAACTGTAGACCATGTCTCAAGCTATAGTTTCACAAGATTGTCCACTGATTAAAAGCTCGGAGAGGATTATTTTCTGTGAGTGTGTGTGTGTTCATGTGCTTACAGCATCGATCCAGTGCCATGGCCATGAGGCTTTCAGATACACACTTGTGTGCGCGCACACACAGGCATATACACACACGCGCGCGCACACAACACAGACACTGCGGTATCGATCTCGACTGGAATATTTCCACTGATCCACAAACCGAACCTGACTTGAGATGAGCTGGGGAGAGAAATGGGGCGCTCCTAACTCTCCTAACTCATGTGTTCTGTCATGGTCTGACTGTGACTGATGGAGACCTGCTGACATTGGATAGGTTAAACTAGGGCTTAGCATAAGCACTCTGGGTTGTCTCTTATGTCTACAAGTGTAAAAGACCTCAAAGAGGTGTAAATCCAAAACCTAAATCACTAAATTACTCTCATGTTCTTTAGAAATAGCAACCATCGAAGAACTAACGAAGCGTTAAATAGCATGCTGTGGCTGGGCCTCTAACTGTGTGTATTGTGTGTGTGTGTGTGTGTGTGTGTGTGTGTGTGTTTGTCTGACTAAACCAGAAAAGTAGAGCAGTGGCACCAAATTCACTGAATACATAAATGCAAAACGATATAAATGACAAGCACACACAGATATCGAGGAACAGACCGTATGAAATGGTCGATGGAAGAATTTGTTATATATCGTATCAATAACACGTGCATACACACACACACACACACACACACACACACACACACAGGAAAATGCAGAGAAAAACTCTGATTTTCTTTACATAATCATCCGTGTTAAAAGAACATAAAAGTTACGCAAATTCTGTCCCGTGCATCTCTGCTGTCAACTTTATAATTCTCTATATGTATACTTTAGAATTAGAAAATCATAAATAACAGTTAGCAGGATTGCATTAATTCAATTCTCCAAATTGAATGGAGAAAAAAACTTCATCAGGTAACTAATTACAGAAACATAGCAAACTATTTACACCAAAGAAAACAAACAAGAAAACACTGCATTGCCAAATCAAGGTACATTATAAATCTGGTTTTACCAGGTAATTCAATTACATGATACTGTATTATAATACTGCCGGCCCAGGAGGACAACTTGAGCTGAACACCAACAATAACTCTATCAGTTTAGCCGTCAATGAAAATGTGCTAAAAATGTAAATACTTGGATACTACTTATTTTTTGCAAATCTATAAAATGTCTATCTTGTTGTGATTGTTTGTGTGTGTGTGATTATGTGTCTCTGTGTTTGTATATAGTTTAGGCAGCATCGTCGAACGCATGTTAATGCGCGTGTTCTTAAAACATGATGGATGTACTTGAGTGTGTGTGTTGATATGTCGACTTTTGTTTTTTGGTAATGGCGAGGTCTGCGACAAAATGGCCGCCATGGTGGCGTAAGTCTCAGAACAGCACTGCACTGCAGAGAGACACGCGCGGTGTATGACTGTGTGTGCACAAATGCGTGCGTGTCTCCAGACGGCAGAACGCCCTACTGCAGAGACAGACATCATTCCTACAACCCCACCTCTCCTCCCCATGCCGCCATTTTAAACACACAGCAACTAACGCTAACTAGCGGTCAGCTCTTTGACTGGGAAAAGAAAAAGGTGAAAGAAAACGGAGAGAAAAAATGAATTACGGTGGGAATTCTGTTAAAGTCAGACTTTGAGTGTGGGGTTCGTACTCGGAGAGGTAGGCTAAATGAGCGGGGTGTGTGTGTGCACACGTGTGTGTGTGTGTGAGTGTGTGGAAGGGTGGGAGTGGGGTACAAAGGTTTTTTCAGAAGAGCAGGGGGGGGGGGGGGGGCAGTGATGGAAGGAAATTCGAAGAAAAGTGGAAAAAAGAGCGAAAGAACCCCCAAAAAACGAGAGAGGGACTGCGATCTGAAATGACCGCAATGGATTGCTCACAGCAGGAGGAAGAGGTGGAATGAAAAAAAGAGGAGAGGTAGAAAGAGAAAGGGAGAATCAATTAGAGAGAGAGAAGTCAGACTGGAATAGCTTCTCACAGCACGAGAACAGGAGAAGGAGAGAAAGAAGGGTACAGAGAGAAGGAGAGGGCAAGAAATCAGCAGAATTAACGCTGGGAGAAGTTGTCGTCAGAAAGAGGTGAGAGGGAGGGGAGCGGAAGAGTGCAGTGCAAAAAGTATAAAAAAAGGAATAAAATACGCTGCGGTGGGGAGCTGTGTTAGCGTGACACCACTCTAGTGATGCCTATTTGGAGGGTTGTTTCTGATGCAATGCTGTTGAGTACATTTAAGGAATGGGGCTTTTTGGACGTGACACTGCTTTACCGGAGTGAAAAGACACACCAATAAAAAACACAAACCTAAGGCCACCTGAAAAGCTTGCAGATGAAAGCTTTGGACATTCTGGTCCATTACAATGTCATTCAGCACGATGAACAAATCAGGACACGCACACAAAACGAGTACCTAAAAAAACCCAACATTCCCAGATAAAAGTGGCTAATGTTGTAACTCACAGTCATTAGGACAGTCATTAGGAGCCTCCCTGCATCACATTAAAACCGTGTCCCACCTGTCTTTTGCGTCACGTGGAAACTATGTCCTACCTGGCCTGTTCTCTTTACGGCGTGGCTGTTTTGGTTAATTTGAGGTGATAAACACACATTATCTCTCGCTGGAGAGAAGGCCCTGGGACCTGTGAGTGGTGGGTGACCTTGCGGCAATGACAGAGTACCTGACGGACCCTCTCTCTCTGTCACCGCTCTGCCCTTCAAAGCCCGCGTGTGTGTGTGTGTGACAATTACCCCACACACACCCCCACTACAGGGAATCATCACCACTTGAAACTACTTTTAATCACACTGTTGGTAAAGAGTACGGGAGAGACAGAGAGAGGGAGGGGGAAGGAGAACGAGAGAGAGAGAGAGAGAGAGAGAGAGAGAGAGAGAGAGAGAGAGAGAGAGAGAGAGAGAGAGAGAGAGAGGGGATGGAGGGAGTGACTCAGTTTGAAGTTCAAATACAGCTTCCCAAGCGAAAGACAGAGACAGACTGTAGCTGAAGGACAGGAGCTGCCATCACACCGGGCCCTCGCACACACACACACACACACACACACACACACACACGCACACACACACACACACACACGGGTGTGCCCTGGCTGCTGCCATGCTGGCTGTCAGATAAAAGGGAACCTCAACAGGAAGGAACTAGAAAGTGTGCGAGGCGTTACCACAGGGAACACAACAACAGCTGCACTAAACAATCACTAATGGACAGGCATGGAGAGAGAGAGAGAAAGAGAGAGAGAAAGAAAGAGAAGAGAGAGTTCATCTAACCCTCCTTCATCTCCCCCTCTCATCCATCTCATTCTCTTCCCTCTCTCCTCTCTCATGCATCCTCATCTCAACACGTGTACAGAACACCACCCGCATGACAGAGACAGAGAGGGAGAGGGGGAATTGGAAAAAAAAGAGCGTTGGCAAACAAGTGGCTAGAGTGGAGATGGTGAGATGCACAGATGCATAGGGGAGAGGTAGAGGAGACCGAGAGGGAGGGAGAGAGGGAGGGAGGGAAGCTGGGGGAAGACACTGTAGTGGATGGAGCCTAGATTAGTTTTGCTCCGCTAGCGACAGATCATAAAAAACGATGGAGGACGGAGAGAGGAGAGGAGACAGAGGGAGGGGAAGATTAGTGCCACTTCAGGAACGACAGAGGGCTAAAGAGAGAGAAAAGAGGAAAGGAGAAGGAGAGAAGAGGGATCTTGAAAATTTAGTCAGGATTAGCTTCGGTAGGAGAACAGGAAGAGAGGAAAGAAGAGAGGAAGAAGGAGAGAGAGAGAGAGATAGATGGAGAGAGAGAATGAGACAGGAGGAAGAGAAACAGAGGTTGAAGTGTGTAATGAGAGGGAGAGAGAGTGAACGAGATAGAGAGGGTGAAAGGGGAGTGGAAGCTCTTGTTATTCTATTGGTGTGGTGTTATCTCATGAGTTTGGTGTGTGTGTGTGTGTGTGTGTGTGTGTGTGTGTGTGTGTGTGTGTGTGTGTGTGTGTGAGATATCTGCACCTATCCTCAGTGTTATGATATACTGTGTGAATGTGACATCAGCTGGTGAAAGTGGGAACAAGTCGGCAACCAATCGAAATGTTCAGACTTTTATTCGGAATTTTAAAAATAAATTTCAACGTTCTTGAAAATCAACGACACTCGCTAGTCTGAAAGCTAAGCTGAAATATTGCAATGCAATGTATTCGGTGAGTTTGATTGATTGATTGAAAACTTTATTAGAAGATTTGCAGAAGTAGGTACATGAAAGTACATATTACATACAAGGTCAACTAACAGGATAAAAACCCAAGAAAGCCACTGGCTTATTTCAATTGGGGTCCTTGATTCTCAATTCATCGTTACATGTAAGACAGACAAAAAAGCTAGTACTATCTACACGATAATACAGACAAATAACTATTACTATCTACAAGATAAACACACATCCATCATGGGAAGAACAATACAACAAAACATAAGGTATGTACAGCGGGTAGGACAGGTGGGGACATACACCACAGGTGGGGGCGGGGGACAAAACACAAAGTATGTACAGTGGGTAGTTCGGGTCTTTTAATCTGATTTTTGATTTAGAGGGTCCAGTTACGGATTGCAGCCTCCTGTAAATGTTTTTTGAGAGTGGTTTTGAAGGTGGGCAGTGTTTTGCACTCCTTTAAGATTATAGGAAGGGCGTTCCACATTTTTACTGCATAGTTTGCAAACGAGTTTAACCCCTTGTTTGTGGTGCAACGCGGTTGAACGTGGTTCGTGGAGCTTCCTCTGGTGTTGTATGTGTGGACGTTGTTCACTTTTTGGAAGTATGTTGACAGGTACTTGGGTGTCTTTGTGGTGTAGCGTATCTTGAAGACCAGGCCCAGTGCAAGCTGCTGCACTCTGTCAACTACTCGTAGCCAATCAAGGCTCAAAAAATGAGCAGTAATCCCCACTACTCTACACTAACTAAGTAGTAGTGGGGATTACTCATACAATCCATTGCAATTTATCCAATTTATTTACATTTTTCTGAATTAAAAGTCCAAACGTTTGGTCGGTTGCTGACTTCTTCCCGCCTCCACCAACTGCCGTCACATACAATTCGAGATATACACACAAGCAACGGAAGGAAAAAAAACTCAAAAAGGTCAAGACTACATTTACTTTCCCCCACAGACCTATCTGGGCAATTTCTAATTAACAACTATGGGATAATTAGCACCTAACCAAAGCCATCAGGAGTTCAGTGCAAGTTATCATGACAGATTAAATTATTCCCCAGCTCTCATCAGCACAGTGTTGGCATTTAGAATGTCATTTTAAGACCAATTGGGTTTCACACATCAACTAAAGTCATTTAATCACGCCTAGGAATGTGATGCTTTTCATATTATTAAATATATATTTAAATAATTCACGTTCACTTTGAAAACATCTCAGTCGTTGTGTTCGTGCACAGAGAGTTTGGGTCGGGCCGGGATATTTCTGTAGCCCTCCTGCTGGGACCACTGGGATCTGATGGGAATTGGGACAGACGTCTCTCGCACACATAAGCACGCACGCACGCACACACGCACGCACACCCGCACACACCCGCACACACACACACACACACCCGCACGCACGCACGCACACACACACACGCACGCACACCCGCACACCCACACACCCGCACACTCGCACACCCGCACACACGCACACGCAAACACACACACACACGCACACACGCGCACGCGCACACACACTACTCACTGAAACAATGCACAAACACACTATGTATTGAAAAACACTAGACACACACATGCAGGCACACACACACTACACACACGCATTCTGCAACTGTACAGGGATTCCCACAGTGACTGGGCAACATTCTTGACCAGAATGGGCAGATCACTGGACCGGAAGACTAACATTGCTCCAGGCGGCCTCTGGGTTAGATCAACTATGGGAATTCACACTGTCGAGAGAGACCGACCGAGAGAGATGGAGAGAGGGGGGGGGTGAGAAAGAGAGAGTGAGATAGAGAGAGAGAGAGAGGCTCTAGAAGGCGCTGAAGCTTAATGAAATAGTGAGTGTGTATCCCTGTCCAAAGATCGGGGTTTAAATCTGTGTGCACATTAATCAGGGGGGGTTACCATGAACAACCGTAGAACTTGTGTTGTTCCCCTAAGTCACCAGCATTGGGACAGAGAGATGAGTGGATGACCAAAAATGGAGGGGTGGAGAGAACAGCAGAGACAAACAATAGAAAAATAGCAGCCACCAGAACAAGGTCACTGAGAGAGAGAGGATAGAGAGAGAGAGAGGTGAGAGAAGGAAAGGAGAGGGGGAGGAGAGGAGAGGAGAGAAAATGAAGGACTCCTAGAATACTACAGGTGTGATAAAATGGTGTGGCCGGGGGGAGAGGGGAGGAGAGAGGAAGGAGGAGGACGAGGAGAGGAGAATTCTGGGAATGAGTGAGAGACAAGTTGTACGATGAAACGAAACAGGACATGAAAAAGGGATGCCCTTCATCACAGACAGAAGAGCAGAAGCGGGGGAGCTGAGGAATGAAAGAGAGGGGGGGGGGTGTATTGAAAGGAGCAGGGTGAGACGAGGATAGGAATAACACTGGATTCTTGGGAAAAAAGAGATGAAAAAAAGATGGAAGGGAAGAGAGAGAGAGCGAGAGAGAGAGAGAGAGAGAGGGGGGGGGGGGGGGGGGGGAGAGAGGGAGGTAAGAGGGGGTCTAAACACCCGGCTTCTAGTGAACAGTTGATACGGAGGAGCGAAGAAGCAGAGTGAAAGGAGGTGGGTTTGATGGTGTGAAGGAGCAAGGATGAAAAGAAGGAGGGATGAAACGGAGGAGTGGGTACTCACTGGGCTCACAGCACACTGTAACTCGCAGCTTCATACAGGGCAGAGGGGGTCCTTCATCTGTAGGCAGAGCTGCAGAGAGAGAGAGGGGGGGGTCTTTACACTGGCTCTGAGATAAACAGTGCTCACCCGATGTCAACCTATAGATTGTATTCATATACTGACTCTGCTGAAATAAACAAACAAATAGCACAGAGAGAGAGAGAGAGAGAGAGAGGGAGAGAGAGCGATTGAGTGAGCGATGAAGATACAAGAGTGAGGCTTAATTAGTCCAGAGACTGGTTCTCTGACCTAAGACCTGTTTAGTTGCAGCAGCATCTGAAGCAGCAGGATAGGTATAAACAACGGGAAACAAGCTACAATTGGAAGACTGTATCATACAGCATCACTGTACCTCACATACACAAACCTTCTATCTGGTCCTAGGGGCTAGGGGGCTAGGGGGCTAGGGGCTGCTTTGGGACCAGGCAGACACTAAGAGTTGTGAGTCTAGTTAGCGATGAGAGCCACTTAGAGCCTGCCGACTGAGACCGCTAATACTATTAGTGGCTTTAATACGATTGTACTACTGTCCCCAGTCTAATGCCATTATACTGTCCCATGGCTCTGAGCCCTTTCACCATGCCAGGCCCGGAGCCAAAGGTTTGGACCAACTTTACGCGTTATCCTTGATGTGGACAATACACACACACAATCGCCCTGAGCCAGTGGGAGAAAGACATTGTTTTGTTCCCCTGCCCTGCACAGCCACAATGGCCTAATGTGTGTGTGTGTGTGTGTGCGTGCGTGCGTGTGTGTGTGTGTGTGCGTGTTTGATAGCGCTCTCACTCTCTCATGCTCTTGACAATGCGCCATTGTCCCACCAACCGCAACAGTAATTTATGTAAAGATTCTTTGTCTCCTCTCTGTCTCATCCATTCTTTTTCTCTCCCCTTTCCCTCACTTTTGTTGGCTTCCCCTTTTTTTCTCCTCCTGTGGATTCCACTCATCGCCCGCCCCCCCCCCCTTTCTCTTTCTCTCTCGCCCCCTCCCTTCCTGTACTGCCAGAGTCTGTCCATCTCTACTCCTCTCCTCTCTCTGTCAGTCATCCACGCTTCTCTACCTCTGTCTGCTTTCTGCCTGGCTTTTCTCTCTCTGCCATTCTGTATTGATCTCCATTTTTTCTCCTCCTCTTCAATGTGCCTCTGTCTGTTTCTTTGTTGTTGCCTCTCTGCCTCTCTCCCTCCCTCCCTCCCTCCCTCTCCCTCTCTCTCTCTCCCTCTCTCTCTCTCTCTCTCTCTCTCTCTCCCTCCCTCTCCCTCTCCCTCTCTCTCTCTCTCTCTCTCTCTCTCTCTCTCCCCCATTTGTGTTCTCTCCCTCTCTCTCTCTCTCTCCCTCTCTCTCCCTCTCTCTCCCTCTCTCTCCCTCTCTCTCTCTCTCTCTCTCTCTCTCTCTCTCTCTCTCTCTCTCCCTCTCCATTTGTGTTCTCTCCCTCTCGCCTACTTTGTTTGGACGGTTGCCAGAAGTTGTAAAAAACAGGAAGAGCGGTCCAACACTCCCGCGTGGTTGGACATAAATGAGAGAGGAAGCAGTGGGAGAAGAGGAAACCAAAGTGGAAATGGCACTGCTGTCTCCAAACATCCTACAGGTTTGAACCTCATTCATTTATAGAACAGAGAAATGCATTGGCCCACTCTCACTAAAAGCCCTCGTTACAAACAAACACTGTTATGCATACATGCTCATTCAAACACACTTGATGACCTTTAGCACACACGCACGCACGCACGCACGCACGCACGCACGCACGCACGCCACTTAATCCCCCCAAAACTCACAGCTGTAGTAGTAGTGGTGTCCAGGCAGGAACTCGAAGCCCAGAGAGAAGGGGGTGAAGCGCTGGATCTTCTCCGAGAAGCGGACGGGTCCGAAGGGGGCGTGAGGTGTGTTACACTCCCACCTCTTTATGGCTCCCCGCGTGTCCACACAACCCCGGAACGCCCCCTCCCTGATTAGGTAGAGAGCCAGGGTCTCAGGCTCGCCGGGGGGGGACAGGTGAGGGGAGGGGTAGTGAGGACAGTAGATATCCAGGTAGTCGTTCAGATTCACCTGGATGGACAGATCGCCTGCCATCAATCTGAGAGAGAAAGAGAGAGACAGAGAGAGAGAGAGAGACAAGAGGAAAAGGAAAAAAACTGAGATAAATATCCTCCATATCGACAAAACAGACACCTGTATAATACTGTTGGCCTGAGAGAGAGGGAGGGAGGGAGGGAAAGGGAGACAGAGAAGAGATGGATGCTAGGTATTCCATTTAACTGCAGGGCGAGAGAGAAAGAAAACGGGGCGAGAGGAAAAGATGGATAGATCATCAATGACCTAATGACTGTCATGTAACATGTGTCATAATAAGGGAACATAATGTAGCCTGTTACTTGTTCTGGCATGTGATACTTTGTAATGACACAGTAGTGTTTCTAAGAAAAGAACAGCAGAGAGAGAGAAAGAGAGGAAGGGAGAAACATTCTTCAAGTCCAACAATTTGTATATGCTAATTAAAGAGAGAGAGTTGGAGGAGCACTATGTGGACGGACACGCACGCGCGCACGCACGCACACACACATACACACGCGCACACACACATACACACACATACACACGTGCACGCGCGCGCACACACACACACACACACACACACTCGTACCAGGTTCTCAAGTCAAGCCTGGCTGGTTTTAGCCATAACAACATGGGGCCAGACATTAGCAGCGGTGCTGAAGGGCCATGGTGAATTGCAGAACAGCATAACACTCCTCTACTGTGTGTGGGGAGACACAGGTGGCCCATATATCTATGAGTCTGCATTATATTATGTACATTCATCGTTCTCCTAGGCCCAACTAGCAGAGCAACAACACACACACACACACACACACACACACACACACACAGAGCAATGAGACACACAGGGAGAGAGAGAAACAAAGAGAGGGGAGGAGGGAAGGAGAGAGAGAGTTAAGAGATGTGGAGATGTGTGATATCCATGGAGAAGTGATATCCAGAGTGGGAGAGGGGGGGTGAACTATAAGCTGAGAAAGAGACAAGGGATAAGTGAGGAGATAGAGAGAGAAAGAGATGAAGAGAGAGAGAGAGAGAGAGAGAAAGAGATGAAGAGAGAGAGAGAAAGGGACATGAGGAGAGATGGAGACGAACAGATAGAGGAGGAACGAGAACGCAAAAGAGAGGAAAAGCAGAGGAAGAAATAAAAAGGAAAGTAAAATCGTCAAAAGCAATACACAGGAGAGGATAAAATAAAAATACAAAGTAAGTAGAGGGGAAGTAAGCGCTGTTTTAATTAGCGACTCTAGAGAGTCTGACTGTAGACATTTGAATCAAGAGAGAGAGAGAGAGAGAGAGAGAGAGAAGGAGGAAAAGAGGAGGAGAGGAGATGGACTTTAATTGGTCTCCCCTCCACACGGAGCACAGGAGAGAGGGATGGGGGGATGGGGGGGGGCAAAGAGAAAGATGAATAAAAGGCAGGATGTGTGGCTCGGGCGGCAAGTTCAGGTCCGTCAGTGGGAGTCTTTATAGAGGAGCGACAGAGCGAGGGAGGGAGAGAGGACAAGTGCAGGGAGGCAGTGAAGGGGAAAGAGGAGTGGAAACAGAATAGAGAGGGGGGGGGGACTAGAAGGGGGGGAGACTGGTCTCAAGTTAAGTGGGTGGACAGAGAACAGAGGGAGAAAAAAACAGAGGGAGAGAAATAATGACTGGAACATCAGACGTAGAGGGGAGGAAATGAAATGAACAAAAAGACGTGGAGAGAGAGAGAGAGACTAAGATGTGTTCGTGCAGGAGTGTATCAGAGATGGAGAGAAGCAGGGAGAGAGAGAGGGAGAGAGAGAGATAGCATGTGTGTTTCATGACGCCATGAAGAATGAAAGACAAAAAACAAAAAACCCACTTGTAAGACTATGAACTTAGGGAAGTCAACAGATGAACGAGCCCAGAGTCAGGTGAATGTGGTCACCTCAGGTGGACACGTCTCAACTTGAGACAGCGGTGTCTGAGCGCTGACGGAAAAGCACTGCCATTGAAGAGTCCTGACCAGGGGTGCAAACTGGTGATGGCCCAAAAAGGTGACACATAATTGTTTTGCCTGAAAACGATTAGTGCTAGTACTAATTGCGCTAAATAGATATCGCTAGCACTAACGGTGGACTAACAATGATGCATGTGTAAGTAGCGGCAGCCCTGACCTCAACACCTGCAGAATTACTTTGAAAACAGTTTACTGTGACTGTGTTCTCTATGCTGTCTGAAACTGTACCTAGCTGCCTGAAGCTAAAGGTTATTTCAACAGCAGCAGAGTTTAGCAGACAGGAAGATTAGTTAGCTTGCGCATCATGTGACTTGGATGAGACTTAGACCCCCCCCCCCCCCAAAAAAATATTATTTTTGCAGATCTACACAATTCACGTGAATGACATATTTTTAGATAAAAACGGCTAATTTAGCAGAAAGGTGACATGTTTGCACCCCTGGTCCTGACTGAGGCTCTAGCACAGAGACGGCCTTCACTAAGCTTCCTGGTCAACACCCGTGGGTACTGATGACAACAGGCAACAGGATGGGACACCATCGACCTGGAACCCTCAAACAGGACACACACACACACACACACACACACACACACACACACACACACACATGCATGGTGATATTGCCTCTGGCCTGTGTTGGACTTGTGACAGACTAACAGGGACACTCGTTTATCCACGTGCACGTACGCACAAACAGGCACAAATACACACGTGCACACAGTCACATGCACGAACGTACACGCGTACACACACACACACACAGCGGTATGTTTGCTTTGGTCGACTCCTACCCGTGGCTTATGTTTGAGGTGATGACAGCAATGTGTTTATTGGGAAGCCACCTGTAGTGTGGCTGCATTTGTGTGTGTCAGTAATGACAATCACCTGTAGCGCGTGTGTGTGTGAGTGTGTGTGGGTGTGTGTATGGTGGTGTGTGTGTGTGTGTGTGTCAGTAATGACAGTCACCTGCAGTGTGTGTGTGTGTGTGTGTGTGTGTGTGTGGGGGGGGGGGTGTATGTGTGTGGGTGTATGTGTGTGTGGGTGTGTGTATGGTGGTGTGTGTGTGTGTGTGTGTCAGTAATGACAGTCACCTGCAGTGTGTGTGTGTGTGTGTGTGTGTGTGTGTGGGTGGGGGGGGGGGGGTGTATGTGTGTGGGTGTATGTGTGTGTAATGCAATCACCTGTTGTGTGTGTGTGTGTGTGTGTATGTGTGTAAGTAATGACAAGTATGTCAACATGGTATACCACCTGTGATGTGTGTCAGACATCACGATTTCTCTCCAGCTTCTCTCAGTCAAACCCCTCTCTTCTCCTCCCCCCCCCCTCTCTCCCTTTCTGCATGTTCTACACTTATCTTCTCTCATTGCTTCAGAGAACTGCTGTCACTTTCCTCAGCTCTCCTCATCCTCTCTGCACTTCTTAGACTCTCTCTCTTTCACGCTCTCCTCTCCTCCATCCCTCTTTGCCCCTTTCCATCCCTCCCTTCATTCCCCTCCCTCCTCTCTTCCACCCTCAGCACAAACCATACCTACCATGGCAATTACAGAGAGGGTGTGTGCCACGGATGTCAAGCTGTCATCTCTCTCTCTCTCTCTCCCCCTCCCTCCATCTCTTCCCCCTCTCTCTCTCTCTCGCGCTCTCCCCCTCCCTCCCTCACTCCCTCCCTCCATCTATCTCTCTCTCTCTCTCTCCCTCCCTCCCTCCATCTCTTCCCCCCCCTCTCTCTCCCCCTCTCTCTCTCCCTCCATCTCTTCTCCCCCCTCTCTCTCTCCCTCTCTCTCCCCCTCCCTCCCTCCATCTCTCCCCTCCCCCCTCTCTCTCTCTCTCTCTCTCCCCCTCCCTCCCTCCCTCCATCTCTTTCCCCCCTCTCTCTCTCTTTCCCCCCCTCCCTCCCTCCCTCCCTCCATCTCTTTCCCCCCCCTCTCTCTCTCTCTCTGTCTCTCTCTCTCTCACTCTCTCTCTCTCAGAGCCACAAAGGTACACCCTAATTATACCCGGTGTCCTCCTCTATCTGCCAAGTACCACGCAGAAGGGTGTGTGACAGCACAGGGCGCATTCTGGAACAGTGTCAGGGTGCGAGATGACACAGCAGCCAATCAGTGAGAGAACAAAGTTGAACAGGAAGAGGAATCAGTTTGGTCCGACACCAGAGCTGGGTAAGTAGGGGGCATACACAGTCAAAATGACTAAATAGGAGCTGCACAGTAGTGACGGGCATTGAGAGCTCAATCTCTCTCTCACACACACACACACACACATACATACACACATACACACATACACACATTCACACATTCACACATTCTCACACACACACACACACACACACACACACACATTTATGTACATGTTCAGGGCACACACACCACTCCCACTCCAGAGGTTGCCAGAGATGCCACCTTCTGCCACCACCTTGTGTAAGTGCTACGGGGCATCAAAAACAACTTCATTCATTCATCCTGTCAGCTAATGATAACCCCCCTGCTGTGTGCTTCAAACGAAGAAAAAAAATATTGCCATATTAAATATCCATTTTAGAATGACTGAAAATCATACCCGAATCCAAAATTGAACAAAGTGGATGCTCCTAATAGGTGAGATGCGTGTGTGTATGTGTGTTTATGTATGTACAGTATATCTGAGTGCAAGCGTGTGTGTATATATGAGTACGAGGTGTGTGTGTGTGTGTGTGTGTGTGTGTGTGTGTGTGTGTGTGTGTGTGTGTGTGTGTGCGTGAGCGTGAGCGTGTGCAGTTTTAATGACCTGCAAGGGGTTGACTCTGGCATGGACCTTTGATCCTTAATATGAGAGAATAATTAAAGGACCAACAATCTCACTACAGAGCTGCAGGAATATAGAACAGATCCACTACTACGCATACCAACTGTTGTACTTACTATGCATACCAACCACTGTATATACTACGCATACCAACCACTGTACAGACTACGCATACCAACTGTTGTACTTACTATGCATACCAACCACTCTATACTATGCATACCAACCACTGTATATACCCGTACTACGCATACCAACCACTGTACAGACTACGCATACCAACCACTGTACAGACTACGCATACCAAGTGCTTAAAGGCAGTACTAGTTGTATGCATACTACAGATTTTTCGGGTGCCCTTTCAAGCTGTGAATCACCTGTTCTACCACCTCCCAAAAGTGTTCTATTGCATTCAGATCCGGCGACTGGGAAGGCCACTGAAGAACACTGTCATGTTCATGAAACCAGTTTGAGACGACTTTTGACTTTGTGACACGGTGCATTATCCAGCTGGAAGTAGCCAAGAAAAGAAGAAAAATATTCCCTACATCATTACACCACCTGACTGTATGAGAAGGTGTTCCTAATTAAGAGGCTAGGTGAGGTGTAGTCCTACGCATATCAAATATTCCATTACAAATACCATTCATATTAGGACAGTTATGCACACTATAAAGAAAAGGAGAGTTCTACCTCTAGAGCTTTAGTAGAAACCCAATTAGGGTTTCTGGTTTCAGTAGGGGTTTGTGTTGTTATTGTTGTTGCTGTTGTGGTGGTGGCTGTAGGGGGGTTGCAAGGCTTAGAAGAGCCCGACCTCTACCATGGCTAGCCACAGCGTGCTACAGCAACGCTACCTTGGCTGGGCACAGCATGCCGTAGTCACTCTACCTTGGTCAGGCATAGCATGTAGCAACACCCCACAACGGAGCACTCTCTAGCATGGATGTTACAACACTTCCAGGGAGTTCCGCAACTCTTGTGTTGACAACCTTTAAGAGTTCTGTGGAATTTAAAAAGCAGTAGCATTAGCATAACGTGTGGTGTAAGCCACAGTGATCTTCGGAATCCGCTCGCAGTGAGCAACACGTGACGGGAATAGTGTGGCACTGTGAAGCAACACAAACAGGCCGCAACACGCCAAAAGCAACGATGAAGAGTTCTGGAGATGTTGTGACTGTCTAACATCAGATACAACCACTGATCCATGCCCCCGTATGGTTAATGTTAAGGTAAAAGGTTACGGTAAAGATTAGAGGGTAAAGTCAACCTGATCCAAGGTCTCTCACAGGGTCAACTTCTACCTCCAGCAGCATAAAATAACCCCAAACTCTCCAGCAAGCCATAACCTAGAGGAGGGAAAGTGAACGAAAAGGAAAGAAAGAACTGAATAATAGAGAAGGTGGCTAGAGAGACCCTGCAGAGTGAGGGGGGCAGCAGGGGAGAGGAGGAGAGAACAAAAGTGAGAGAACATTCCTTCCCTAAAGGTCTCCATTGCTTCAGCGACCTCTCCCTCCACAGGCCATCCCTCCATCACAGAGCCAAAGAGAGAGCCAGACGGCCTCACTGCCCACACCCAATGGAGAGAGAGAGAGAGAGAACCCAATGGAGAGAGAACCCAATGGAGAGAGAGAGAGAACCTAATGGAGAGAGAGAGAGAACCCAATGGAGAGAGAGAGAGAGAACTCAATGGAGAGAGAGAGAGAACCCAATGGAGAGAGAGAGAGAACCTAATGGAGAGAGAGAGAGAGAACCTAATGGAGAGAGAGAGAGAACTCAATGGAGAGAGAGAGAGAGAACCCAATGGAGAGAGAGAGAAAAAGAACCCAATGGAGAGAGAGAGAGAGACCCCAATGGAGAGAGAGAGAGAGAACCCAATGGAGAGAGAGAGAGAGAACCCAATGGAGAGAGAGAGAGAACCCAATGGAGAGAGAGAGAGAGAGAGAACTCAATGTCAAATTCCATCCCAGTCCCAGTCCTACTGGAGATCACACCAGTGTTTCCCCCGCCATTCATCTCAAATGATTTCATAACAGCTATTAATCATCAGGCATCGACATTCACTTGGTGTCTGCCTCTCTTTCTTAATCTTCTGCTAATTCCCCCCCCCCCATCTCTCTACATCACCCCTGGTACAGTCAGTGATGGACACACACAGAGGCGTCTATGGTGTAAGCAGCTCAGACGGACGGAGTTGGGACTAAAACTGGCGCTTACTCCTATCTGTGCACAAACACAGGCTTACCCCCCCCACCTCTGACCATCTGGGCCCCCCCACCACCCTCCACCCCCGGCCGTCCTGGCCTGTACAATCCACCCCTGTGACCCCCTCTTTCATGGTGTCCTGAGGAGTCCTCCTAGTCCCCCACACACACAATCCCTCAGTCCAATCCCTTGTAGTAGCTACGACTGAGGAACAGGGAACATTGAGGGGAAACACAGGGTAATCTCATTGTGTGTGTGTGTGTGTGTGTGTGTGTGTGTGTGTGTGTGTGTGCGCTGTACTTCCTTCCTACATTTCCTTTAAGGATAACAGGAAGTGCACCCCTGTGTCTTGACCCTGCTCTCTCACACTCTTTTTTTAATTTATTTTTTAACCCCTTCAATTTCCTTTCCTTTGCCTGTCCTGTTGGCTTTCCTCTGTGTGTTTCCTCAGAATGCTTTATTCAGCTTTATTTGACAGTCAGTATGAATTCTGTGCGCTTATGTGTGTGTGTGTGTGTGTGTGTGTGTGTGTGTGTGTGTGTGTGTGCAGTTTTCCAGAAGCGATTGGTCGCACCTCTCGCCCTCTGCAGGATCCGTTAAATGACCTAAAGGCTCAGACCCTCTGGACGGTTCCACGCCTCTTTGCCTGTGTGCATCAGCGGGCAGTTGGACTCACACACACACGCACACGCACACGCCAGCAGTTTCAGGCAGGGAGAGGCGCCGTCAGTGGCACAGACAGCACTGCCACTATTTTCTGCCTGTTATGGCTTGAGTGCTGTGTGTGTGTGTGTGTGTGTGTGTGTGTGTGTGT
>NC_137680.1:7194097-7216597 GCF_963989245.1 Nansenia antarctica | reverse complement strand
TGCTTGAAAGTATGTGAACCCCTTGTGTGAACCACAATTATAGATTTTTTATTTTAACATTTTACCATGAAATCTTTATTTAATCAGAACCAGTCTTTTATCTGACTGGTTTATATTGACCAATTCCATGTCGGTTTAGAGGAAATCATGTAGTAGAAAAACTCAATTCTAAAGAGATTAGTGCAGAAGTTGCATTGGTTAAATCAAGTAGGTAAGTAGTATCAGGTGGGCATATTTTTTTCGGGTACCAAATGAACAAAGTAGAGATGTGAGTAGTGAGAGCACATCAGTCTGGGGCTATAAAATCATCTCAACATGATTTTGAGTCCACTGTGAGGCAAATCATTTACAAATGGAGAGAGCATTTAACATGACAGCAACACGGACTAGTAATGGATTCCAAATTATCCCCAAGAGCCACAAGAAAAATAATAAATCAGGTAAAACCCAAGCCAAACATAACAGATTTGCAGACCTCCCTTGCTGCATCTCAGGTAACTGTGCATGCTTTAATAAGAAGAAGAACACTGAATCAAAATGACATTCATGGGAGGAGGGCTGCTCGGAAGAAGCCTCTGCTGTCAAAAAAAGAAACAAACTGGCTGTCTTAACTTTGCCACATACCGCCTGGACAAGCCTGAAGGTTTCTGGAAGGCACAGATAAGTCCAAAATGTACCTTTTTGGTCACAATCAAAACCACTATGTTTGATAAAAAACCCAACACTGTCTACCACCAAAATAACCTAAACATAACCCCGACGGTCAAGAATGGTGACGGGAATGTTAAGATCTGGTGCTGCTTTTTCCTCCTCTGGACCTGGACGACTCCAAATCATTAAGAGAACCATGAATTCTGAGGTATACCAGGAGATTCTTGAATAGAACGTCAAGAACGTCATCAGTCAAGGAGATAAAGCTGGGCTGAAAATGGGTCTTCTTCCAACAAGACAAAGACCCAAACGCATTCAAGCAAATCTACCAAATAATGGCTCTGGAGAAAGAAGATTTGTGTTTTGGATTGGCCAAGTCAAAGTTCTGACCTAAATCCAATCTAAATGCTGTGGCAGAACCTGAAGCAGATAGTTCATGCCAGACACGACTCAAACTTCACTCAATTGGCAGAGTTGTGTAAGGAGTGGTGGGCAAAAATCCCTCAAAACAGATGTCAGAGACTAATTAGGGGCTATATGAGACGTTTACTCCAAGTTATCGCCGCTAAGGGAGGTGCCACGAGCTACTGACTGAAGAAGTTCACATTTGCACATTTGAAATCAGATTGTTTTGTGAAAAATATATGGAAATATATCATGCTTTTTGGGGGGGAATGTCTTTATTACGAATTGGGGTTTTAGATAAAGATTTTATAAGTTAATTTGAATAGTTTATAGAAAGATAATGACCATCCCTGTAAGGTTCACAAACTTTCAAGCAGCACTGTATAAGGTTAGAAAACAGATCACTGTTACGCATAAATTGTTACAAAATAGCATCTTAAATTCTATAAATTATCATAGTAATGTTTTCCTAAAAAAAAAAAACTATGAAAAAGCTTCACTGATTTTGATTTACAGCCTTTGAAACTGCCGTTTCTACATTTTCGGTCGATACTTCAAGTGTAACGTGGAAAGCCTTGTTCAGTCAGACCTGCAGTATGACCCTCACAGTTTAGAAAGGCCAGTTCCACACCACAGCACTGCTATAGGGTTAGACACAATAGGAGAGAGGGGGAGAAAAGAAGGGAGACAATAGAGGGAGGAGAGGAGGGGTGCAGACGCTGGCCTCATGTTGTCTTAACGATGCTCAAGCAAAAGACTGGGATTATCTGATTAATTTGGGATTAGAGCTGACCGACCGCTGCTTGAACGAAATTACTGACAATTACTAGTTTAAAAAAACGCAGGAGGTGTGTATTTCCTGTACACACGCACATGCCAAATGTATTTGGAGTACATTGCGTACAACTATATTATTGTGTATTCACACAAGATAAGAGCTGTAGGCTAAATAAGAGAAAATGTGTTTGTCCAGCATGAATCAGGTAAACAGTTATAGAGGCGGTTAAGGACAAACACCTTTGTTGAGACGGAAAAAATTACTTGTTTAAGTTGTATAACACTGATGATGCCAGAACACAAACCACCTTGTTACAAAATGGAATAAATTCATTCATTTTCAATTACAGTAATTCTAAGACGTGTGGACTCCAGGTTTAATAATGTGGTGTTTCCTGTCTGTAATGACTCAGCATTTGGCATTGGTTGCATTTTTAGGGGCACTCACAGATTAGCTTAGCAATCATAAAATGTTGAGTTTTTTCCCCACAACATTTTTTGAAAAGCAGAGGGAGTACAATACATCAATTTCCACCTGAATGGGAGAGCAGAGCAATGAGATTCATGAGTTCTAGTGCTACAAGGACAGAGCTTTGGAGATTTGGGACACGGTGATTTCTCCCTCAACATGTCTCATTCCATGGCGCAAAATAGGACAACTTTCCCTGTTTGTTCTAATACTGTGAATAATCAGCCGCAAGATTATTGTGGCTGAATGACAGAATAGTCCGAAGAATGTCAGCGGGGTATATTTGAATTTAAATGAAGCCTCTAAAAAATTATATATTTTTTAAATATATGTTTCTGAGAATATAGTTGTGAAGAGATTGTCCTTAAAATGGTTCAACTGGAAAGAGCATGACTGGAGAGAAAGGGGGAGGATCGGAGAGAGAGAGAGAGAGAGAGAGAGAGAGAGAGAGAGAGAGAGAGAGAGAGAAAAAAAAAAGGGAGGTTGGGAGAGAAATGAACAGATAGAAATAGAAAGTGGCAGGAACAGAAAGAAACAGAAAGGGATAACAGAGAAGAAGAAAAGAATACAACTGCCAACCTGACATTCATGTGGTACCGGTTATCGTTGTGAAAAGAACACACCCAGATACGTCCATGCACACATACCAATACCACACATCATACACCTAACCTTCAAGAATCTACACCGCTAACTTAAGGGTGGGAGTCGTGCTTAAATAAGTATATAATACAACATTCCAATCATATTTTGCCCAAGACCCCTTTTACACACACACACACACACACACACACACACACACACACACACACACACACACAGGAAGTGGTGAGGCAGAGCCAGTTCTAAATGGGGTGTGATTCCCCACTCTGACTCTCCCCAGAGGCTAAGCAGCAAAGGAGTGTGTGTGTGTGTGTGTGTGTGTGTGTGTGTGTGTGTGTGTGTGTGTGTGTACGTACGTCTGTGCAGGGAGGGGGCCTCCTCACACTGCCTCCTGACAGTGATAGTAATACCTGCTGACATCCTTTCTTCCCTCCGCTCCCTCTTTCCCTCTCACCTCATCCCTCTATCCCTGGAGGCCTTGCCTTGCCGTTTTGGGAGTTGAAATCTGTTGACTCTTTCCCTGCCATGCCTTCCTAACACGTTCTCCATCCCTCGATCCGCCTATAGCAGGTCTAATGCTTTTCCCATCTCAGGAGGCCAGAGTGTGTATGAGAGTGTGTGCATTTTCTCATCCCAGGGGGCCTAGGGAAGTAGGCTGCCTACCCCACTGCAGAGAGGCCCTGCCAGAATGTATATCGGAATGACAATACTGTCCTGAAACCTCTCAGAACAATATACAGAGAGAAAAGTAGAGGTGGATAATAAGGGAACATATATTAAGTCTCCTCGTGAGTACAGTGTTCTTACACCTACTGATAACCGAAGTGTACTTACCGAAGTACATAGTAATGTGTTTCTATGCCCTTCTCAGCGCTCAGATAAGAGTGCTCCGTAGTATCTACAAACGTTCGGAGTGCAGATCCGTGCGTTGAGGAGCGGCGCTTTGTAGAAGCGGGTTTATCACACCATAAACCCTGTCCTGGTGTGTAAAGTACAGGGGGACAGTAATACACCCCTGGACAGACACGCTGGACTGTAGGGCTGGGTTCAAAAAATCGATTTCCCGATTCAGAATCGATCTTCATTAAAATGAGCGATTATCGATTCCTAAATCCCGAGATCGATCTTCTTTTTTTTTTTTTTTTTTTTTTGCTTGCAGCTTCAACCCGCAACGAGATCTCGTGCTACAAGAATTGATCATATCTCACGCAACGTGAGGTCTCAACACTAAAATCTAAAAACATGGCGATGGCAGGGACACTCAAGTCACCACCAGGCTTAAAGTCAGATGTCTGGGTGCATTTTGGATTTAAAAAATGTGACGATAGAGATGAGCTGGACAAAAGCAAAGTCATATGTAAATAAAAAGTACATTCATGTAACTGCTTTGGAGTCAATTCATTGATATGTTTAACAATGCTACATGTTATAGGGTTCCTTGAACCATTTATAGCATTAATTCTGAGAATCTCTTTCATATTCAAGCAAAAAATGTATATTTTAACTAGATCGAATCGGAATCGAATCGAATCGAATCGAATCGTGAATCGAATCGAATCGTGAGCTCACTGAGCTGGTGAATCGGAATCGAATCGTTTTGGGAAATCAGTGGCGATACCCAGCCCTACTGGACTGTACTTCAGAACAACAGGGGAGACTGTACGGATGACATCAGCTGCCAGGGCGGCCCTGCTGCTTACATACACCTCAAGCAGACATAAACATAGGAAAGAGCTGGGAAGAAAGGGAAAAGAAACAAAGAAGGAGAGACAGAGAGAGAGACGGAGGGAGCGGGTCCGGGTATCTCAACAAAAATCAGGATCGGTAGCATCCAATAGTGAGCAGAACCTTTCACTGTTCTAGACATTTTGGTCCAGCTCCTGCTTCACAAACTGGATGGTGTGTTATTATTAATCTCTACCTATCAATTAACGGCTAATGTTGGAGACAATAATATGACTTTAAGATGCTATATAGAGACACCTGCAGTTGGAAAGGTGTTGTATTCTTTGTGTTTTCTGAGGGAGTGTGAGATTGGGTTATTATTATGGGGGATGCGTGCGAGGCTTGTTTGCGATATTGCTTTTGCATGAAATTTTAATGAGTGTCACAGGAAACAGCTTCTTACTGGTGCAGATGTGTGTGTGTGTGTGTGTGTGTGTGTGTGTGTGTGTGTGTGTGTGTGTGTGTGTGTGTGTGTGCGTGCGTATGTGTGCTACATGTTATATCAGAATACAAATGTATCATAAAATATTTCTTTCATAAACATTTAAAATGCCTGATATTTGGGGAAGATTTTTGGGGAAGGTTTGTCCAATAGACATTTCAGTCAAACCTTCTTCAGATTCAGGAAACATCGAAAAACACCGGTTGGCATAGCAACCATCACCCATTGACATCCCTCGGTATGAAATTGAAAATCCAAAAGACAAGTGATAATTTATAAATTCTGTGAAACTGACAATGTGAAATCTCCTCACACAGCCTCGGTGTAACACATGATTCCTGTGCCATCCTGACGTCGAACGTCTTGTTCTGTACAGTAACTCTCTATATCTGCCTCAGCCTCGGTCAATACAAATTCAATTTCTGAACAAGGGAATTCCCTGGCTGCCTCTTGGCAGGCTTTCTGAGATGAGTGGGAGAGTATTGTGTGTGTGTGTGTGTGTGTGTGTGTGTGTGTGTGTGTGTGTCCTTGGCTACAGCAGGACCCTGTGGTTAAACAGCAGGCCAGTTTAACCATGTGTTTCATTGGATGGTCTAGACTCTGGAGAAATACAGGGCACTGAAGGACAACACAATTCACATGAACATCCATTCTTTTTTCCACAGAGATTGCTAGTGCTTTTTTCAGCTCAGGGTGGACAAAGCCATGATACATACTGTTACTGTATATTCAAGCATTTTCCAAAATGATAGTTCACATGAACTTGCAGCTACAACGCCATTTCTTATATATAATATATTTCTCAAAATACTGCTTGACGTCGAAAAAGAAAAAGAAAATACACAGTTTCAAACCTGCCATGCTGAGTAGAGGTGTTATGCAGCTGTGATCCACACACATGCAAGCACGGTTGTTAATCTCCATCAGCCTGTGCCTCCTTGCACACGGCAGCCATTTTGTGCCAAACAGAAGCCTTGGCACACGCCAATGCCAACAGAAACACGAACAGCACAAAACCTTGTCCTCTTTTTCTGTTAACAGGATGTTGGAAACCGTTTACTCTAGTAAACAGTAAAATATTCAAGCCTAATAAACCTAACGTTGATGTTTCTATGCTGCACAAGAGAGAGAGAGAGAAAGAGAGAGAGGGAAAAAAGAAAACGAGGGAAGGAGAAAGAGAAAGCGAAGGTGCAGCCCAGCGATAATGTGAGGGTGCGCATGATAATATCTTGGTGTTAAATTGCTATCGATTTACTAAATACCCTGACCAGGAGGAGTAAGCAGACTCTCTCTCTCTCTCTCTCTCTCATGGCCACACAGCATGTCTGCATGGCCTGGCTCTAACCTCTTCTAAATGCACTCAGCAGCATGACTATCTGATACATTTTAATACAGACATCCAGAGGTGCATGGCTTCTCGCTATGCTCCACCGTAAACTCATTTTCAACACTGTGTGTTGTGTGTGTGTGTGTGTGTGTGCGTGTGTGTGTGCGTGTGTGTGTTTGAGAAAGAGAGAGAGAGAGAGACTGAGTGAGTGTGTGTGTGTGCATCCTCAACCTCAATTGCTGTAGGATTATATTTTCTGTTTAAATAAGATTTCATTCTGAGGGGTAATACACCAAGTCCCTCTGCCCGTCGAGCTCCGTTCAGTGTTGTGGATTACTGATCACTCACAAACGTGTGCACACACACACACACACGCACACAGGCCCACAGGCAAACAGGCACACCTAGGATTTTGGAATGATTAACAAAATTAGGCAAAGTAAGATTTACAGAGAGAAAAGACATGGCAGAACAATAGTCTACGGTCCACTAGCACCCCTCCCTCCAACAAGTAAACTACTAAAAAGAAACACCACCAACAAACCTTTTCCTCTTTGACACTTTTGTCACACCGAAACAAACTACGACTGGAAACAAAACAATGACCCATTTAGATTACAGAACAAAGCTGAGAAACTTGGCAAACGTTCCCGTTCGCTCTCCACCTGCTGTGATCCGGGGGTTGGCCTTTTCAGTAAAGGCCCTTATCACTGCTTCGTGTGGAGAAAGGCTTTTATTACAGAAAGTCTGACAGCCAGAACTTGGGTGCCAAAGAAACTTCTCCTGTGTTCCAAGGAAACACACACTTCCTCTGAACAAACACCAAGAAACAAGTTCCGACAGACTGGTACGTGTTGTATGCAACACACACACACACACACACACACACACACACACACACACACACACACACACACACACACACACACACGCTCCCCTTGCCCTGACAGAGCCATTGTTCCACAGAAATGCACTTTAACATAAAACAATGGCAAGAAACATCGATTCGCAGACCGACAAATCACTGCTACACATTGTTTACATACAGAGGAAAAGCTGAGGAGTACACATGCCAAGAGTTAGCCTTTAGCTTACCTCTTGGTAATTCACTCAATATAACACACACACACACACACACACACACACAGTCACACACACACACACACAGTCACACACACACACACACACACACACTTCTCCAAGAGATAAACTCACAAATACAAACCACAATGCTTCACTACGCAGACAAGACAATGGGCATGGACCCAGATAGGATAGGAGAGAGGGAGCGAGACAGATAGAGAAATGGAGACAGAGAGAGAGGGATGAGGGAGGGATTGTTTTCCTTCTCCTCTGTTAGGAGGGCAGGGAATAAAGTGGTAATTACCTCACTGTGGGTTTGTTGATTATAGTTCACAGGTTCTCCATGTTAATCATTTACCAGGGGAAGACAGAGATTAGGAGAGAGACAGGCAGAGTGCTGGGAGGGACACACACGTGCGTGCGTGCACACGCACACGCACACACACACACACGCACACACTCACACACTCACACACACACACACACACACACAGGGAAAAAGAGGATAGAGAGAGAGAGGGAAAACGACACAAAGCGAGACTGGAGGGAGAGAGGAATCAGTCTACAGGCGAGGGGCAATCACCACTCCCCTGACTGGGCCCAATTACAAACACTGACAGCTTTCATTTTAATGTGTATGTGCCTGGCTGAATCTGCAGTGTGTGTGTGTGTGTGTGTGTGTGTGTGTGTGTGTGTGTGTGTGTGTGTGTCTGTGTGTGCGTGTGTGTGTGTGTGTGTGTGTGTGCGTGTGTGCGTGTGTGTGCGCGTGTGTGTGCATGCCTGCGTGCGGTGGTACGTTATGCTGAATCAGAATGTGATTTTCTCCAGCGTTTATGCAGGAACATTCATGAGCGCACAGAAGGACACGATGCATAAACATGGCAGAAAAGAAACACAAATACTTATCTTCTACTGCACCATTTAAACACGCTTCACTGCCCTATGCATCATCCCAGCAGAGAGAGAGAGAGAGAGAGAGAGAGAGAGAGAGAGAGAGAGAGAGAGAGAGAGAGAGAGAGAGAGAGAGAGAGAGAGAGAGAGGGTTGACAATTCTCTGGACTTCTGGTATTTGTTGCACATCAGTTATGTGTCCAAACTTGTAGAGTGAGTTACTTACGCACGCATTCATTATTCATTGAGAGAGAGAGAGAGAGAGAGAGAGAGAGAGAGAGAGGGAGGGAGGAAGGGAGGGAGAAGGGAGGGTGAGTACTCGAGGGATAGAAATTCTTGTATCTCTCCATGTTAATGCTGTTATTTCCTATTAAAGCCCTGCTGTGCTGTTGGGCGAGTGAGGTCTCTGTAGTGTCAGCATAGGTGGGTGGGGAGGGAGAGAAACAGAGAGAGAGGAGAGGCCTGGGGTTGTGGCCAGACATTATGACATGTAGAGACCAGAGGAGCTGTTTGTGAGGGTTTGGTTCTACTTGGTGACAGAGTTTGACAAGAAAAAGGGCGCGGAGAGGATGGGTGAGCCGAGAGCAAAGGTAACGGAGAGGACAGAGACACAAAAAGGAATATTTGGGGATTTAATTACGATGGGGCTAACACTTAAAAATTAGGGCACCCTAGGACTTACATAAAAATTTCTTTTTAAATTTTTGGCATTTAGCAGACGCCTTATTCCAAAGCGACTTACAATCAATACATTTGAATACTAAGCAAGTGAATCATCAATCCACCAGTCGTAGCAGGAAGAGTAATCCAGCTCAGGCCCGGGGCCATTGATAGAAGGAAAAACCTTCTTCTATCACCTTCTTCTAAACCTAGTTTTTTTACACTGGAGAAACAGAGAAACAGTACAAGGGGGGCAATAGAAGTTTTTAAATCGCTTAAAAATCTAATGTTGGTACAGGCCATTTTCGAGGCACCTCATATAATTCAAATCCTGAGAGTAAATAGTACCAAAAGGAGACGTGCCTGCTGGCATCGTATTTCTGTCTCTACCTAAGAAGACTGTAAACATGACATAACCAGCATACAGGCATGTACAGTATGGTGGACTGTGTGGTAGACTGATTTTGTTAGAAAGATTCTTCATGGTACACAACCAAATACACACCCCTTTGACTTTACACACTCTTGGCGGAAAGCTGTATACTGTCAGCAGCACTGTCTCACCGTGAGACGCACTTTGGTCTATTACTCTGTGGATGATTTCATGTTGCCTAACCATTATTCAAACCAGGAAATTAATCCCTTGTCAGGAAGGAAAAGACTAAGAAGGAAGTAGCTCCGGTATAAAACAGAGAATCATCATAAAATCATAAACCACGAGTAGGACTCTCTTCCTGAGGGATATATTTTTCATTTTAGAGTGTTGTAAATGAGGCACAGTAAAGGAGTGCACTTAGAGCCTTTGTTACGGCCATATAAACCGCTGAACAATGACCAGGAGCCCCCTCTGCACATCACTGCACTTGTTTCATTAAAATCATAAATCTTAAATTTTAAGAGAGAAGGTCATAGGTGAATATCCTGACTCATCTATACTAGCAGCAGCCTGTATGTTCCCCCATATAAGGCAGGCGGTTCAGGACCATGTTCGCACGGACAAACAGACTGAAGCTCAGCTTCTACCCCAGGGCCATTCAGGCCCTGAACACAGCAAAGACCTAGGTTCTAGGCCCTGGACAATCTAGACAATTTGATGGCAGCTACTAGATTGTAAACATAAGTGCAATATTGTAATACAACTGTGAACATTCTAAACCTGCTAACTGCGACACTTTAATGAATGTGCAACAAATATTATGTGCAATATGACAACCCATGTGTACATAAGGTTCAGATATAGGAAAAAGTTAGGATATTTATAGCATAGCACAGAGTACAGCACAGCGTTTTATTGTATAGTATAGTAGTATAGTATAGTAGATAGTGTACATAGCCTTATTTATGTCAACCAGCTCTTTTCTCTTTTTTGTTTTACCCTTGGCTCTCTTGTTTTCAGTCTTTTTTCCAAGCACCAGGGGAGCCCCCCCTCCTAAATTTCGTTGTATGGTACCTGTACTGTATTAATGACAATAAAGATCATTCATTCATTCATTCATTCATTCATTCAAGTTGGACTCACTAAACGACCACGTCAGAAAGGACTACAATAATAACATCTGAAGCTGAAGCGAGTAAAAAAGTTGGATGCTCTTAATTCCCGGGTTCCAATTAAGGGTTCGGGGTAATGGTAAAGATCATGATTTTGTGGTACGAAAAAACAGACATCCTTCCGTCCTCTCTAGCATGGCTATCTAGCGCCGATGCCACACTGCACTGCGGTGTTCTGCAGAAAGATGCATCGTCAGCTCGCTTGGATGGTTTTATGGGCCTCAGGACAGAGGTAGCCGGGTTTCTCAGGAGTGCTGTGGCAAAAATGACTGAGCCTAAACTAATCACAGACAATATCCTACTACACTGGGGTGGGGAGAGAGAGAGAGGGGGGGGCGGCAGGAGGAAGAGAGGGAGGGAGAGAGAGCGCCATGTAAAGGGATAGGGGTGGGAAATGAGAGGAGGGGGGGGGTGCAACAGAGAAGGGCGGGACAGAGAGGACAGAGGGTCGTGGGGGGGGGGGGGCGTTTGGGGTGCTCAGACTGAGCCCTTAGCCTATAGCCCTAAGCCTGCGGAACCCTGGCCAGGGATGGCACTATCACTGATACATTGATGGCTTTCTGATTGTGTGGTATGACAAAAGGAAAGCCATTCCCCCGCCACAGAGTGCAACCTTCCACAGGGACGCTGATGGCCTTCTGATTGGGTGCTGGTGTAAGCAGAAAGTGTTACCCTGCCTGCTGCAGAGTGTGAGCATCCTAGCATCCCCAGGGAGAAGAAGGGTGTTTCACCCCATCACTGTTAAAGGAGACCCACAATTCCAGGTCCATGTTTTACCAGCCTAGAACAAAATTCTGCTTCAGTGGGAACCAATGATTCAGACAGTTTGTATTTGGTGAGCCCAGTAGTATGTGATTCAGGGTCAACATAACCATGGCCCAGTTCCAATACTTGCAAAATGTATCCTTTATTTCCATTATGGTGTAAAAGACAAGGACTGTACAGTATGTGATTGGCTTATCTCCATCAGCTAGTTGGTCTTAAATAGGACATGTAAAAGGGACACTTCACAGATTGTTGACCTCAAAATCATTGTCCAGTTCACCGTATGAACCTGCAGGCGTGTGAAAACGGCTTCCAAATGCTGGCTGGGAGGTGCAAAACACTATGGACGTTGGTGACAATCTGTGAAAACGTGCCTGGTTAGAGCAATGGTCATATCAGTGAATAGGACAGAAGGAGGAAAGGGTACATTTGTTACATTTAGTATCGGAACAAAGCCTCTGTTCTGTCCCTGCGGCTCTCAGAGCTGAACCCTTGAATTAGCCACTTAAAAACACCTGGATCAGCAGGTGAGCCTCTCACTGTCTAACTAATAACCCCAATCAACCCATTATACACTGGGAACACTGCTAACGAGCACACGCGTGCGTGCGCGCACACACACACACACACACACACACACACACACACACACACACACACACACAGCTGCTATAGGCCTACCTGCTGATTAGCCAACTAAACGGTTACACATGGCAGCACTTTAGACCTCAAATACGCACAGGCCTGTGTCGACAGAATGCTATCTAGCCTTTTAGACGCTGTTGAAATACTTTTAGAAGTCCTCCTTCCTCCCTCCTCCCTTCCCAGAAGTAGCCGTGTCACCCAACTTGAATGGATAGAGGAAATAAAGAGTTGTTTAATACTGTTTTCACAGATCCAGGGCATATTCACTGATAAGCCTATCTCAGGTGGAGGAAGAGAGGGGGGGGGTATGTTTTTAAAGCAGTCGATTCACACTGGCCTGCAGTGGCGGACTCAGGCTGTTTGAAGGGCAGGGGCGAAAAGAAAAAAAAGGCACCTACTGCACAACATGGGACCCCATCAGTGCACATGGTCAAGTTTAGACCATTGGAAGGGCAGCCAATAGGGCACATCCTCTAATTTTGCCACTCAAAAGGGCACTTTAGCCACTCAAAAGGGCACTTAAGAGACTTTTTTCAACCATGGGGGCACCAGGAGGGGCGGTCGCCCCCCCTGCCCCCCCCCATGAGTCCGCCAGTGCTGGCCTGTATCTAATGACCTCGCACCCAGGCTGCCAAGCAGGGTGAAGGACAGAGGGGTGAGTCCCTCCCTCCCCAACACACATTGCGTGTGATGAGTGACCCTGTTGACTAGGCACTGTACCAGTCACCCCCCTCTGCTAAACTAAAGGGACTGAATGCATGCATGCCATGGGTGGCCGTTTTAAAAGGACTGAACGCATGCATGCCATGGGTAGCCGTTTTAAAAGGACTGAATGCATGCATGCCATGGGTAGCCGTTTGTTTTAAAGGCGTAACCGTGCAGCAGGTGATCGTGTCAATGCACGTTAAAGCCAGATATGCGTATTTGACATGTAACGCAGATCAGCTAAGGTCCTGTAGAGGTGAACCACTGTGTCAAGCTGGGGGACCACTCCTGTTGCACAATACGCGGCCGTGGACAAACCAAACACATAACAGGGATATGAGAGAATAACCGTTAATAGTTTGATCACACAAATGAGCGATGCGTAAAATGAAACCAATCAAATTGATTATCAAACTATTTCACTCCATTGAAGAATGGAGAATTTCTGAACTTAGTTCACTTTGGGTTTGACATTCTTTCCTCACCTTGCGTTGGTCGAGTTCCAGTAGACTACGTGTCTTTTGGCCAACGTCGCGGAGACTATATTGACCAGGAAAACGGTGGCTCTCCACACCGTGACAGCTCCGGGACTCCAGCGGCGGCACCCCATCACGGCTACCGGGCGAGGCGCGCGGGGCCACGGGGTGTCAGCAGCGCCGGGGTCAGGTTATTGAGACGGTGACAGGTAGCCTAGTCTAGTGTCTTTGGAAAGAAGACTCGCTCTTCTCAAATGAGTTAACAAAAATACAATTTACATTTCCCTTGATTGTAGGTTCCAGTTGAGATGATGACTGAGAAGTTATTCGAAAAAAAAAAAAGAAGAAAAAAATAATTCACAAAGAAAATAGTTTAAGAAAATGCACAAGTCCGACTTGAAGAAATAGAATACGCCTCCTCCTCCTTATCCGCATCTGTTGCACAGCAACTTATTTCTGTAGGGGGAAAAAAACAAGTCAAGTATTTAGGCCTATACCTAAACGTGACTGTAACTTTCCAAGTAGCCTTAACTTGTTGATATTATCCCCCATGCAAGTCGTTTATCACTTGAAGTTAGATCGAAAGCGCAGATACATTCCGCAGTGCAAAAATCAATGATAGGTGTCAGCAGCCTGTCCTGCCTCGAGCGGACACGCACTGATTTGGGGTGGGCGGAGCGGGGAGAGAGAGGGCCATGGGCAAAGTGGGCGTGACGGAAACTTTAGGCCAATCAGGAAAGAGGCTGGGCCATGTTTCACATTCCATAGTTTTTGCTGTAGGTGTAAGGTGCGGCGGGCCGTGTTGAAATACCTTTTCGATTGCGTCCTAGGCTATTTCTCCCATTCATTGAAGCAATCATTGATCTTCCACGCTTGCCTGCTTCATCTATCCAATCATTTGCAGATCAAATATTATCCCAAGGTGGATAATAGGCTACCAGCTCCATAGCCGTCTCACTGAAAGTATTGGCTGCTACAGTAAAGCAAGTTGATAAGTTAGATAAATAGAAGTAAGAGTATGCTTTACTCTGTAATACAGTCCGTGAGCCAGCAGAGCAGGATGCCATGTATACATTTGGGTTGACACACACACACACACACACACACACACACACACACACACACTCACACACTGAATAATATCTGAATAATCACACATGGACAAACATCCCTCATCCTCTGTCACTGGCAAGTTATTCTGAGATGTGTGTGTGTGCGTGCGTGTGTAGTGTGTGTGTGTGTGTGTGTGTGTGTGTGTGTCTGTCTGTGTGTGTGTGTGTGCGTGAGTGTGTGTGTGTGTATATGTGTGTGAGTGTGTGTGTGTGTCTGTGTGTGGCCTGGTCTCTGTGTGTGGTGAGTGTACAGTATTAATTCTCTGGTTGTTGGCAGCAGCCCCGGGGGATGGTGTAGTGACATAATTGCCTCTACCTCCATAGGCGAGCCACCGGTGGTCCTGTATAATTATCTGAGTGTGTGTGTGTGTGTGTGTGTTAACAAACCCCTGCTAGTGTAGTAGCACCATCAGTCACTCAGACAGAGTTACATGGCTAGCTTTGTATTATTAGCTGCGACTGCACGTCTGGTTAATTCCTCTCTGGGAGGTTTCTGTCTCGGTGTGTGTGTGTGTGTGTGTGCGTGTGCTTGTGTGTGTGTGTTTGTTTATGTGTGTGTGTGACATCAAGACTCATTAGCTCACTTCCTGGAGGTCCAGATCATTAATTTCCCATGATGCCTCTGGTTCTGTGTCACTAATTTGTCCCCAGTGAGCTGTAACGCTCCCTCAGCAACATGAAGGGGTCCGCAGAGCCACAGAGGAGCAGGCGGGGGTCTTCTCTCCCTCGCTGTCCCCATTCAGTTCAATACCCAGACTGTATTATAGTATATGCCAAACCTATGCTTACTGTACATTGCCAAATCAATCGATAACAACGGTTGTTCGTTAAACATTTAGGTACTGTACGGTACTCTATGTGTATGTGTGTAGTCATTGCAAAATCTGGGGTTAGGTTTATTCCCTCTTAAGTGGCTGTCTCTCTTTATCGCTATCTCTATTTTTCTCCCCCCCCCCCCCCTCTCTCTCTCTGTCTGTCTCTCTCTTTACTTTTCTTAGTTTTCACGTTGTGTTGCTAGGTTCAGCAAGGCACTATTCAATTACCTGCACTCAAGGGTGGTTTTCTATTGTAGCTGATTTTTCCATTGTGTTCCCTCACCTGGAGGAGTCCCATGTCTGAACCAGTTCCTGATTACAAGTGAATGAACACCAGAAGTGTCAGGGCCCTCAAGGTACATCATTGTACACCCATGCTTTCGGATCCTACAACTGAACTGTCACACATTAAAAGAGGATTCATGTAGATTAGTAGTCTACTCTACATGCACAAAGGGAAAAAAGTACATGAAAAAAAATGAATGTCTTGATTGCGTAAGTGTTGCGTAACAGTTTTATGGCCAGTCTAAATTGCAGGACCGAAATTGCCTTATCAACATGATTGCTGCCACTTTTCGCTCTCTCCCCACATCTCTGTCTCTCTCTCTTATCTATCGCTCTTTATTTCTCCCTCCTTCTCTTCCAATTGTTCCTCCCCCTCACTCTCTCTTTCTCCCTTTCTCTTCCTCTCCTCTGTTCCTTTCCACTTTTTCTCTCCTCCTTCCTCTGCCTCCTTCATTAATCTATCATCCCTATCAGTATCACCTATGTTCCTCTGGTTCCCTCGCCCCCACATCTGTCTGTTTCTCTCTCTCACTCCATCTTCCCCTAGCCTCTCTCTCTCTCTCTCCCTCCCTCTTCCCCTAGCCTCTCTCTCTCTCCCTCCCTCTTCCCCTAGCCTCTCTCTCTCTTCCCCTAGTCTCTCTCTCTCTCTCTCCCTCTTCCCATAGCCTCTCTCTCTCTCCCTCCCTCTTCCCCTAGCCTCGCTCTCAGGGCCGGTCCTAGGGATTTAGGTGCCCTAGGCGAGAGTATGATTTGATGCCCCCCCCCTCCCCCAAAGTTTTAGGGGCGCCACCACCACCACCACATTAAGCCACCAGTACTGCCTCATCACCACCCACACATTCAACAGTAACAATATGGACAACAATGGTTTCAAAACTAAAATATTATTTTTGATAAATAAAAATTACAGAAATCAGAAAACAAGGTACACATAAACATATTCAAACATCAATAGTGCAATCAGAAATCAGGAGGGATTTGCCATTTGGCGCCCTCCAGGCATTTGGCGCCCTAGGCGACCGCCTAGTTCGCCTATGCCTAGGACCGGCCCTGCTCTCTCTCCTCATTCCTGTTTTACTGTGTTGTCAGTCGCCTCTTAATCCTGTTATCTCCACACACACAGGCCAAGCCACTCGCCAGAGCTGTAATCAACTACAGTATCCTGTAAACACACACACACACACACACACACACGCACACACACACACACACGCACGCACGCACGCACACACGCACGCACGCACACACACACACACACACACACACACACACACACACAGACACACACACACACACACGCACACACACACACACACACACACACACCTCTGTATTCATTCTCTCACGCTCTCTCCCCTTTATACCCTATATATGCTTACATGTCATGATCATTCTCACCCCTCTATCTCTCAACCTTTTTACAAACTTTCTTTACAGTACCACTTGTTTACATCATATCCTACCCTCTGTACCCTCTCCTCTTCCTTTCCTTTTCATACTCCCACCCTCTCCTTGTCCGTCTCTGTGTCCCAGTCATATTCCTGCTGAGACCATAATATGAAAATACAGAAAAAAGGATGCACTCACTGCAATGTAAGTCGCTTTGGATAAAAGCGTTTTTCTCTATTGCTTTAACACGTTTTCTCAAAGCATAGCTCATTTCTCTTAACTCTTAACACAAATCCAAAAACTCACACACAAAACCCTAAACTCCACAAATCTCTTGAAGCAAACACTGCATTCCAAATAATGTTATGTCTTCTCAAAATGAAATGTTCGTCGTCAAATGACACACACACACCATCAATGAATAGACACTTGTAAGAACCAATTGAACCCTGATGTGCACAATGGAAAACACTATGATCAGCGGAAACAGTACTATGATAAGATTATCAGTAGGCCTTTTGCATTTTCAGTGTTAGAATACATACATACAGTAGCCTGTTATAAACTGTTATGTTTTCATACTCAAATATAAAACACACAAATACAATACTGTACACATCTCAGCAATGACAGTTGGATTTGTAAAGTGTTCTTCATACAGAACAAACAATAGAAAAAAGAAAATAAGCCTTCTCTAGTCTACACAAAGGCCACAACACCTTGTCGACATCACAGACAATGTTCTCCCTGGCCAAGCAGAGGGGAAAGTATCGCCTGGCATGATGAATCCAGCCCTGATATACAGTACTTCTGATATATTTCAACACATGAGAGCTCACCTTTGTCCCTTTTATTGCTAAAGCTATGATTGCTAATTGAAAAGCAATAGGTGTTTGCCCATATGAGGAGTGGGATTGTGTGATTGGTGGTTTGAGTTTAGCATTCTGAATGGTAGTGTTTTCCATGTGAACACAAGAGATTTTATCAAGGAATATTGTGCCAAATGTAGAGAATTTAGAGAATTTTAGAGTATTTAGTGTTTTGTTAAATAGGTGGTTGAGAGCTGCAAAATGAGTAATAAGCCAGAAATGTGTTTGTCGTTGTGAAGAATTGGTGTGAGATAAAAGACACCAGTTTCAGGTTTTTGCCATTGTGTTTGAGGTTCGGATGTTAGTGTTAAAGCGATAGAGAAAAACTGTATTATTCTATATTATATTCAGGTGGCTTGCAGTATGTCGGACTGGATAGAATCCTCGGACCACTGATAACTCTGTCACACAAGAGGTTGTTCATCACTCTAATGGGATTGGGTGTAGAGTTATCTGATCCTGTAGTCCCCGCTGGTGGAACGAGCTTCCCACGGCTGTCAGAACTGCAGAGTCACTAACCATCTTCCGTCGTAGACTGAAGACCCATCTCTTCAGGTTACACCTTAACTGCTCCTCCTGAGACATCTGCCATCCTCAGCACTGCGTCTCCTTAAGACACCCGCTTTCCCCCTCTACTGTGTCCCTACAAACTTCTTATTAATTATTCAAACTTCTCCCTTGTACTGTTTCTCCAGTGTAAAAAAAAAAAAAAAGTTTAGAAGAAGGTGATAGGAGAAGGTTTTTCCTTCTATCAATGGCCCCGGGCCTGAGCTGGATTACTCTTCCTGCTACAACTGGTGGGTTGATGATTCACTTTGCTTAGTATTCAAATGTATTGATTGTGAGTTGCTTTGGAATAAGGCGTCTGCTAAATGCCAAAAATGTAAAAATGTAAAAGGGCAACTTCTACCCGGTGCAGGTAGGTCAAAGGTCAGGATCAACAACCCTTTGACAGAGAGACCAGACACACACATAAACTCTTGTTTTGCAGAGAAGAGATGAAATGATGAGACCCCAGAGATGTTCTTCAGTCCTTGACCCTGTCACAATGGGGAGGATGCAGCTTGTCTTTCTAGTCAAACATACACGCACGCACACACGGATGCATAAACATACGCACGCACACACAGACACGCACACACACACACACACGCACACACACACACACACACACACACACACACACACGCACACACACACACACGCACGCACGCACACACACACACACACACACACACACACACACACACACACACACACACACACACACACTTCCTGTCACTCATTGTAGTCTCACTAGTCTTTCCTTTGAGTTTTATTTTCTTGGCTACAAAAACAGACTTTCATCCGCGCCTCCATACTCTCTTCTCAATCCGTTTTTCAAGGGTACATTGCCTGTGGTTCTACTTTTGTTTGTCCTTCCCTCCCCTTCTGTGTTTTTCACCTTTTTCTTTTGTGAAGGACATTGTGTGTGGCACTGTTTTTTTTTCTTTCTACATACCCCTCCTTTCTTCCGTCCCTCCCTCTCTCTCACCCTCTTGGCTCGGTAATTACAGTTCTGAACTCAAGCAGCGATGGTAAATGCATTTCTGTTTTCCTCTCTCCATCTCTCTCTCCATCTCTCTCTCCATCTCTCTCTCTCCATCTCCCTCTCTGTCTTTCTACTTCTCTCTGCACCTTGCACTTTTTCTCTCACCAAGCAAATTACCTTGTGGTTATAGAACCATGTTTATTATATGAATTGTTCCTTTTCTCTCTCTCTCTCTCTCTCTCTCTCTCTCTCTCTCTCTCTCTCTCTCTCTCTCTCTCTTTCTCTCTCTCTCTCTCTCCCTCTCTCTCTCTCTCTCTCTCTCTCTCTCTCTCTCTCTCTCTCACCACTTGCTCTTTCTTCCTCTACGTTCTACATACTTCTTTTAACACTCTCCACGTCAGTGTATCTCGACTGCCTCTCTTTTATGTCCGCTCTCATTTCAGTCCTTCTGTCTTTTGTCATCTGAGGGAGCGGTTTGAACCCTTTTGGAAAAAACAAATTGGTGCTAGATTGAAGGAGAGTTCTTTATGTACTGAAAGGATTTTCAGTGCAGTAAATAGGCCTATTGTTGATCTACCGTTGTATCTAAATTATATAGACAGAGATGGGGGTCTGTCCCTGTATTGATACAGTGGGTGCTCTCCACAGCTATTGACAGCATAAGTGGTTAAAACTAAGCACACCTCTTACGGATGGGAAGTTAGCTGACTGTGTCGTCTCCTGTTTCCCCTCCCTGACAAGGATACAGTCTTTCATCTTGTCTTCTCCTTCTTAATCCTGCCTTCTGTCCCTTCTTTCTCCCCTCTCTCTCCCCCGTGCCCTCTATCCCTCCCTTTCTCTGTCCCCTCTTCTCTTTTTACCATAATTTTTAAAGCGTCCTAACCCATGCACACTCTCTTTCTCCCCATTGCTCGCTATCTTTTCTTCCCACCTTCCACCACTTATTTTTTCTCCTGTTCTTCTCTCTCCTCCTCCCTGTCTCCCCCCTCCTCTTCCCCCCTCTCTCCTCTCTCCTCCTCCCTCCCTCCGTCCTCCCTCTGTCTCGGCACATGTGGATGATTAGTGTAGTCAGATGGCGTTACGCATCCCGGGCCCCAGGTCTAGGGGATGGGTGAGGCACGTAAACATAGGACACGCGCAGACAGTTACAAGGGAGTAAGAACAGGGGGAAACAATGACAAGGAGACAAGGTGAACAGTGTAATGATGATTTATTGTACCAGGCCTAAGGAGAGGAGGGGGGAGGGGAGGGGAGGGGAGGGAATTGTGCCCAAAGAAAGAAACAAAAAGAAGGTAGTCCCTAAACTAAGATTAACCTATACCTAAGAATGCTGCTAGACACGGTCTAGCGCCAACACTCTAAGCTAACCGAAAGCAAAACAGATGGCACCTGCCCCCATCTAACTAGTGTATATATTTTTGGGGTTTGTTTCGTTTGCAGGAAAAATACTATACAATTATTATTATTATTATTATTATTACTATTATTATTATTATTATTATTATTATTATTATATAGACAAGAGTAACCTACGTGCATAGAATGTATACCCATGGGCGTCTCTCACCTATACCACTTCTCTCCTGTAACCAGAATGAAAATACAATGGATGAATTATGAAACAGGGGCCATCGTCCTCTGATTGGCTACGGAGGGGATGAAGAATGAGGTGCGGCTGAACCCGACTGATTGCCAGAATGCCTGAGAAGGATGGAGATCGGTAGAGGGACACAACAACACAACAACAAGACACAACCAAGACATTTGTAACAGATGGAACATAAGAGTCAACACAAGGGCGGCTCTACACGTTCATCTCTCCCTCTGTTCCCTCCGTTCCTCCTCCTGTCTCTCTCATATCTCCCAGTTTTCCCTCCTCCCTCTCTTTCCTCATTCCCCTTCTCTCCTCACTTTCTCTTCCCCCCTTTATCTCCCCCTCCTCTCTGTGTCTCCCCTTGTTTGGGTGGGTAGTTTGGGGGTCTTGTGGTGCAGGGCTGGGCTTGCAATCTCACAGTTAGACATCAGGGCAGTAGTGTACACGTTTGCAGATAGGAGATGAGACTGCTGGCTGAGGTATTAGTAAGGACAGGTGAGGTTTGCCATCTGGAAGACATGGGGAAAACAATTCCTCTGAGGGGGCTCAAGCGATGCGAAGGCGGTGTTGGCGTGGGCTTGCCTGAGGGTTGAGTTTGTGTACTACAAGCTGGTCAATAATTACTTGGAATTTATTATAATATATTCGCGTGAGGGGTTTCTGTGCGCTATAGGGCTTGGTGTTACATTTTTAAACACAGCTTTCATGGGTAGAAGTGTGTAGTATGTGTGTGTGTGTGTGTGTGTGAGTGTGTGTGTGTGTGTGTGTGTGTGTGTGTGTGTGTGTGTGTGTGTGTGTGTGTGTGTGTGTTACTGTATGCAGTTGTCTGTGTGAATATGTTTGTGAGTGGGGATCTGATGGAGATTTGGCAGACATGGTTATGTGGGTAGGAACTAAAAGCAAGTTAATTGTTCCCTTAGGGGACATTGAAACGGGCTGGACCACTTAAAATTATGGGATAGAGATGAAAATGCAGATTTTTCTGTCAAATGACTTTTTTCCCATCAACGATTTTCCTGTGAGTTATTACTGCGGAATGAGACACCAGCTTGGTGCGTGTGCGCATGTGTGTGTGTGTCTGTGTGTACGCATGTGTGTGTGTGTGTGTCTGTGTGTGTGTGTGTGTGTGTGTGTGTGTGTGTGCATGCATGAGAGAGAGAGAGAGAAAGAGAGAGAGAGAGAGAGAGAGAACAAGAGGGAGAACACTGTCTGTGTTTGTGTGTTTTTGTATCTCCCCCGACTTTGTTATTTAAAATGAATAAATGAAAACATTTAATTAAAATTAAAATGTGAGCCATGTTTTCCAGTAATCCCAATTCATGTTCAGTAATTAAGTCAGTCTTCATATGCCTGCTTAATTGCTCTAGGAGGAAATGTAAATATACACACAGTGTGCTTTGAGACTATAACAGAGACTTCATAATTACCCCTTTCTAATATGAATTATATCAAAGCCAGGCACAAAGAATTGAATATTTAGCATTTTGCTAGAACAGCCTGCAAACTCATATGCATATGTGAAGTTACAAGTACTGTGGTTTAAGGCAAAATCACTTTTATTGTCTTATTTTCATATAGACATCTTGAGCTGCATCTATCTATCAGTCTGCTCATCCCCCTCTCCTCTTCTCTGCTCTCCTCTTGTTCCTCCACTCATTAGAAAGACAGTGGGGAAAGTGATATCTTTCTAATGATTATCCTCTCCTCCTCTCCTCCTCTCCCCCTCTCCCCCT
>NC_137680.1:7189097-7191597 GCF_963989245.1 Nansenia antarctica | reverse complement strand
GTATTCATTGGGATGTACAAAAACACATCAATTATTCATCTAGTGCTGCTCAATCAGATCCTGAGGAATCTCTCTCTCTCTCTCTCTCTATAGGAATTGCAGATATTGCTGTGATGATGACACACTGTATGGTGGTTACAGGCTTAATTAGCATGCCAGTGCTGTACACAGCACGTAAGGAGGAGAGTGACAGAAGGTGGTACTGATAGATGGATGGATGGATGGATGGAAGAGAAGAACCATGAGCCAGCATGTTAGAAAGACGACAGACACCGGTGTCACTGTCACACGTAACGCACTACAGGTGTCGCTGATGCGATTGGACAGGTGGCGACGTAGAAATAGAATACAGACAGTCATTTATTCATGAGTAATTGACGCTTAGCATGCCATTTATTAGTACGGTAGTTTATTCGTTTTTAATGAGCCCTTCCGGATATTGCAGATGTTGCTAACAACAACAAGTAGTCATGTGATGACTAAGTAAGACTGAAGAAAAGTTGCTTCTTTCATTGGCTGTTGGTCTGTTTGTTGCTGTTGCTGGTTGTTGTTAGGAGACATTACCATGCCCCAGGTTTGGTCGGGGGTCATTTAGGATGTGACAGGTATTGCTGAGGTGAAAGTGCTTGTTAGGAGGCTCCAGCAGTGAAGAAGAGAATGACCCTTGACCTCCGTGGAGAGGCTGGGTAGCAGCGGGAGTACCCACCCCTCCTTTACTCTGTCAACACCAGCCAGGTTTCCTCTCATCTCTCTGGTGGGAGAGAGGGGGATAGCTGGCTGTCACACAGAGTGCAAGGTGAAGTGAAAGGTCATGAAGTAGGAAGTATTCTTGAATCGAGAGGGAAAACACTCCCATGCAGCATCTGGAGGAGAGAGAGAGAGAGAGAGAGAGAGAGAGAGAGAGAGAGAGAGAGAGAGAGAGAGAGAGAGAGAGAAAATAAATACATTGTTATAGCTTCCAGAGAACGAGAGAGAGAAGCCAAAACAATACGCTTTCTCGTAGTCATGCTAATAATCAACATGACATCTCTCTCACCCCTTTAATCCCATCTCTTATTCTGAAACACCAGGGGGATATGCATAAACTTACTAAATTAACCCATTCTCTTCCAGTTGCACTAAGTAAGTATACCTACTTTTACAGGGTGTATTTTCAATCTTAACACCACTTGTATTATATTATATTTTGGGACCATACTTATTATTTTTGAGTGATGTACTCCTTTAATAGCATTGTGACTGGGTGCATCTGGTGTTTATTATTACCGTGTCAAAATGTGCGCAAGTGTGTCTCTCTCTGTTTTAGAGTTTGCGTGCATGCATGTGTGCGTGCGTGCGTGCGTGCGTGGGCGTGTGTGTGTGAGTGCGTGTGTAGGTGTGTAGTGAAGCCGGTATTTTATGGGTGATTGAACGGAACTCACAGAAATAATATTTCTTTTAAATATTCCCATTGGTAGTTTTTAAAATGACATAATAACAATATATATCATATAGTCATATGTAATATACAGTCCAAATACTAGAATTGACCCTCTCAGAACTTCTGTCCTAGTGGAACACACACAGACAAGAGTGGCTACCGCAAAATCCATGTGAGCCTGACCCACCCACCCAGGCTGTTTCTGGGAACTATTGTCCAGACCAGGGATGTGGTAAATAGGATCATCTTTTTTTTTTTTTTTAGTTATTTTTCTGAGTGGGGCAGTCCCACTCATATTACTTTTTCATTTTATTGGACAGATAGTGAAGACAGACAGGAAAGTAGAGAGGACATGTCAGCAGGGCATGGGCCGGATTCGAACCCATGCCGACATGGGCATATGTGTGCACTGTAGACCTTGGTGCTAGACCACTGGACCACCCCAGGCCATGATAGGATCATCTTTGATTTACCCTGTATCCTCTATTGAATTCACAATGTTTTTTGGTGAAAATAGATTTGAAAATAACTCAATAACTCTGTATTAGCCTACATCACATATGAGGCCCTGCTAAGGGTGGTGAACCTCCATACTTTCAGCTCTTTGTGAATAATAAGCTTGAATGTCATGTTGTATCTGTAGGCTAATGCTAATGTTGTTTCTGTAGTCGTCTGATGTTGTTTCTGCATGCACATGTGTGTGTAGATCGATACAGGATGACCACCGTCAGCTCTGTTTAAAACAATCCCTCCTTTATTCTACCCATCTGTCCATCTGAGGAGGAGGAACAGAGGTACATAAATGACTACAGCATGAGGTAGATGTCCTCTTCTAGAAAAGGATGGAGAGAGTGTGTGGAGGAGAGAAAAAATAAAAGAATAATAATAATCACAACGACTGCCAATGGCCCCTGGCCTGAGCTAGATTACTCTTCCTGCTAGGACTGGTGAATTGATGATTCACTCGCTTAGTCAAATGTATCAATTGTAAGTCGCTTTGGAATAAGGCGTCTGGCTAAATGGCAAAAATGTAAAAATGTAAATGAGAGCGAGAAACCGAGCGAAAGATAAATACTGAGG
>NC_137680.1:7174097-7184097 GCF_963989245.1 Nansenia antarctica | reverse complement strand
GAAGCTGCTGGAACCTGGGTTCTATGGAAAGCTATCTGTTTGAAGCCAATTCGTGAGGTTAGAACTATAAGGTTCTATCTCCGTTTAGGGCAGTCCAGAGATATTGAGCGTCAAAGTTTTTACATTCCATTATGTTTTGTGAGATGGAACCTTTGTATTTTATTAATAACTACGGTAACTCAAACATTTCTACATTTTAAAAATACCTAATGGATCAGATTATGTAAAAAACTCAATTTTGACAAAAATGGAGATAGAACCTTATAATTCTAACATCACGAATTGCTGTCAATCTCCAGTTGGAGGACCTGAAACTATTCTGAAAGGTATTTAAGTCCCTACTCACCTTTTCTTTTTAAAGTTATTTTTTCTGAGTGGGGCAGTCCCACTCATATTTTTTCATTTTATTGACAGATACAGTAGAGATTTAGACAGGAAGGATGGGTGAGAGAGAGGAGGGATGACATGCAGGGTTAGGGTTCCCCGGCCGGAATCGAACCGAATCGAATACTCACCTCTGACTCCAACTAAAATACATTTGGAGTGATTGATGTGACAGCCCTCTGGCTTGGTCTGTTAGGGCGGGCTTGTGTGTCTTACCCTTGTTTTGTGTCTTTACGCAGGTAGACTACCTGGTGGGTGGGGCCAGAGAGCCATTCGAATTATCCAGGACACCTGGCCTGGTTTCTCCTGCCCAGTGGCCTTAAAAGGCTGATTAGTCCCCCTGTGTGGGGCTCCTCTCTACCCAGCATCTTTTTTCTTTGTTTGGCGTTTGGCTTTTTGTTTCTAGATTTTTTTCCACGACACTTTCCATTTCATCCACTCACCTACATTACCGGTTTACTGATTTGTCACTTCTCACTGGTTAACAAAACAATAGTTTATTCAGTTGGATACTTTTTAATATTAAATTCTTGATAATTGTTCCCTTATATTGTGTGTGTCTCCATGCTGTGGCCAAGAGCTGGTCATAACAGTAGTGAAACCTGTCTGGTTGTTAACTGTTTTTTTTTCTTCTTTTTTTTCTGAGTGGGGCAGTCCCACTCATATTTTTCATTTTATTGACAGATACAGTAGAGATTTAGACAGGAAGGATGGGTGAGAGAGAAAGGAGGGATGACATGCAGGATATGTCCCCGGCCGGAATCGAACGGTTACATGGTCAACGCTTAACCCGCTACGCCACCTAAGCGCCCCTGTTAACTGATTGTTAAGTGGGAGGGGCTGCAACCCTGCTAAAGCCCGGTACACACATAAGGATTTTCAAAATCTTAACAGATTTTTTTTATCTGAGACAGACCCCACACATGAAGGAAAAAAAATCTTGGATTGAATAGCCTTGATTGTATTGTGTGTGGTGTGCGCCGATATTCCCATTTCAGCACCCCACATACATACAAGATTATCGTTACGACCCCCTCTTCCCTGATGATATTCTAAAACTAGTCACACCCAAGTGGGCAACCACCTGCCCCCTAACCCTAACCCTCCCCCTTTCTCTAATCCATTCCTAAAGGCCTCCCTCTGTTCCGTACCAACATAATCAACTCCTCTATATCCACAGGATCTGTCCCAGCTGTCTTTAAGACAGCCTCCTCTTAAGAAACCAACACTTGACCCGTCTGCTGTCCGTAACTACAGACTGGTATCCCTTCTCTCCTTCTTATCTAATCTTTGAATGTGCTGTCTTTAACCAACTGTCTCACTATCTCCTTCAGAACAACCTCCTTGACCTCTCAACAATGGAACTGTAAGACTGGGCACTCTACTGAGACTGCTCTCCTTGCTGTCACAGAGGCCCTCCACTCTGCCTGAGCTTCCTCCCTCCCCTCTGTTCGCATTCTTCTGGACCTGTCCTGTCTGCTGCATTCAACGCAGTAAACCACCCGATCTTCCTCTCCACCCTCTCAGAAGTGGGCATCTCTGGCTCTGCACTCTCCTGATTTGCATCCTACCTGGCCGATCACTCTTACCAGGTGACGTGTTGAGGATCGCTGTCCTCTCCACAAGCTCTCGCCACTGGGGTCCCCCAGGGCTCTGTCCTAGGGCCGTTAGTGTTCTCCCTCTATATCGAATATCTTGGCTCGGTTAATTTCCTCCCATGGCTTCTCCTACCACTGCTACACAGCTGATACTCAACTCTTTCTCCCCCTCTGACTTACAGGTGGCGACACCACGTGTCTCAGCGTGTCTTGCAGACGTTTCTACTTGGATGTCAGCCCAATTTCTACTTGGATGTGAGCGCCTCAAGCTCAACCTTAACAAGACTGAGATCTCTGATCAGATTCAAGACCCTGGTTCTCGATAAGGGAACAGCCCCCAAATCACTGTCCGATCACTCCGCCTTCCACCTCGGCTGGCTGCCTGGCACCGCCGTCTCTACGTGGATGCAACAGTCGCACTACTCAGTCACAGCTTTTCACTGTCCTGGCTCCCCCTGGTGGAACGAGCTTCCCGTTCCTGTCAGGACTGCTGAGTTACTACCTAGCTTCTGCCGTATCTTCTGCCGAAGTCCTGTCTCTTCAGGCTACATCTTAACTGTCCCTCCTAAAGACCTCTTCATCCCCACTATCCCCCTGTACAGTTTCTCTGTAAATAAATGTATAATAATTTTTAAAAAAAGATTCTACCTTCTTCTAGCAATGAGACTGCCAATGGCCCCTGGTCCTAGCATAGATTTTTTTTTTAATGATGACTGATGGATATTTACTTACTTAGACAAATGTTTTTGTGAGTTGCTTTGGATAAAGGCATCTGCTTAATGCCAAAAATGTAAATGTAAAATGTAACGAGAGAGAGAGAGAGATTAGCATCTAATCAGATGTGCAGATAGTGATATAGTGCAAAGACATGGTAGTGTAGACAAAAAAAGAATATGTAAATGTACAGTTATGAAATGATAAGTATAGTACGAATACATACAGTAGGTGGTAGGTATATACAAGAGATGGATACAACAGGATATTATACAGTTATGGTATGATATGTACAGTATGGTGGATGTGGAACAAGGGCGATAGGTCCAGTCCATATATATGGATGTATAGTTCGAGACTATATATAGACTACATATGAAAAATGAGGCATGTGCAAATACGGTATCGTCTCTCACAAAATTATTGGCACGTATTTTTAAGTAAAAAAAAAAAATCACTTTTTGGTGAATTAGCTTAATGTCACACTGAAACATCCAACCTTTAATTGAAGTAAATATATTCAGAGAAAAACAAATCTGGAAATACGATTTCTAACAAGACCACATGTGCCACAATTATTGGATTATTGAATTGAATACTTTGTACTTTGCCAATAAAACAGCACTGAGTCTTCCCCTGTAACTATCTAATAAGGTTGGAGAATACAGAGCGAGGAATCTGAGACCATTCCTCTTTAAAGAATCTCTACCGATCATCCAGGGTCCTTTTAGTCCTCTCTTGTGCACTCTCCTCTTCAACGCCAACCAATAATAATGATCCCTCCCCACCCACCCCCTCCCTTCATCCCCGCCTTCCCCCACCTACCCTTCTGGGCTCCTAGTCCTCGATCAAGTAATAGTGTGTGCATGTAATGACTATGATAACAAAAATATACGTCAACGAGAAACAACAATAATGAATTAGGTGTATTGACGTAAAATAGAGACAAAAAAGGAGTAGTACTTGTAGGTAATTGTATTGCATAACAAGTTCAGCATTCAGCCCACAGGCTTTCAATGGGGTTTAGGTCAGGGGACTGAGATGGGGGGGGTAGAAGCTGAGCTTCAGTCTGTTTGTCCTTGCGAACATGGTCCTGTACCGCCTGTTCGAGGGCAGCCGAGCAAAGTGTTCGTACCCAGGGTGGGATGGGAAGCTTGATTTTGTGTTCAATGAACAATGTTTGTGTTCATCTGGACATGTGTTTTGGTTCGTTGTCCTGCTGGAAGATCCAATGATGACCCAGTTTTAGTTTCCTCCTGGCAGAGGCAGCCAGATTCTAGATTTAAAATGTCCTGATGCCATGTACCCTAACAAGGTTCCCAGGGCCTTTGGAGGAAAAACAGCCCTACAACATCACAGAACCTTCACCATACTTGAGTGGGGATCAGGTTCTTTTCAGTATAGCCATCCTTCTTTTTTACACCAAACCCACCTTGTGCGTTTGTTGCCAAAAAGCAACATTTTTGTTTCATCTGACCTGGCATGGTTCCAGTCAGGGTTCCAGTAATGTTTTGCACACTTCAGACGCTTACGTTTGTGGTGAAATGACAGGAGAGGCTTTTTTTCTGGCATACCTTACAAATAATTTGTTGGCATTGAGGTGGTATCTAATGGTAGTTTTGGAGACTCTGTGACCCCAAGATGCTTTATTTTTTGCCTCTCTTACCATCCTCCTCACTGTGCATGGGGGCAAAAATAAAGTTGGGTCCTCTTCCTGGCAAGTTTGTAACAGTTCCAGTTGCTTTGAACTTTTTACGTGTTGCCCGTTTTATAACCGTTCCCTGACTGAGCTCAACACACTTTTCCCTTTTGTGTGTTCTCTTATCTTTCCCATGTTAATGTATGAATAAGGAAATAAGGCTTCTGGGTCACCTCATATTTGTACCGCAGTGAAACAGGAAGGAGTGTTGGTTTTCATGGATTACTGCTTGAAAGTTAAAAACTAAACACTCTGATTGTTGTGGCATATGATCGACTTAAAAAAGTAATCATTTTGACACAGTTTTGTTAGAAATAATAGTACTTTTTTCTGAGTGGGGCAGTCCCACTCACATTTTTCATTTATTGGCCAGGCATAGTGAAGACAGACAGGAAAGTAAGGAGAGAGGGCATAGGCCGGATTCGAACCCATGCCAACATGGGCACATGTGTGCACTGCAGACCGCGGTGCTAGACCACTAGACCACCCCAGGCCACATAATTATCTCTAGATGACAGCTTTCTTTTTCTCCAAATAAATTTACTTAAATTAAAGGTCGGATGTTTCTAATTTGTTATGTTTTGTATGTTTCTATAGCCCTTTCTACTCATCTTTACCATGCCAATAATTGTGGAGCGCACTGTATGTGCAAAAAATAAGTATGTGCAACAGCAGTAGTGCAAAGGGTTAATTGAATGTCCACAGTGGCCAGGGGTAGGGGAGGAAGGGGGGGGCAGAGAGAGAGAGAGAGAGAGAGAGAGAGAGAGAGAGAGAGAGAGAGAGAGAGATAGAGAGAGAGAGAGAGAGAGAGAATCATGGATATTATGTTGGTTCCCTCCTCTTAATGCCTAGTCTAGTCTGAGGTTTCCAAAGGTTATTACTGTTGCCTCCCTCCTCTTGCCCCCCCTCCACCTCCTCCTCCTCCTCCTCCTCTTTCATGCCTTCTTCCCTCCATCCTCCCTGTCCTGGCACTGATCTGATTTTTGGTAGAAGAAGAAGAAGGTGAAAATGCAGTGGAAGTGAACAGAGAGCTTCCAGTGTGTTTGCATGTTTGTGTGTGTGTGTGTGTGTGTGTGTGTGTGTGTGTGTGTGTGTGTGTGTGTGTGCTTGTGCTTGTGCTTACTCATAATGAGTGAATGGACGGTGCTCAGACAATGTGAGCCTGGCATTCCATTCAATCCATCCTGCACTTCAGAAAGAGGAATATATTCAGTTGTGAAGTAGACTCACCTTCATTGCGTCTAGGCAAGTATGAGCCAACACAAATAGATCAAAGGAAATATCAACATAGAAACTTAACAAAAGAACATATTTTTTTCTAAAACACTCTTCTGAAACACACATTGGTAGACTTTCCTCCCACTCGGCTAACGGGGAGACAATGGCGTCTCATCTCCAGCATGGTGGTGCTCCAGCTCATTGTGGAGGAGAGGGGTTTATTAATAATAATAACTTTAATTTATATAGCGCCTTTCAAAAACCCAAGGACGCTGTACAAGGGGATGAAAACAGACAGACAAAACAGAAAACAAACAAAGCAAGAACTAAAACAATTGCTAGGGGCCAAATGCCTTGGAGAACAGATGGGTTTTGAGGGCTAGTTTGAAGGAGTCCAGGGTGGGGGCGTTGCGGATCACTGAGGGGAGGGAGTTCCAGAGGGTAGGTGCGGCCACGCTGAAGGCTCTGTCCCCACAGGTCCGTAGGTTGGTGCGGGGGGTGGACAGCAGGCCCATGTCTGCGGACCGCAGATTCCCGGGAACCCTTAGTCATTAAAAGTCTTAATAATAATAATCATCATCATGATCATAATCATCATAATAATAATTACTTTTTTAATCTAACAGAACCTTTTCATTTGTCATTAATTCTGCTAAATGAATCCTGCATATCCCAACTTTGGTCTACTCTAAATAGTGTATTGACAGTGAAAGTCGCTACCCTGAAAATGAGAAATGAACCAAATATATATTTTTTAATAAAGATTTGATTTTGTCTTGTGATTATTGGCCTAACACAGCTATACTTATTGACTGCTGAGTTAAATAAATGAAATAATTTCTGCATGGTAATTTTCATCAAACCTGCCAAAAACAGCCTAAATATTTGACGGGGAAGGAGGGAATATCAGTGAGAAGAGAGAGATCAAAGGAGATAGGGAGAGGGGGAGGAGGAGGAGGAGAGGGGGAGAGCGAGGAGCGATGATGAAACGTACTCTGCAGTGTGATATTTTCTACACCACCAAATTCACAACCATCTCCTCACAGATGAGGGTAATTTAACCACAAAGCAACACCGTTGTGTGTGTGTGTGTGTGTGTGTGTGTGTGTGTGTGTGTGTGTGTGTGTGTGTGCATGTGTATGCAAATGTGTGCATGTGTGTGTATGCGTGTGTGCATTTGTGTGTGTTTTTGTGTGTTTTTGTGTGTGTGTGTATCTCTAGCCATCTCTATCTTTCATCCTCCTGTCGCCTTCACACTCTTCCTCTCTCTCTCATTCAACCCCTCCTCTGTCTCTTCTCTTCAACACACACACACACACACACACACACACACACACACACACACACAAAAACTATTGTATTTATCAGTCCTCTCCCCTCCCTTGTTTTCAGTCTCCCTCATTCAATATTTCATGCTGTTGAGAGCGTATCTATTCTGAGCTCCATCCCTCCCTCCCCCCCTCCCTCCCTCCCTCCCTCCCTCCATCCCTCCCTCCCCCTCCCTCCCTCCCTCCCTCCACTCCCTCCCTCCCTCCCTCCCTCCCTCCCTCCCTCCCTCCCTCCCTCCCTCCCTCCCATCCCTCCCTCCCTCCCTCCCTCACTCCCTCCCTCCCTCCCTCACTCCCTCCCTCCCTCCCTCCCTCCCTCCCTCCCTCACTCCCTCCCTCCCTCCATCCCTCCCTCCCTCCCTCCCTCCCTCCCTCCATCCCTCCCTCCCTCCCTCCCTCCCTCCCTCCCTCCCTCCCTCCATCCCTCCCTCCCTCCCTCCCTCACTCCCTCCCTCCCTCCCTCCCTCACTCACTCCCTCCCTCCCTCCCTCCATCCCTCCCTCTCTCCCTCCATCCCTCCCTCCCCCCCTCCATCCCTCACTCCCTCCCTCCCTCCCTCCCTCACTCCCTCCATCCCTCCCTCCCTCCATCCCTCCCTCACTCCCTCCATCCCTCCCTCCCTCCATCCCTCACTCCCTCCCTCCCTCCCTCCCTCCCTCCCTCCTCCCTCACTCCCTCCATCCCTCCCTCTCTCTCTCCGCCCCCTCCTCCCTCCCTCCCTCCCTCCCTCACTCCCTCCCTCCCTCCCTCCATCCCTCCCTCCCTCACTCCCTCCCTCCATCCCTCCCTCCCTCCATCCCTCCCTCTCTCCGCCCCCTCCTCCCTCCCTCCCTCCATCCCTCCCTCCCGTCTTCTTAAAAAATCCCTTCTCTCTACACATCACTCTTTCTGTCCACTTCCTCTCCCCACACTTCTATAAATCTCTCTCCCCCTCTCATTGGGTTTCTAATGTTCTCTCCCCCATCTCACTGTTTCCTCTCCCTCTCTAGCTCTCTCTTACTCCCTCACTCTACCCCCCCCCGCCCCCCCCCCCACCTCCCTGCAGAGGCTAGTTCAGTTCCCTTGACTGTTCAGAACTATCAGGCCGTCACTCCCCCCCCCTTATTCCCTCTCTTCTTCTCCCCTCCCTCCTTGTGGATTTATTTACCCCCAAAACACAGAGAAAGGCTCATTCTCTCTTTGCACCTCTCTCCTATCCGATCTTAGGAGTGCTGCACCTCTCCTCCTCCTCCTCCTCCTCCTCATTTCGCTCGGTCTCTTCCTCCCTCCCCCTCTCCTTCTCACTCTCCATCTTTTTGCCAATGTTGTTTTAGGCACAGCAGTGAAAGGTAAACAGAGAGATTGAAAATGCATGTCAGTCAGTTGGGTGAGAGAGGGAGAGGGAGAGGGAGAGGGAGGGAGAGGGAGAGAAACTGAGGCAGGGAGGGAGAGAGGGAGGAGGGAGTGTCAGTACAATTTACTAACACAACACTGAACAGCCATGCAGGGAGCGAGAGAGAAAGAGAAGAGAGAGAGAGATTTTGAGTTCAACAATGCAAAAGTGAAGGTACAGTACTTGCATATAAAAACATGTGTCACCTGAGGTTTCAATGAGTGTTGATGTGTGTGCACATGTGAATGCCTTGTGTGCATGTGTGTGCATGTGTATGAGTGTGTTTAATCTATAGTTTCAATTGTGTGAGAGAGAGAGACGGTTGTGAGGCGGTGGGATACAGGCGTCTCATATCAGATTTAGCACTATGAGAAAATTCCGATTGGATTTGAGGTCGAGGGAAAAAGCAGTTGACAGATGTGGTTGGTTCGCTTTAGAGCTGAAATGTCATAAGGGCCTTAGTGTCACAGCACAGACAGCCCCAAGGCCATCTCTCACAATAACCCCAATACAAAAGTAATCCAATAGCATTGGGACCCAAGGCAGCAAATACATTTTTGCTTCATGAAAACTGACAGGTGCCTTTTGCTAAAACACAAAACATAAATTGTCAGTGTCTTTTAAAAAGAAAATACTTTATTTTTTTAATGGAAAAAGAGAAAAAAAATAATTCATGATATTCACGTCTTATACTCTTCTCTTTACAAATTGACTTCCTGCACTTTCTTGATAGTCTCATTTGAATGCAAACTATGTCTGCAATAACACTGCCTATACAGCACTCCACAGCAGACTCTGGATAACAAGATTTCAAGTGACGAGTATGTTTTATTAATTTTACTTTTATTTTTTTATTTTTAGAGAGAGGGAGACATTTCCATAGAGCACAGGGCTCCTATCACTCTCTCACAACTCACAACTCATTTCAGACGGGTGGATTGTGATAGACAGAGTGAGAGACAGAGGAGGGGAAAAGAGGAGGCCTCATTAAAAGTTGCATGGCCTGTATACCAGAGAGATGGAGAGGAGCAGAGGCACAAAAAGAGACGACAGGTAGATCACGAGAGACAGAGCTAACAAAAGACGACCCGAAATAGAAAGAGATCGAGGTAGGGAGAGGGCGAGAGAGAGAGAGAGAGAGAGAAGGAGAGGGGGGGTAGACAGAAAAGAGGGGGGTGGGGGGGATAGAGAAAGCAAGAAAGAGGGGGAACAGGGGTAGAGAGAGAGAATATCTATAATAAAAGTTTCTGTTGGAAACAGATGAGAGAGTAAGTCAGGACAGAGGGAGGCGGAATGGACAGCTCATGAGAGAGGAAAAAGAAAGAGAAGAGACAGAGGGATTCCCCAATGACATCTCCTCTCTCTCTCTCTTTCTCCTTCTCTCTATTTCCCTCCCTTTTTCTTCCAATAAATCATTTTGACTTCTCCTTAACCAACTCATTCCCAGAGGGAAAAAAGAAGAATCTTTATCCCATCCTCCACCCTCTCCCTCTCTCCATCTCACAGTCGAACACAAACACACAAACAGCCACGCACACACACACACACACACACACACACACACACACACACACACACACACACACACACGCGCGTAAGTGACAAAATATATTATTTAAAGCTGAAAAAACAATGACACAGAGAAAGGAGGATGTGGGGATGTTCATTTAGTAATTTCAGAGAGAGA
>NC_137680.1:7154097-7161597 GCF_963989245.1 Nansenia antarctica | reverse complement strand
AGGTAAATCTGTCCTTTCTGGGCTCCTCCCAGGATCACGCCGCTGCAGGTTAGAGGCTCCGGCCCCGGGGGGACATCGCACATTTCCATGTCAATAGTGGACTCTGTGTTCTGTCTCGTAGAGGCCACGCCCCCGAGCCGCGGCAACCAGGGCTCGAGCATCGTCTTGTGTCTCTTACACACAGCTATTCAACCGGGAGTCAATGCTAGCTCAATGCTACGAGTGAATGGTAAGTGGTGCTCTTATGTGCTTAGTAGTACCGTGTGTGTGTGTGTCTGTGTGTGTGTGTGTGTGTGTGTGTGTGTGTACACGGTGCTCAAGGCTGTACCTCCTGTCTCTTCTCCACCTCCTACCTGGGCTGTGTGTGTGTCATGATTAAGTCCTTGATGAGCACGGAAGTGGAGGTGTGGGACTATCTAGTGGGACACTCACCACCAGAGTGTGTGTGAAGAGGTGTTTGCGTCTGTGTGCAGCAGGGTAGGGAGTCGGTCAGAATACAACTGTTAGGACATGGCTGGTTGAAAGTGAACCGTGCAGGGGGGAGGAGGAGGAGGAGGAGGAGGTTAAGGGTATAATGTTGATGTGATGGTATCAGGAAGCATCGTCAAACCTTTGGAGGGGAGGAGGGGAGGGGAAAGGAATGGAAGGTAGAGGGAGGTTAGGAGGAAGAGAGGAGAGGGGAGGGGTGGGGGTGAGACGTCGGGAGACCCGACTGAGTAGATGATGCGGCCTGAAGAATCCTGCTTTGTCATTGGTAATGAGAGAGAGAGCCAAAGGGTGGAGCGAGTTTGATCTGCTCCTCTTGTTTTGTCAGTGAAGGCTGTCAGTACACACACACACACACACACACACACACACACACACACACACACACACACACACACACACACACACACACACACACACACACACACTCCCTGTCAGTGTTTATCGGCAGAGAGCTGATAGCCTATCACAGAGCGGCAGGCCCAGACTGCTCTGAGCACCGGGTTTGTCGTTTGTAATTAGAGAGAGAATGAGTGGTTGCTGTTTTTTCCTCTCCTCCTCTCCTGTTCTTGGGCTGAAGGCTGTCTGAGGGAATCGACAGACGGGTGACGGGACACACACACACACACACACACACACACACACACACACACACTCAGACACACACACACACACACACACACACACACACACACACAGTCACACTCAGACACAGCTCCTCGAGATTTGATTTGATTTATTAGGATTAGCTGACGCAAAGCCGAGAGCATATACAATAAATCATCATAAAAACATCTAACAAAGAAGAATGACATCAGCATAACATCCCAGAACATATAACAAATGAGAAAAGAAAGACATACATCACCCTACATAACAACAAACGAACCAAATAAATACGAACCAAATAAAAGTTGGTCAATGCTCACACGGCCTCAGTGTTTGGTGAGCATCACAAAACACATAAGAATCTACAACACGACAATAAATAACCAAAATAGACTCAAAATGACACACACAAACACACACACACGCACACACACACACACACACACGCATGCACACACAGACACCCCCCGTAGACTCAAAATGACACACCAAAACACACACACACACACACACACACGCATGCACACACAGACACCCCCCGTAGACTCAAAATGACACTACCAAAATAGACTCAAAATGACACACACACAGACACACACGCACGCACACACACACACACACACACACACACACACACACACACACACACACAAACTTGACAAAACTGGGTTTGGTTCCATTTCACGTGGAGCTTGTCAGTTAGACTCTGAGGTGCGGGTGTGAATGCTGAACAGACTCACAGACTCACAGCTCCAGGACGCCACAGCACCTCTCACCTGCTGCGTGTGTCTCCACAACGCTCACAGAGTACCTAAGTGTTCTCACACAGAGAGGGGGGGGGGTTGTCTGTGTGTTAGACAGGGGCGGGGGGGGGGGTAACTGTTGCCTGTGTGTGTAATGTCTCAGACTGGACGAGTACTCCTCCATCTCCTCTTAATGTTCCATCGCTCCTCGGTCACGCTCCTTTCAGCTCTAAACACAGCAGTCTGGTCCAGTCACGGTCAGAGAGGCTTTCTAAAGGAGAGGGAGGGGGGGGAGAGTAGGGGCTGAGGGGAAGGGAGGGGAAGGGAGAGGAGAGAGGGATGAGAGGAGAGGGGGATAACAGTGGGGGACCGAGGTGGGGGGGGGGAGGGGATGTGAGAGAGTGCGACGGAAGGAGAGGGGGTGAAGGTAGGTGTCGGGAATTTGAAAGGCTTCATTCCTGGGGTATTATGGGTATTTCTGTATTCTAATGCTAAGTGTGTAATGTGGGGCCTGGACTGGTCTCTGCTCAAGCTGCCTTTGATAGACACACACACAGGCCCACTCATATGCATATGTGTGTGTGTGTGTGTGTGTGTGTGTCTGTGTGTCTGTGCGTGCGTGTGTGCGTGTGTGTGTGCGTGCGTGCGTGTGCGCGTTCATGCGTGCCTGTGTGTGTGGCAGACATTTGCATCAGGAATAAATTGGTCACATTTGAAAGTTAATGTGGCGTTCCACAATCCCAGACTGGGATTAGCATCACACACACACACATTATAATCCCAAATTACCATACAGACTGCATGGACTACATGGAGAGATATGGATGGTGCATGTGTGTGCATGTGTGTGCGCGCACAGCCGCACACCTTTGATCTCGTGTTGGAGCTTGTGTTCATGTGTAAGCGTGTAAGTGTGTATGTGTGTTTGTATCCTTGTGTGGGTATTTGTGCGTGTCTGTGCATATGTGCTTCCTGTTTGCCTTCTTGTGTGTGTCTGTGTGTGGGCCACTGTGTAGGGAGCCATGTCTAATCATGTAATTGGCCATCTGGGAGAGAGAGCTAAAAGTTCAGACCCGTGTGTGTGTGTGTGTGTGTGTGTGTGTGTGTGTGTGTTTGCATGTGCGTGCGTGCGTGTGTGTTGTTGTTGTTGTTGTTGTTGTTGTTGTGCAGTAATGCTTTGTTTGGTGTGTGTCCGGTCTTCACCCTATTAAAGCATGCAATTCACTTAACTATAAAGGAAGCCATAGGGGAGGTGTAAGCCACACAGACAAATACACACACACACACACACACACACACCATACACACACACACACACACACACACACCATACACACACACACACACACACACCATACACACACACACACACACACACACACACACACACACACACACACCATACACACAAACACCAGGCAGATGTCAGAGAAGCGACTTAATCTTCATTCCGCTGCAGTAATGGGAACAAAGCAGGTAGTGCAACAGCCCTAAACAGCTCATTTATGTCTTCAGCCACAGTGAGTGTCTCTGGGAGTGAAGCCTCGGGCGGTGGGTATCGTTATTGTGATGTTTGTGATGGGTGATTGTGGAGTGAAATGCCACTGGGACGTTAGTGAATCATTCACGTCTTCTTTTAAAGATGCAGCCAGACTTTATTCAGGCATCAGGTGGGTAGAACGCCTAAACAGAAACACGCCAGGCAGTCACTAACGACTCCTCGTGAGCTTAGAATGATAAGGTTCTATCTCCGTTTAGGGCAGTTCAGAGAAATTGAGCGTCAAAGTTTTTACATCCCATTATGTTTTGTGAGATGGAACCTTTGTATTTGATTAATTACTAACTCAAAAAACAATTTAAAAATAACACCACACAGGCATTAATAAACACCTAATGGGTCAGATTATGTAAAAAACTCAATTTTGACAAAAATGGAGATAGAACCTTATAATTCTAACGTCACGTCCTTCTGAACACGTCATCAGGTCTCGCTGCTCTCCGGGTATCGCTTCATACCGCTTTCCAGCACCATTACTGCTTAATAAACATGGCGTACGTGTGTGTGTGTGTGTGTGTGTGTGTGTGTGTGTGTGTGTGTGTGTGTGTGTGTGTGTATGTGTGCTTTATATTGCTTTTTAGGGCCATTACTATTTAATAGCCAGAGTGGAATGTGTTTGTGTGTTAATGCTCTGGCAACACAGAGTAATGAAACAATAAAACAATTAAATTCGGCATCGGGATAAGAATTGCTTTTTAAACAAGCTGCATGGACCAGCAATTTGCAAGGAATCAGAATGAAGAGAAAACACATTCCAGCTTATTAAGAGTGTTGGGCTCGCTGATGTGTGTGTGTGTGTGTGTGTGTGTGTGTGTGTGTGTGTGTGTGTGTGTGTGTGTGTGTGTGTGTGAGAGAGTGTGTGTGTGTGTGTGTGTGTGTGTGTGTGTGTGTGTGTGTGTACTTGTCATTTGGTGTGGTGGGGACAATTATATTATTAAGAGGTAATCAATCAAGCGAAATTCACCCAAATTGTGTGTGTGTGTGTGTGTGTGTGTGTGTGTGTGTGTGTGTGTTTGTGAGTGTGTGTGGGTTTTTGTGATTGTGCGTATAGGTGTGTAAAATGACGTGAAGATGCATTTTTGTTTCTAGAGTTTGTGTGTAGGTATCTATGTATGTGTGTATGTGGGGGTCTGTGTGTGCATGTATGTTATAAACTGCAGAATTTGCTGCATGCACTTCCATACGCTGAGGACCTGTCAGGTCCGAGGAGAGATAGGATCATGTTGAACTGAAATGTTCATTTCAGTGCTTGATTATAATCCCTTTGTTCACTAAAGGAGTTGTTTTCTGGAAATATGTGTGTGTGTGTGTGTGTGTGTGTGTGTGTGTGTGTGTGTGTGTGTGTGTGTGTGTGTGTGTGTGTGTGTGTGTGTGTGTAAGGAGCGGAGGGTTAACAGGGAAGGGAGGTGTGTGTAATCGTGTGGAGGGATCTGTTGAGAATTAGAGATCGAAAACCCATTTACAGAGGTTATGTACGTAAAGTCAGCCTATTTGTCTGCTGTGAAATCGAAACCTTATCCTGCACTGGTCTCTCTCTCCCCCTCTATCTCTCTATCTTTCTCTCTTTCTCTTTATCACTCTTTCACTGAGTAGGGCCACAACACCATGACTGAGACCGGAGATAGAGGGAGAGAGAGAGAGAGAGAGAGAGAGATATAGAGGGAGAGGTGAAATGGATTTGGGCAGAAAGAAGAGGGTTTGTGAAAGGTAGAGGTCAAGGAGAGAGAGAGAGAGGTGAGGGAGTAGAATGATGGGGGGGGGTTCAGAGAGTCAAGAAGAGAGTGTGAGGGAGAGAGAAGAGCAACAGAGAGAAGAGGGGGAGGGGTGTTGCTGAGTGACGTGTGGTGTGCAGGGGGAAATGTATGGTGAGAAATGGTGTGAGAAAAAAAGAGTGACAGAGAGTGAGAGGAGATTAAAAAGGGTTACATAGAAGCATAGAGCGTGTTCCCAGCTTCAAGTTCCTGGGTGTCCACATCTCCACATGAGGACCTCTCTTGGACCTTCAACTCCTCTTCCCTGGTCATAAAGGTGCAGCAGCACCTATACTTCCTGAGGAGATTGAAGAAAGCGTAGCTATCTCCCAGGGTTCTGGCCAACTTCTACCGCTTCACCATTGAGAGCATCCTAACCAACTGCATCACAGTGTGGTACGGCGACTGCACTGTGTCCGACCAGAAGGCCCTGCAATGGGTGGTGAAAACCGCCCAGCGCATCATTGGCACCAAACTCCCTTCCATCAAGTCCCTCCAGGTAGCATCATCAAAGATACCTCGCACCCCCTGTTTGATCGCACCCCCTTACCATCTAAGAGACTCAAGAAGTACAAGATCCTCAGGTCCCGTACCAGCAGGCTCCAGAACAGCTTCTTTCACAGAGCGGTCACTCTGATAAACAAGCCCCCCCTGACATACACCCTGATGAACGCCCCCCCCCCCCCCCCCCCCCACCCCCAACATGGGGTACGCTGACTCTCAGGCCCAGGCTTACACGATGACGAAACATTCGGAGCCGAACACAAGCGTTTTCACACCGTTGCGCAAAAGAATCTCTGGCCACATGGAATCGTGTATTACAGGATCATTCATGTACACTGGGCATGCGCGTGCCGGTAGACCCAGGAAATTATTAAAGTATAATTGAGACAGTATCGTAAAATAATAATTCATTCATTCATTTTCATTCATTCAGTAGCCCAGTAATGTGAACTCCCGCAGCCCCGATTAATCTCCTCTCCACTTACGTCTGCATCCAAGATATGACATGTATACGTTACTAATCTGTGTAACTTTAAGTTGTATGAAAAGAGCCGATGCATAATAAACTTCATGATAATTGTTGAAGTGCCTCTTGCTAATATGTTTATTTAAGATCAATCAAGGTCAATATCTGCACTCAAGTTTTATATTTATATTGATATATATTTATAAATGTTGTTAACGTTTACTATTCTGTCGTTAAAAGAATAAAAACTGGAACATGTATCACATGTTTGTCGTTGTGTGAAAATAACAATGATACAGTCAATGAATCTGCAGCGCAATGCGCATATACCTCAATCAATCAAACTTTATTTATAAGCACAAGTCATGCATGGAATGCTTGATCATCGGCTGGTTTCAAGAGTTTTGAGACATTCGCAAGAAACACAATGAGACAACAGCGATTGAACGAACGCCCATGACATGCTTTCCATTGAAAATACTTTGATCCAGGGACGAGACGTATATCAGCAGTTAAGTCATTGAGAGGCACATTGAGACGCCGCACTACCTTCCTATTCAAGTGAGTTATGTTTCGATATGTAGGACAAATGGATGACAAAATGAACAGTGCGCCGTTCACTGTAGACTATATTGTTTTTGTTTTGGAGTCATGTTAAATGTGTTATATTGGCTGTGATATAAAGTGGAGGACTAGATGTTATGTGCCTAGTGTCTAGACCTTTGATGGGCACGCTTGTTACTTGTCGCTTTCAGAATTGTATTTATATAGTACAAGTCATGCACTGAATGTACTGTTCTACAAGTGCTGAACAGTAGTAAATAAACCACAATACCACATACATTCTCCACCGTTCCCCTCATTAGTGACTGATCACATTAGTCACGCTACTTGCACCTGTACACATGTATCCGATATCAAAGACAAACTTTTGGTCATGCAAAAAAAGAAAAAACTAAAATAGCCATATATTATTGTGTACAAGTGTGAACATTGAGATAGTAGTTAGCCATGCCTTACACCATACAGACGTATCATATTGATATGTACATTTACATTTTTTATATTTAGCAGATGCTTTTATCCAGTGACTCTATGTCATCGTTTTCAACACACGCTCCCGTATCGCCGACCACACGATACCAAATAAGATACGGAAACTCCCTCGCATAAGTGAGTTTTCATAAGTTCCTGTCAGCTCTTGAAATCGACGGAGTCATGTAGCCGTGAGTTGCAAATTATAATCTAATTATCGCACATTCAGCCAAATCCGGCGCCGTGTAGCCTAGGTCTCAGTATCCCCCCTGGTCACTGTGGACAACCAATGTAGCCTTTGCACTACTGCTGGTTGCACACACCCCTGGTCAATGTGAACACTCAATT
>NC_137680.1:7146597-7149097 GCF_963989245.1 Nansenia antarctica | reverse complement strand
GATAGAAATGTCAGAGACAAGGAGAAAGGAGGGTGTGAAAGAGAGACAGAGGAGGAGTGAGAGTGAAAGGAAGGAACTAGTGTAAAGGGAAAAGAGAGAGAGAGAGAGAGAGAGAGAGAGAGATAGAGAGAGAGAGAGAGAGAGAGAGAGAGAGGGAGTGTCCTTGCCCGAAGGTGAGGACAACTAAAACAGAGACCAGTAACTGTATATAATATTTCTACATTGTTGTGTGACAGACACACAGACACACACACACACACACACACACACACACACACACACGCACACACGCACACACACACACACACACACACACACACACACACACACACACACACACACACACACAGTGCCAACACAGACAGCAGGAGTGAGCAGTGACCTTCCAAGACAAGAGGCATGTTTTCATAATCCAATCAAATAACAGGGAATATGTTGATGTGTTGTGTAGAGTTAAAGACTGATTTTCTATGCCTATAGTCTTACAAAGTCTTGCACTCTTCCGATTACAAGATGAGCCAAATGAGAAGAACCCATAGTCAAGGTTGTTCAGCACTTGAAACAAGCCACAGGCGTGTGTTGTCATTTCACATTTGACCTCTAGGGGAGAGCAGAATGCTGTGTTCATTTGACTGTGGACACGTATTCAAGTAACAATGTAAGGGGGCGCTTAGGTGGCGTAGCGGGTTAAGCATTGACCAACTGCAGGGCCCCTCCGGTTCGATTCCGGCTGGGGACATATCCTGCATGTCATCCCTCCTCTCTCTCTCTCTCACCCATCCTTCCTGTCTAAATCTCTACTGTATCTGTCAATAAAATGAAAAAATAAAAAAAATATATATATATATGAAGAAAAAATAACTTTAAAAAATAAATAAAACAATAACAATGTAAGAAGTCAGAATGTACAATATGTACAATACGTACAATCTGACTTGAAAGCCCAAATGTTGCCTTCGAACCATGAAGATGTCCTCTTGGTCTGGGTCGTCCACGAGAGAGGTCCTGTGTTCAAAGCCCTGCCGGTTCCACAAGGAACAAAGCTACTGACATCAGCAGTCAAGGGCCGTTTCTCAATTGTTAGATTTTATTTTATTTGATTGATTAGGATCCCACATTCTTCCTGGAAAAACAAGAAATCATCACAAAACATGTAACAAAGAAGAAAAACATCATTGTACTTTTCCAAAAAAAAAATGAAAACTGATTTTATTCAGGGTTTTAGAGACATGACCTGGTAGGGTGTTCCATTCAACCATAGCTCTTTACAGCACTGCACGTTGTTTAACATTTGTTTTAGTTTTTGGAATTGTGTAGTTACCTCTGGTGACATGTCTGGCGGGGTATGTGTGTGCATCAGAGCTGAGTGTAAGCTATCTATACAAACAGACAGGGATTTTCTGAATATTATTATTATTTTATTTTTTACGAATGAAAGAAGTGATGCTTTTAACCTCTCAACTTTTAGCCAGAAGAGTCAGTCATGCATGTCATTTATATTTGCTGTCATTGTGTACTGCAGGGCAAGCCAAGCTGAGGGTGGGGTGATTTCCTTAACTGTTGGTGCAGACATGTAGAGGGTTGAATCATCTGCATACATAGACACACAGGCTTTTTTACAAGCAAGTGGGAGATCATTTGTAAAAATCGAGAAGAACAGTGGTCCAAGTGAAGAGCCCTGGGGAATCCCGAACTGTATATGTCTTGCATTTGAGAGGCTTCCGTTAAAGAGTACCTTCTGTGTTCTTTTAATTAATTAATTAGTCAATCCCATCTGGCAACCCTGCTCTTGACGTCATTGCATCAACACCAGCTCCGTTTAACATAACCACACTGATCCACTCAATCTGATATTTTTTTATTTCTTCACTTTTTTATCAGTTTAGAGAAATCTCTGTTTATGTGAGTGAAAACGCTGTGTTCGTATGGTTGAGAGACCCAATTGTACAAAAAAAACGTGTGTTTAAAAAAAGATCCATATACGTGTAGTCCAGGCCATAGTCAGGTAGCTTTCTATCCATGCCAAGGCAGATGGAGTAAATCCATAACACTTTTCTTATTAGCAAGTTATGATCAATGGCGTCAAAGGCTGCACTGAAGACTAGTGGAACTGCTATTACAATATTCTGTTGATCAATATTATCTTTTAGCCAATCATTTTTAACCAGTCATTTGAGTGAGCTCTGTGCAGGTTGAGTGCCCTTTCCTATAAGCGTGCTTGTAGTTGCTAGTTAAATTGTTAATAGAGAAATAGCATTGTATCTGGCCAAATACCATTTTTTTCCCAGCAGTTTGCTTATAACAGGTAACAAGCTGATGGTCTGCTGTTTGAGCCAGAAAAGGCAGCACGAGAGGGATTACCTTAGCCTTTTCCTAGGTTTGTGGGCATATAATAAAGACTGAGATTGAAGATGTGGCATATAGGAGTGGCAATGGTCTGCTAATATTTTTTATAATAATATTTTTTTCACTTTTTCTTAAGTCACTTTACAGAACTCAA
>NC_137680.1:7119097-7129097 GCF_963989245.1 Nansenia antarctica | reverse complement strand
GATTGGCAGGTACATACATCACAATCAGTTGTGTCACATTCTCCTCGCTCGGCTCCATCAACACAAGATTCCGGCATTCCGGAGTGTTCTGGCTGACCTCTCCGCTCCTAACCTCGGTCAGAGAACGGTCAAAACGTTTATCTCCCCCTATCACTCCCACTTAGATCTCATTAAAATAGCTGCTCTGACTATGAACCACCAGGTGTGTAATCACCCACAGACACGGTGAAACACGGTCTACCTTTGGAAGTACTTTTTTCCAGTCTTGAGAAGATGTATCAGAGTAGAATCGGTCTAATTGTTTGTCAGACTGTCAGAGACACTGCCCTTCTGTCTGCAATACAGCTCCAAGCACATTAGTCAAGTCTGTGTCGAACAGAAGGTGCATTTTGTCTGTGCTTGTGATGAGCGTCTAACATCCAGCTTTTCCAAGCTTTGATGATGCTGAACTCCAGACTATACAAGCTATTTTTAGCACTGAACCAGGTGTCCATCTGTGTGTGTGTGTGTGTGTGTGTGTGTGTGTGTGTGTGTGTGTGTGTGGGTGTGTGGGAGTCAGTGGGGAATGAGTCATGGTGTGTCATGTATTCAGACAATAGGAATGCTTAAGTAGTGCAGATGCAGTCTGCTCTCTCTCCGTCTGCTGGCCGCGTGCTGGTGGATTGTTATTGCTTTCTTAGATTCTATTCTTATTCTTTTCCATGAGACACCTTTTCCAAGACAGACTTTTTTTGGGGCCCAAGCACCTGTGGTGTGAGTTGTGTTTCCACCACCCAGGGTGAGGACTGAGGAGAGGAGCAGGGAGGAGCAAACTATCCACCTCGTCAGAAACGAGCGTTTCTCCAACTGACCTTCCACGTAGGACTAGGACTACTCATAACAGAAACAATAAATCTGTCAACAATTTTACAGTTTTTTGTCTAGCCAATGGAAGGGTGCAGTACACTTCACACAACTACCGCCAAACCCCATCCAAATCCCCCCAAAGTACCAACAATCTGGCCATGGTCCCAGGTCAGGGTAGGACCTTGGAGCCATGGTCCCAGGTCAGGGTAGGACCTTGGAGCCATGGTCCCAGGTCAGGGTAGGACCTTGGAGCCATGGTCCCAGGTCAGCGTAGGACCTTGGGGCCATGGCCCTGGGCCGTTCCAGAGTTGGAAAGACAAAAGTTTGAGGCTTTGGGTCAAGCTTAGGTGTCAAATGTGGGTAACCCCTAACCCATTGCGACCAAGTGGAAAAGCACCATTAGTGTGTGTGTGTGTGTGTGTGTGTGTGTGTGTGAGAGAGAGAGAGTGAGAGTGTGTGTTTGTGTGTGTGTGTGTGTGTGTGTGTGTGTGTGTGTGTGTGTGTGTGTGTGCGCGCGTGTGTGTGCGCATGAGTGCGTGAGCGTGTGTGTGTGTGTGTGTGAATGTGAGTGAGTGAGTCTGCTTATCTCTGCCATTGAAATGAATGAATAGTATAATGAATGAATAGTATAATGTATGACTCTGTTTTCCCTCTGCAGATGATTTTAACCCTTTGATCCCGAAACTGGAGAAGAGTGTCAGCGGGAGCAGCCCGTCCAGGGACCGCCTACTCATCACCGTGACGATGCTCTTTCTTGCTGTCCTCTTCGTCTCCTAGCAATGGTCATCCCATCGGCGTCACCATGCCAACCAGCCCTGGGAGGGCGTGTCAGGGGCTGGAGGGGGGGGCCGAGGCCTGGGAGGAGGAGAGGAGATGGAGGGATGGAGGTAATGAGGAGGATACTACAAAGGAGGAGCAGGAGGAGTAAGAAGATCTTTGGATTGACGGTGTTTTTATCAGCTTTACTGTAGTTGGGTCTTGGAGTGTGTGTGTGTGTGTGTGTGTGTGTGTGTGTGTGTGTGTGTGTGTGTGTGAGAGTGAGAGAGAGAGAATTAATAGATAGGTGTGTGTGAGTGTGAAGGACAAAAAGGTGTGTGATGTGTAGGGAGTCGAACATGAACGTGGAACACACAACATGTGTCAGTGTGTGTGTGTTTGTTGCATTAAGGTCGGCCTTCACACACACACATGCATGTCGGAGAAAAAAAGATATACGGGACCTGCATGTGTATGTGTGGTTCAGAGTGTATGTGTTTCAACATGCAAAGGGATACGCATGTTGAAACATGTACACTGTACAAAGCATTTATAAGAGAGGAGGGGGCGGAGTTGGAAATCTATTAAAGGAGAGGATCGCAGTCCCTCCAAGATGAACATGTTGCAGGTTTTTTCCTGGGATCTGATTGGTTGACACATATCCTAAGGCTAAGCTGCCTGTTTCTTGCACCAGAGACTAAAACCGAACTGAATTAGAATTATTCCAACTGAACCCGAATCCAATTGAACTGAACTGAACTGAACTTATTATTGCCTTTTTTCGGATCTCACCACTGGATCACAGGAGAGTCCTTTGTTAGGACTGGATCCCAAACTGTCACTCATCCAAGTGTTTGGGGCTGGGGAGTGCATGGAACCTGATCTGAGAGAGAGAGAGAGAGAGAGAGAGAGAGAGAGAGAGAGAGAGAGAGAGAGAGAGAGAGAGAGAGGCCTGGATAGCTAGAGGAGAGAGTTGGGAGGGAGGGATGTAAGAGAGGGGAGGGAGGTTAGGGCTTTTACTTTTGGAGCGTTAGACCAGTGAAAGTAGCTAGATGATATAGTAGGTCAATACCAATGAATGCTGGGAGTTGAAGGGTTCCAGCGACTGTGTCTTGTTTTACACACTAACGCCCCGTCAAGTGTTCACCATCAGCAGTACTGTAAATCACATAATGTCTCTAGGTCAATGAATTCAACTTAACGTTTTCAGCATAGGGCCCAATCCCAAACCAACTCCTTAGCCCCTACTCCCTAGGCAATCAAGTACAGTTAGATCTGAAAGGATGCGTAGGTGTAAGCAATATTATACAGACACAGATCTACAACAAGTGCCTTGGGGTAGAGGCGAGCGGGGGTTGATTTGGGAATGTGGGGCAGATACATAAGATTATACAACGGGACTAAGTCAAGAAGTGGCACTTCAATGTGCCATTGATTTCCAAAAAACACAATGGCCTAAAGCAGTCCCCTATGAGAGGTGCTGCCTTCCCTCCTGTGTTTATTCAGTCGTGTCCTACAGTATCTCTTAGCTCTGCACTGTTGGCGTCGTCCTCTGTGGGCCTCTCTGAGGTTAGTCAAGCACACACGGACGACACACAGACACACACGGATCCTCTCGATTACTGTCCTCTTCAGCCTCTGCTATCGGCTGACTGATAAGACTGGCTGCTTAAATGCTGCTTGGGTGGTGAGGATGAGGACGAGGATGAAGAGGAGGGAGGAGGGGATATCCAGATACATCCATAAGTGAATAATATTATGTCAAGTCACGACGAGAGCCTCTCTCCTGGACGACGCTGGACTTGGACTGTGGAACACCACAGACTCTGAATGCCAAACTCTTTCCTATATATACCCGTTTATTTGACCGTAGATACGAGGAGTTCACAACACAATGTGTGTATGAGAGTGTGCGTGTTTGTGTGTGTGCGTGTGCGTGTGCGTGTGTGTGTGTGTGCGTATGTGTGCGTGTGTCTGTGCGTGTGTCTGTGCGTGTGTGTGTGTGTGTGTGTGTGTGTGTGTGTGCGTGTGTGTGTGCGTGCGTGTGTGTGTGCGTGTGTGTGTGTGTGTGTGTGTGTGTGAGTTTGCAAAACATTGCTTTACACAACAGTACAAACACTCTAACAATAGAAGAACATATATCTGATGTTTCATCAAGTTTAGGTCACAGAAAAACCCTGCCACATCTATATGACGATATATAGACGATAACTGAAAAATGCAAAATAACACGTTGGTAGACGTCATACATACAAACCAAGTGCTTAACCAAGGTATGCAGCAGCAGGGGAGGACAGAAGAGGAGAGAAACATGTCAACAAACCTGTTCCCATGGCTGAATTAACTATTCCATAGCACCTTATGCACCATGGTAACCCTACCATACAGTAAGAACAGCACACTGTAAGGCATGGCTTACTCAAGTAGCGCTGATGATTGATGATGATGCTTAAGGGACTCAGAGCTGACCTTTGACCTACAGGGTCACGGCGGCTCGCACGCCTGCACGCGTGTCAAGGGACTTACACGTGATGATGACGAACCAGGAATGGAATTCTGATGTCTCGAATTCTGCCGGAATGAAATGTGATGTAAGCATTTTTACAAACTTGAAGCTCAATTTCCTTGTGGTTGTTCTTTTATTTTTTTATTTGGTTGATTTGGCTGTTGTGTATTTTGGGGGGGTTCTGGGGTAGGTTAAATGTTGTGGTGGGTGGTTAGAGCCATATAAATACAGAGTTTGGCAAACTTTGTGCAGAATTGTAATGCCCGCCATGTTGGCACCGAATATCCCAAGACATTTCACTTTCACTTTCCACTAGGAATAAGAATTCCATTGTCACGGAGCAATTTGGTGCCAATGGAAGCTTTCTATTGTGTGGCACCGTCATCTTTCCAGTGACCAATTACATGCCAGGGATTTTTGGGAACAGAAGTCACGTTGATGGCTTTGTGAGTGTGGTGTTGTTTTTTGTGGGCATGGTATCAAATCCCAGAACAGGTTGGCACGAGCAACAGCTACTAGGAAGATAGTTTACCAGACTCTGTGTGGCTATGGCGATGGGGGGGGCGGGGGGGGGGGGGGGAATACGACGGGTCCGGGTTCTGTTGAGGAGTGGGCGGGTAGAAGAGCTGATCTGTAACATGGGGAAAATCACTCTTCAAAAGTTGCACTTAAGAACTTTGACACGAGAGCGCGCGTGTGTGTGTGTATGTCTGTCTGTGTGTGTGTGTGTGTGTGTGTGTGTGTGTTTGATAGTTGACCTACAAGTGTTTATTTCCTGATGTTCTGAACGGTTGTGTGTGTGTGTGTGTGTGTGTGTGAGAGAGAGATCTCATTTCTGTTTGTCACTAATACATACAGTACCTGTCTATATGTGTACGTGCGGGGGGTGAGCGAGTGAGTGAGTGTGAGTTTTCCTTTGTGTGACTGTTGTCCAAAGTCTCCTTACAGCACGAGTGCGTGAGAGAGATTGTACTGTCTGTGTGTGTGTGTGTGTGTGTGTGTGTGTGTGTGTGTGTGTGCGTGAGAGAGATTGTACTGTCTGTGTGTGTGTGTGTGTGTGTGTGTGTGTGTGTGAGAGAGAGATTGTACCGTCCGGCAAAACAACAAAAGCATTTATTAGTGTTGGAAACAACAATTACAATCATGTTTACCTTCGACTGGAATGACTTTAAATGAACTTGAAAAATAAACTGTAAACCATAACAAAGGTTATAATGATGATCATGATAACAAAAATAATAAGCTTACAAATCTTACTTTTAACTAAATGTGTGTGTGTGTTTTTATTGCGTCTCTATTTCTTTCTCTCTCAGTGTCTATGTACAGTAGCTCTGTCTTTCTCTCAGATACTATTTGTCTTTTTATCATCCTCGCCTCCTTGTCTATCTCTGTTTCTTCACAGTCACTGTCTGTCGATTCTCTCTCTCTCTCTCTCTCTCTGCTTTTGGTTCCTAATCAGTGTGTAGTTTATCCCTCTGTCCAATTTGCTGATCTGAGAAGAAAAGAGACAGATGGCGAGAGGCGAGAGGCGCGGGGGGGACGGGGGACGGGGGGGACTGGTACCTGGTGTGTGCTCACTGCTCAGAGGCTGTCTGTAGATAATGAATGTTGTTTGGAATAACAGATGAGATTTTCCATATCAAAGTTGGATGGAAAATGGTTTCACTCAGAAGAGATCAGCACTTCAATCACATTCCAACAGTGAACTGACAAGAGAGAATCCCTCCTGGTCCCTACCTGCGCTGATGTAACGATAGAACGTCTGCTGATGATGATGCAATGATAATAACAGGATTGATGTTGACAATAGCCCCCGTCACCGTCCCTAATATTATGTCAGGGGATGAATGACATGGGTCAGGGCTATGTTTATGTTTCCTTTGTGTTGCAGGGATGAAGTGAATGAAGGTTGACAGCTGTTACCTGTTCCAATAGTAGCTACAGTACAGGACTAGTGTATACTGTAGACAGTATTACACATCATCATCTGTATTCCACTATCACTGAGAATCTGCATATACAGTAGGCTCTAGTCTCGCATTCGGAAAGTGTGTTGATGTGGACTTGTGGAATAATAATACAATGAATGAGTTTCATCCACGAGATTACATTTTTACATTTACATTTTTGGCATTTAGCAGACGCCTTATTCCAAAGCGACTTACAATCAATACATTTGAATACTAAGCATGTGAATCATCAGTCCACCATTCGTAGCAGGAAGAGTAATCCAGCTCAGGCCCGGGGCCATTGATAGAAGGAAAAACCTTCTCCTATCACCTTCTTCTAAACCTTTTTTTTTATTTATTTTTTTACACTGGAGAAACAGAGAAACAGTACAAGGGGGGCAATAGAAGTTTTTAGGGACACAGTAGAGGGGAAAGCGGGTGTCTTTAGGAGGAGCAGTTAAGGTGTAACCTGAAGAGATGACTTCAGGTGTAGCGTTTACAGCTAGGTGCAGAGCAGAGGAGATTACGGCACACGTGTTTGATATCGTTCCTCATTCCATTCCATGCATTACAATGAGCCCCGTCCTCCAATGTCCACCTCCACCAGCCTCCCCTGGTACAGTACTATAAAACACTACAGTGAATAGGTTGTCCAACACAAGGCCCCAATGGGAGCGGCATGTCTCAGTCATTGTCTCTCTGGATCACATGATTAGGCAATAGGCTTATATGAGGACACTTAAAATTGTGAAATTAAAAGTGACCTGAAATAAAATGTTTCAGAGCTTATTTTCCCTTCAAGACTGCTGGCAGGTAAGGTTGCATAATTATAATCCATTGAAATGAAACTCATTAATACTGGTACGTTAAGGAGAGTGGACTCGGGGTGCTGCGTCTGAATGGAGTGTGCAGTGATAAATGTAATTACATTTGGCCACCATTGAACCAGTCCCCTCTAAGGAACACTTATCAGAAAAGATCTCAGCCGCTTGGCCTAAATTGATAATGTGCCATTATAGTGTAAAACAGCCAGACTGCGAATAACCAATGCCTTGAGCATAAAATAGATTGTGTAATGGAATGAAATTAGTTCAAGAACTTATAGATAGGGCAGCTTTTGGAGCAAACGTTGGTCAGGTTCTTTGTGCGACGTTGTGTGCAGGTTGTTGCAGTACCCATGTTCTACCTCTTGGTGCCGCTGTTTTGCCGGCACTAGCTGGGCAAGGGAAGCAGTTCTCCGTCCAGACCGTTGGCTTGTATAATCCCTTGTCTAATAAATACATAAATGCAATAATAAGCGTTGTGTAAGGGGACCCTGGGAGTCTGAGGGATTAAAACATGAGGATTTATTTTTGGTAGGTTATGATATAATCCCATGTCAAGCCGATGTCAAAGCATGCGGCAGTTTTTGCCAGCAGAGTCCATTCATCATGGCCCAGTTGTTGTGGCCTAAGTGTTTGGCTTTTACAATTGTAAAAAATGTGCTAAACGGGGGGGACATATTCCTCTGCAGCTAGAAACTATATACTCATATTTCATTCATGATTGCACTCTTTTCAACTGCCTTCCCATAGAGATGATGGTTATAAGAGAACTAACTAACTAACAAACTAACTAACTGCATCTCAATAGGCCTACGCTGCCTGACTATGTGACTCATTAAAATAAAGTATTGCGTTCTCTCTTTCTCTTTCTCTCTCCCTGCCTCCCTCCCTCCTTCTCTCTCATAGACACACTGTTGTTCCCTCACCTCCACTTCGAGGGACCATCAACACACTGTTCCTCGTGCTCCCTCACATGATGACCAAGCCTGTGACTGTACCACCTTCTAGGGAAGCCCTCCCACTCTCCCGTATGGAGCCTGCAGAAAATAGCAAATTACTCTGAATGCATTTGCATAATTAATCATAATCAACACTTGTTTAGCTGAGTGTATGGTGTCTTTCCAGGCAGCACAGGATGATTCTTACGTCAGAGGAAATGTTGTGTGACTTAGTGGTGCAGGGTCACAAGACAGGACCACAGAGGCAACGTTTTCACAGAAACATGGTAGCCAGGTAGGTTACAGAAAATAGGCTCATTTTTGGTATGTTCAATTCGATTTGTCAGTATTTTTTAGGATGATTAATGATTAGTGTCGTGACACAACGTGACAAAACACATGACACATGGAAATGATGCAACTTACTGTCGCCATTCATAAGGCTGTGTCTTACAGCGGAAGGTTATGTGTCAAGAGATTGTTCACACACCTACAGCCCACAACATTATGTTACTCAAATAGGCTAACCCAAACCTTACATCTAAACTAGCTAACCCTAACAATTATTTGTTCCTATCCTTATCTATCTATTTAGTTACAACACCTTTTGTTGTGTGTATTGGCGAAAAAGTCCCGGCATTTGAAATTCAAGCACAGGTGAGATGACTCTACTCACCAATCACAGAATTATAGTACTAGTGGTCATACATAACCCATAATGTGGACTTGCAATGCCTGAAACATGAATATCTCTTGATATTAATAAATTGTGATATGAATAACTGATGAATCAGAGTTATTCTCATGCAGACTGACATGCTCCGGTGCTTGCATCACTAGAGCTTTATCTGTCTCTTCCAACCCCTAAATATATACTTTCTCTCTCTCTCTCTCTCTCTCTCTCTCTCCCTCTCTCTCTCTCTCTCTCTCTCTCTCTCCCTCTCACCCTCTTTTTCTTCTCCTTGTATGTAGATTCCTCCTCTCCCTGTGACTGTCTGTGCTTCTACCTGTCACTAATTCATTCATTCATTCCATTGCATCTTTTTTGTGTGAAAAGTGTCTCCTCTTCTACTAAATTGTACACTCTTTTTTTTTACGCCCCCCTTTCCCCTCCCACCTCCCCCCTATTCCCCCTGCACCCCTCTCCACTCCTCTTTTCCCCCCTCCTCACATGTTCCCCCTCCTCTAAGTTTAGCACTAATCCTCTATTTCGGAGGATGCATCTGCACAGCACCCAACAGATGGGAGTTATATATACACACACTCACTGTCAAACACACACACATACTGTGCACCCATGTACAGTGATAAAACACGTTCACACACACACTGGGACAACACACACACTGAGGTACACATCGAAACCGACTGTAGTACAGCAAGAAGATTTGACAGATCTGTGCTTGAATTCTGATTATAGATTATCACAGCTAAGGGAAGACACCCACAAGCTATAACTAGAACATGTCGTTTTGAGTGTTATGTTTCAACAAGGTCCCTATGTGTGCATCTTGCGTCTTGCGCGCACGCGCGTGTGTGTGTGTGTGTGTCTACCTACATGTGTGTGTGTGTGTGTGTGTGTACGTGCATGTGTACGTGTGTTTGTTTGTGTGTGTGTGTGTGTGTGTGTGTGTGTGTACGTGCATGTGTACGTGTGTGTGTGTGTGTGTGTGTGTGTGTGTTTCAAATGCTTTCCAATCTCGTCCCTCCTGGGGCCATGTCTTGAGGTCAGAGTAGGTATCAGTAGGTATCAGTAGGTATCAGGTAGACTGGTAGAATTGATTAATCAGCCCAGAGTGGCTTCACAGTAACCCAGCCTGTCTTTCCGTCCCCTCGCTAAACAGACAGACAGAATCTTTTCTCTTTGTCATACATGTCGACTGAGGTTTAAACAGGGCACTGCTGTATGTAGCATAAACAAGCCAGTCACTGTTCCTGAGAGCATTACTGTACTGTAGCTTTCTTGCTCTCGGAAGTTTGACTGGTTAGTTGGAGTGGGTTGTTCTGATCTCTGTGATACACACACTCAAACACACACAGTGTCCTCTCTGTATTATGTACAAGTGGGAACACATATGCACACATACACACATACACACACACACACACACACATCCATACACACATACACACACTCACAGTACACACACTGTGACCCCTCTGTATTATGTACAAGTGGGA
>NC_137680.1:7101597-7116597 GCF_963989245.1 Nansenia antarctica | reverse complement strand
GATTACATGCATCAGAATGGGATAAAAGAGATAACATGGAAGAAAAGATGGAGGGACAGATTAAGTCAGTGATGGGAGAGGGAGAGAGAGAGAGAGAGAGAGAGAGAGAGAGAGAGAGAGAGAGAGAGAGAGACAGGAGAGAGAGGAGAGAGAGGGGGGAAGGGGGAGATAAAAGGTAGGGATTACTATTAAAAGCAGTAAATCAGTGCGGACCAGGACAGTGGTAAGAATGGGGGGCAGGGGGAGAGGAGGAGTAGTAATCTGGTAACATCTGGGCATGTCTGGACAGAGGTGGATAGACACACTCTCACTCTGTCACACACACACACACACACACACACACACACACACACACACACACACCCCTTGTTATGTGACACACTAACATGATCTGCAATGTTCGCTGTGTCCCCATTATTGTCTCTCTAATGAAAACCAACCGGGGAAAACAGTTTTGTGCAGACACAACAGAGACAGACTGAGTCTGTGTGTGACCAGGCACAGAGGGGGAGTTCTAACGCTGCATGCTTCCACATGTAATGTAAAGTGACAGAACAGAAGGTTTTACATTATACAGAATGCTTCCATTTGGATTGTCATCATAGGCACATGGTACAAACTGTGGGGTCCGAATCCAGAAATCGGTCACTTTAACACAAATCATGCTCCCCAATGTTCAATGTGCTGAACTTGTGCCACAAACATTAGGATGTCGTACAAGCACACAAAGGGTATGCGTTGATAACAATGTATGTAGTGAGGCAGTGGCATAGCACTGGCTGTAGTGTTCAGGATGGGATTGGTAAAACCAGGGTTCGAGTTATAAGCTGAGCTTTGTGGGGGTCTCCAAAATAACAGTGCGAAATTTTCTCATGCACGCGCTCGAATCATGCCCACACAGCGATGGGACTTACAAGTTTTAATTAGCCATAGGCTACTCATTTCACCACATCAACAGCACCACATGAAACAACAGCTATAAGCGATAGTTACGGGTATCTCGGCCAATAATTTTGTTGTTTTTGCTATACAGTCCATTCACTTTCCCTGTTAGCACGACACATTGTCCACATTTCCATTTCCAGTGACATCGCACCTGACATAAATAATCATGTATGCTCGTCCATGAATTGTGCTTTCATCTAATGTTATGCTACTACGGGAATCAAGTGATTTGACATTAGAAATGAATTTGTTTAATCTCTTGTGCAATGTGCTCTACAATCTGGGCACATGAATGATCGGATCGGTGAGCAGGGGCCAACTGTCGCGCCATTCATCTCATTAAGTTTCATAATTGGATTCAGTTTTGTATAAGGCATCCTTTCTTTAGCGACAGTATAGGCTGCCCTGAACGAACTAGCTGTCTCCTTATACATACTGGAGGTGAGTTCTGCTACTTTCTTCGGAAGCACTTGCTTTTGTTTGAGCTCTGCTATTTCAACAGTTTCAACGTTGGGTGTCATAACAGGTGCAGCTGAATTCAAGTTTGGTTTCTTGGTTGAAAACCCAAAACTTTCCAGGCTTGTCGACTCGGTCGGCAGCAGTGGCCTTTTTTGGGGCGGCATGATAGCTAGCTACTGAATGTTTTCTTCTCAATAATCACGTTCGCAAGCTCTCAACAATCATATTCTGCTGTTGCACAATATTCAACTGCGCCCCATAGTGTCTTGGTGGTAAAGTGCAGGCAGTCAAAGGCATACTGTAATTCACAGGAGATTAATGCTGGTGCGCGTAGTTCTTTTGGAAAACGTGTTTATTTTAGAATATTTATCATATAAATAAATATAAATAATACTCATTACATTGACATTTTTGATCAAATAATGGTTGTGGTACCCCCACAGATGTATGATTTTACTGCTTTCATGGGAGCTCAGATCTTCCTTATGGGAGCTCAGCTCCCATTGGCTCCCACATAACTCGAACCCTGGGTAAAACCAGGAGACTCTCAATGTGATCAGCACAGGTTACATCATCAAACACTCTTTCTCTCCCTCTCTCATTTCTCTCACTCCTGATCCTTTTCTCTTTCGCTTGCACCCACTCCTCACACATCCCTCTCTATCCTGCCTGCCTCTCCTTGCCCCCCCTTCTCTGTCCGGTGGGTTAATGAGTTTGTTCAGAGACGGCCTTGTACTTTCTCGCTTCTCACACACACACACACACACACACACACACACACACAGTTGAGTAATTGTCTCCCTTTGGACACAAGCAGGACGTTGTTTGTCATCTGTTCTGAACCGTCACTGAGCATCACAAACATTACACCAAAGTAACCTTCACATACACGTGCACGCACACACACACACACGCACACACACACGCGCATCCACACACACACACACACACACACACACACACACACACACACACAAGCACTGGATGTGAGTACAGGGAAATAGAAGAGAAATGCAAACAGTGGAGGGAGGGAGGGAGGGATGGGAAGAGGGAAGGACAGGGAACAGAAGAGGAAAACATTGGTCATCAGTGACCTAGAATCTACACCACACTACTTCCCAAACTGTGGCGCTGTGGGGCCCATCTAGAAGCTTTTGGATTGTCTCCCGCCTCAAAACAACATTTCCAGCCTTAAGCCAGTCCTAAAGCTCTCCGAAAGAGCTCTCCGAAAATCAAAGTTGGCGAAGCCACCAGTCTGGGTAGACAACGTGGGAAAACATGGTATTCCAAAAGCAAAGGGACCAAAAGGGGGCACTTTTAAGGTGTGCTGGCTAATTATGTGGCCAACTATACTATAACTATAGCACTAATAAGGCTATGGGTCAAGCTCCGCCCTCTTAACTAGGCAACTCGGTCATGTGACCAGGCATGCATGGAGACAGATGACAACAACAGAGTATGACACAGTGGTAGATACGGGCAGCATGGAGATTGTTGTGAGGTAAGCGTATCTGTTACTTGGTGAGGTAAGTAGTGTAGTATCACTGGACTGTGTTACGAGCAGCTGTGAAGTCACCACTATTTAAAGTGTGATAAGATACTATGCAGGCCTGGGCTGGGTGTGGCCTTTGCTAAGCACAGTCTCTCTCTAAAGACAGGAAGGAGGGATTGTTTCTCTCTCTCTCTCTCTCTCTCTTTCCCATCACTGACTTCATCTATCTCTCCATCATCTCTTATGTTATCTCTCAGATTGGGCGGTACATCAGTGTGTTTGTGTCTCTGGATATGTGAGTCACTTTCATCATGTGCATTGTCCAAAACACTCATCGCTCTCTCTCTCTCTCTCTCTCTCTCTCTCTCTCTCTCTCTCTCTCTCTCTCTCTCTCTCTCTCTCTCTCTCTCCTCTCTCTCTCTCTCTCTCTCTCTCTGTCTGTCTGTGTGTTTTCCTCTCTGCACACAATCACATTCACACTCACGCACATCCATGCATGTATCAGACTCAAGCAGAAATGAACTAACCCACTCCCTAACAACATTCATACACTATATCAGTAATGCATGCTCACACACACACACAATAGGACTAAGTGGTTTGAGAATGATACAATAGTGCTTGTGTACCCTCACGTTCTCTGTGCCTGTCTCTGGGAGTACAGTAATTGAACTGCAACCATGATTCCCCCTCCCTCCCCTCCCCTCCCCCCCACTCCCCTCTGTCTCTCTCTTTTGATTAGGCTATTGTTCTGAGTAAACCCAGAGCTTGTTTCTTTGAGGGGAAACTGGAAGAGGAAGAGAGGGAGGGAGACATACAACTGTGTGCACCAGTGGAGACTGATGGAGGTAGAAATCGGATATTCCATTCCTCATTCCATTCCCATGCATTACAATGAGGCCCTACTCCGATTTCTACCTCCACCAGCCTCCTCAGTCTTGTGCTCTCTTGTGTCAAAGGAGATGAAACAAGGTCCAGTGTCACTCGTTATATAAGAGTATTAGTGGTGAGGTTGTGTAGAATGGGTTAGGGCTATTCTCATAAACATACTTAGGGAAACTACAAGTGGATTGGCAATCCTTGTAATCCAAGGACTATACAGCCACATGTTTTCAGTCAAGTCCTATCCCTCTGTATCTAAGGGATACACAACAAACAAAACAATACTTTATGCTTTAGGCTTTAGATAAAACAACAACTTCTAACCAACAGAATCGATTCAAAACATCCCTTTTTTTTTACCAGCAGTTGTCAATTATGTTTTTTGTTTTTTTTCTCAATGGTTTGGCCCTGTCAACTCAACCACTGAATGTAGTGTGTGTGTGTGTGTGTGTGTGTGTGTGTGTGTGTGTGTGTGTGTGTGTGTGTGTGTGCGTGTGTGTGTGTGTGTGTGTGCGTGACCGAAGAGAGGAGGACAGAATAAGTGAAGGGTTTTTAAAGTGCACCGGGTTCATTTTGAATGTCAGCTCTTGGTTTCTATATAGCGTGTATCAGCTTGCACACAAACTCCTGTCTCAAAGTCCAGATACAGTACATAAGTGAACCTTGTAAAAGCACTTCCACAAAAGGAATATCATTTCATTAAGATAACGGATACACTCAACAGGTAAGGGTACACTCTGCTTTTACTCTTTCCCTTATCATGTAACAGGCCGAGGTGTACACACAACACACACCTTCGGAAAACATGTGTGTGTGAGAGCGCACGTAAACCTCACGATTGCATCATACTGTACAACGCGACACACCCTCAATCACACGCAGACTCGCTCACAAACAACTACTTATCAGAATGTGTGCTCGTGCGTGTCTGTGTGTTTTATGTGTGTGTAGAAAACCGAACCCTAATCTGTTTCTCATCGTGCCTCCGTCCCACACTATAGTGTCCCTTAACTCTGTCATCACTTCTCTATCACTTACCTCTCTCTCTGTCTATCTCTCTCTCTCTATCCCTCTCTACACCGCAAACCTAACTTGTCCTCTACCCCATCATCTCTCTTTCTCTCTAACCTCCCAAACCTTAATTCTAACCTTTCCTCCATCCCTCTCTCCTTTTCTCTTTTTCTCTTTCCTCTTAATACCTCTCTTCTTTTTCTTTTTTCTCTATCCAACGCTCTCCCCCGTCTCCTCTCTCTTTATCTCTTAACCTTAATGTTTCGGCTTTCCTGATCTCTCTTTTTCATCAACCAGCGTCTCTCTATGCCTCTGTCTGTCTGTCTGTCTCTCTATCCCTCTGTCAGTCTGACCCTCATAGCAATAAGAGACAAGACTGATGTTTACAGTAGTTTACTGGATATGCCCTTAATACTTGTTCCAGTCTTACTGTAGGTCACAGAGTGACAGAGTGTCTGGTGAGTAACTCTTAAATGTCCTAGATACTTGACTTACTGACTGATTGTAGTTCAGCTAGATTCAGACACATTTACAGACACAACACACACAGACACAACACACACACACGCCTTATGCCCCGGCTTGCCTTCATTAGCGCTGTGCTTAACTGCGGCCTGGTGTCCAGTAAGCTGCCACAGACCATACAGATGCCCACTTGGGGGTCCTGACTGCATAAGTATGGCTTAACCTACTAGCTGAAGCTATGGACTAGAACATCTGGGTCACTGGTATAGAATAAACATGCAACAGATATACAGATACAGTGACATCTGTATTCAAACGAAAACAAAGCCAGGCCACCCTGACACCTGTGTTGGTAAAAGGTGACGGAGCGGACTGGAGGTATTGTAACCACTCTCAAATGTATAGACGGCTATGGATGCCAAGACTGATCTATTCACGAGACCATCATAATAGTTGGAGCCGTGTTTTGAAGTGATACAGTGTTTGTTTGCAATGTGGCATGGGATGTGGCCAGGGAATGCCACTGTTTGAAATAGAAAGCCCCGACTTAAATCAGCAGAGTTTTTTTTTCCGCCGGGTGTTTCGTCGACGGGGGGGTGGGTGGGGGTTGAGGGGCTGCAGAGTTTTGGATTGACGGGTGTTTCGTCCATGGTTATCCATGGTTATTTCCGTAAACAGTGCGCTGCTCGTGACATCCTGACGTCATTGTTATTGTCCTTCTGCACATGCGGGTCTGTTCAGGGCCATGGAATGTTCACATGGGAGTCAATGTAGGTCAAATATAGGTCACATTTTAAAAGTAATGTGAACTGCCAAAAAAAAAATCGGATCTGTGTAAAAAATCGTAATTGAGCATCAAGACCTGCCGTGTGAACGAAGCCCAAGTCTGAAGAAGCATATGGACACGTCAATCCCAAACTCCGCTACCCCCTTCGATGAAACATCCGTCAATCCAAAACTCCTCTACCCCCCCCTCCTCTACCACCTCTGAACGCGACCCAGGTCGGATTTTAAAAAGTCTGATTTCATGCAGTGTCTGGCCCATACGCATGGACACACACACACACACACATACACACACACACATACACACACAAACACACACACATGCACACAAGGCATACACATTTATACTGTACACTGATACCAACCCCCATATACTGTAACACACACTACACCCAAACACTGACTTTGAAAACACCACCCAATCCCAAGAGACCCATAACTTGACGGCGTGGAGTTTGCTGAACTAAAGACTTGCAGACACACACACACACACACACACACTCACACACATGCAGACAGAAGACACATAAACACACACACACACACACACACACACACACACACACACACGTAGGTTCTGACTAGCTCTGTTGATTTGACTAAACTGTCATCTTCAGCTGTCCATATTGATTTTCAGCTGTCAACCCTGCTTGCTTATGTCGTATAACAATCAGTGGTTAATTATTTCCATCTGGAAGTATGTGACCTCTTTAGTCGGGCTAACATACAAGCATGCACACACACACACACACACACACAGCCCCAGTCAGTGTGTCATTCCCAAATAGTCATATAACCTCCTGGCCTCCTTGTCTTCATGACCAGAGGGTTGTTGGTTCAATCCCCACACTCCAGCTGTTAGACTCTAAATTGTTACATCTGAGGTCAGCATTGGACAGTAAAGAGCATAGGGCTGTTAATGTAGAATAGGCCTCTAACAGCTCTGGCTAGTTATAATTGCAGCAGCAGAGAATAGAAAAAGGTTGTTAATACACAGTAGGTCTCCTCTGGCAGGGATAATTATAATCAGGTTGTATTCAGCCTGGTTATCGTCCGACCCGCTTTTTACACCTAATGTGTTAAACTGCCCACGGCTGCCATTAGGACACAGGGACTAATGAGAGTACTGTGGGCCGGGTACACACACACACACACACACACACACACACACACGAGTGTGCATACACAAAAAACACACACAGTCCAGTGCACGCCATGCTTTTTACTGCAGGCTGGTGGGTTTAATTTCACAGTTTCGCCTCCGGTGGCTCGCTAGTTTTGTGCGCTTTTAAATAGAATGATTATGAATGGAGCTGAGAAAGTGCCAATTATGAGTGTGTGAGTTTAATTATGCCATTCACTTTACTGCTCCGAGTCACAGCCAGGGAGAAAGAGAGCAGGAAATGAGAGCCAGCGAGGTGGGAGAGGGAGAGGAGGGGGTTAAGGAGGTGAGAGAGGGGGGGGGGGGTTAAGGAGGTGAGCGACAGAGTGCAAGATTGAGAGAGAGAGAGAAAAGTGAAGAGAGAAAGTGCAAAGAAGGTAGACAGAGAAAGAGATAGAGAGAGTAAGAGAAGAAGAGAGAGAGGGTTGAGGTAACCTGATCTCTAGGCCTGATAAAGCCAAATGTATTTTGGAGAGCAACAAAAACAGTGCTGTGTCACTACGCAGATCTACACAGCTGAGAGAGCGGGAGAGAAGAGAGAGAGAGAGAGAGAGAAGCTGGGGGAAAAGAGAGAGAGAGAGAGGGAAGGGAGTAGGACAAGGGGAAGAGATTGAAGAAGGAAGACAGAGAGAGGGAGGTAATGGGGAGAGAAGACAGAGAGAGGGAGGTAATGGGGAGAGACATGACGGAGAAGGAAGAGAGGGAAGTAGGGAAAGAAAGGGAAAGGAGAAGGCAAGCGATGGGAAAGGGAGAGAGAGACAGGGGGAAAGGGAGAGAGAGACAGGGGGAAAGGGAGAGAGAGACAGGGGGAAAGGGAGAGAGAGAGAGAGGTCTGAAGAAGAGGGATAAAATAAGAAGATAGATGGTTGTAGAGGAAAGAAATGGAATCAATCAATCAACACTAGATGTTCTTTTGGACGTTCTTTCAAATGATAATTTTAGACATTTTTAGATAATTTTAGACATTGAAGCTGACACAGTGACAACCGGCTGAGGAAGAGAGAGTCATGTGGGAAACTGGGAGAGGTGGGAAGGGGGATAGGAAATGTTGAGGGAGGAAGAGAGGGACGATGGGAGAACCAGGTAGAAGAGAGGGTGGAGGAGGAGGAGGAGGAGGCGAAGAAGAGGGAGAACAGGCTAGAAGAGAGGGATGAGGAGGAGGAGAAGGAGAAGGAGGAGGAGGAGGAGGAGGAGGGAGTAAGTAGTAATGTAGTCTTAAGTACAACCCTCGGCCACAGTGAGCCAACCACATTGTGAGGACTACAATTAGGACTTTCCCAGAATAGTGAGGAAACAAGAGAAGAGAAAAATCACTCAGCAACACAACTCACACAGACCGACAGACAGACAGACACACACAAACACACAGACACACACACACACACACACACACACACACACACACATGAAACTGACATACAAAAATGTATTTGCTGTAGTGAGCATTGCATCTTACAGATATAAGACAGGGAAGATAACACAAAAACAAAATAGCCCAATTGGAAACTAGGGATGATTGAGTGGCCATGGTAGTTTATGGACCAGATTGGAAATTCAGCCACAACACAACACACACCCACACACACACACACCCACACACCCACACACACACACACACACACACACACACACACACACACACACACACACACACACACACACACACACACACACACAGAGTTAACTCCAATATCCTGTTTGATGATCACCTCATGTAAGGCAAGGTCATTTTTTAGTTTTTTTCCAGATTATGAAAGTGCAGATTGTAAGCTTTCAAATGATGTGTTATACATTGAAATTAGTTAAAGAAGATATGCTTATTTGAATGTTGGTACACCTCAAACCAAATACCTGAGAAACTCGCTCTGAATCAAAACGCACACATTAATGGCATTTGCTACCATCGCGTTGGTAGCTACATAGCAGCTAAGAAGGAACACCGTTATGAACATCTACCTGCATGCTAAGCACATCACAACATGCTGATAGAACATCAACATGCTAAAAACACATAACTACACATAATTAGATGATCACACAGTCCTTGCTTTTGAACATATCCTAAAACGTAAGTTATCACTAACCCAGTAGCCTGAAGCAGGACGGGACGCGATACAGTGAATCCAGTTCACAAATTATACGTATTTAGTGATCCTAAAACTGTTGGTTGTTGTATTGAGTGGGCTCTTCAACACTTCAACTTTCATAATGAAAAAAACTAAAACAACATTTTTTTTAAAGAAGCTTTTTGGTCAATTGCGCGATTTGAGAATTGCCGACATGCAGACCTTTTCACCAGATCGTGTCACATATGCCTCCTCTCTTCAAACCCTCTCGTCAGTATTCATGATGAAAAACAACTGGACACGTGAAGGCAGATCACTGGTTTAGCCTCCACCATTATTGCTTTCACCTGGCCTGTGTTATCAGATCAATGCAGGTGAAGGAGTGGAGTCAAAGGCCTCAGTCACACGGCAGTGACATGTGACCCAAATCCCACATTTTTGCCGACATGCGACTCAGGTCTGATTTATTCATGACCGTGTGAACAGCGCGAGTCACATGAAATCAGACTTTTTAAAATCCGACCTGGGTCGCGTTCAGAGGTGGTATTATATTGGATACATGTCTGATATTTAGCAACGCGCCCGCCGTCTGAACTGTCATGTCGCATTTAATGCGACTTTTACGTCACTCTAGACAGAGCGACAGAGAGACAATCATCACAATTCTGCGCCGGTTCCTTGGCGGTAACTACAGAATGAACATGAACATGAACGACAACCTCTCTCTCTTTTTCCTCATCCTTCTTCTTTTGACCATTTGCTCATATCTTTGCCGACTTCCGCTGCACAAAAACTTGAAAATGAAACTGGTTGTAACGCTATCCGTTATGTTATCCATGGTTACTTCCGTAAACAGTGCGCTGCTGCGCGTGACGTCCTGACATCGTTGTTATTGTCCTTCTGCGCATGCGGGTCTGTTCAGGGCTATGGAATGTTCACACAGGAGTCAATGTTGGTCAAATATAGGTCACATTTTAAAAGTAATGTGAACTGCCAAACAAAAAAATCAGATTTGTGTCAAAAATCGGAATTGAACATCAAGACCTGCCGTGTGAACTAAGCCAAAAAGAGGTAGCCTCTTTCGATTATTGAGACGCACGCACCCATGGATGAACCGCCATCTCTCAGCTGCTGAGACTGATGAGACAGTTACACTGAACAAAAATATAAACGCAACTCTTTTGCTTTTGCTCCAATTTTTCATGAGTTGAAATCAAAGATCTAAGACTTTTTCTATGTACACAAAAGGCCTAATTCTCTCAAATTGTGTTGCCGCCAAATTTGTTTAAATCTGTGTTAATGAGCACTTTTCCTTTGCCAAGATAATCCTTCCACCTGACAGGTGTGGTATATCAAGATGCTGATTAGACAGCATGATTATTGTTATTATTGCACAGGTGTGCCTTGTTGATTGTGGCCTGTGGAATGTTAATCCACTCCTCTTCAATGGCTGTGTTGAAGTTGCTGGATATTGGCAGGATCCAGAGCATCCCAAACATGCTCAACGGGTGACTAGGCCTTTGGCCCCATGTCTAGTTTTGTCATTCTCGTTTCTTCGCTTTGTTTTTTCTGTTCTGTCTGTCTGACTGTCTGTCTATGAAATCTGGTAAGCGTCCTAGGGTTTGAGAAAGGCGATATATAAATCTAAGCTATTATTATTATTATTATTATTATTATTATTATTATTATTATTATTATGTCCGGTAAGTATGCTTGGCCATGCAAGAACTGGGATGTTTTCAGCTTCCAGGAATTGTGTACAGATCCTTGCATCATGGGGCCGTGCGTTATCATGCTGCGACACGAGGTGATGGTGGTGGATGAATGGCACAACAATGGGCCTCAAGATCTCGTCACGGTATCTCTGCGCATTCAAAATGCCATCAATAAAATTCACCTGTGTTCGTTGTCCGTAGCATATGCCTGCCCCATACCATAATGCCTGCCCATACCATAACCCCGTAGTAGCATATGCCTGCCCATAATAAACCGGGATTCATCCGTGAAGAGAACACTTCGCTTCAAAGTGCCAGACACCATTGATGGTGAGCATTTGCCCACTCAAGTCAGTTACGACGACGAACTGCAATCAGGTCAAGATCAGCTGTCCGATGGGCTGGTCTCAGACGATCTTGCAGGTGAAGATGTTGGATGTGGAGGTCCTGGGCTGGCGTGGTTACACGTGGTCTGCGGTTGTGAGGCCGGTTGGATGATCTGACGAATTCTGAAACGACAATGGAGACGGCTTATGGTAGAGAAATGGACATTCAATTCACGGGCAACAGCTCTGGTGGACATCCCTGCAATCAGCATGCCAACAGCACGCTCCCTCAAAACCTGCGACATCTGTGGCGTTGATGTGATAAAACTGCACATTTTGAGAGTGGCCTTTTATTGTGACCAGCCTAAGGCAAATCTGTGCAATAATCATGCTGTCTAATCAGCATCTTGATAGGTCAGGTGGATGGATTATCTCGGCGAAGGAGAAGTGCTCGCTAAAGCGGGGTACACACATAAGGAATTTCAAAATCTTAACAGAAATCTTATCTGAGACAGACCCCACACATGAAGAAACAAAATCTTGGATTTGAACAGCCTTGATCGTGTTGTGTGTGGTGTGCGCCAATTTCCCCATTTCAGCACCCCACAGACATAAAGATGTTCGTTACGACAGACTCCAAACTCTCTAGTCTCGTTCCCCACGCTTCTTGATTGGCGAGCAGGGTTCCATCACTGTGAATATGGTGCTCCTTAAAATTACTTTAAAAATGCTTTTATTGAAATAAAACCTATGCTGATTCTGTTCAATCCTTTACTCCCTTTGAGTTTGCGGGATCCGTTTTAAGTAGAATACACACAAAAAATAAAAAAGGAAGAAGCGGGGGGAGGAGGGGTGGGGGCGCTCTCTGATTGGTGCATCTGGGTTGCCAGATGGGAATGACATTTTCCACCCTAACCACAGTCTAAAACCGCTAATTTCACCAAACAATCTGGCAACCCTATGATTTCTGGTCGGAAGTATTGAACGCATTTCACATTTACGATTGCCGGCCACGCCCATTTTCCGAGCAGGTTGCCGGGAGAGTTGATTGCACAATTGAAGAGAAGTGACTCTTAACACACCTCACACCACAGGATTCTGTTATAGGAAAATGTTAAGATCCATCTGATAACCGGGCGTTTTCTGTCGTTTTCAGACATCCGAAAATCGGGCCAAAACCGGCCAAAAACTCCTTATGTGTGTACCCCGCATAACACAGATTTAAACAAATTTGTGAACAAAATCAGAGAGAAATAGGCCACAAAAGTGTTTATATTTTTGTTCAGTGTATAACTCCACTTAAGCGGGGTACACACATACGGATTTTCTGCGATTTCAGCGATTTTCGGATGTCTGAAAACAACAGAAAACGCCCGGTTATCAGATGGATCTTAACATTTCCCTATAACAGAATCCTGGGGTGTGAGGTGTGTTAAGAGTCAATCTCTCCCGGCAACCTGCTCGGAAAATGGGCGTGGCCGGCAATCGTAAATGTGAAATGCGTTCAATACTTCCGACCAGAAATCATAGGGTTGCCAGATTGTTTGGTGGAATTAGCGGTTTTAGACTGTGGTTAGGGTGGAAAATGTCATTCCCATCTGGCAACCCTGCTCGCCAATCAGGAAGCGAGCTGACTAGTCAGGGTACTACGTTAGATAATAATAACTTTATTTGTATAGCGCTTTTCCTGCAAACGTTGCGGCTCTTTAAGCATTATATAATCTTAATTTAATTATTTTGTAATTTAAAGGCAATATTAAAAGGATGGGTTCACGCGAGATTTCTGGCTTGGGGAACGAGACTAGAGAGTCCGGAATCTGTCGTTCCCCACGCCCATTTTCCGAGCAGGTTGAGAGTTGAGAGTTGATTGAACAATTGAAGAGAATTGACTCTTAACACACCTCACACCACAGGATTTTGTTATAGGAAAATGTTAAGATCCATCTGACAATCGGGCGTTTTCTCTCGTTTTCTGTCGTTTTCAGACATCCCAAAATCGTGCCAAAACCGGCCAAAAACTCCTTATGTGTGTACCCCGCATTAGAGTGTCGCGGCTAGAGATGCTCCGATCAGGGTTTTTGGTGCCGATCACCGATCACCGATCACTGGAATCAGTGATCTGCCGATCCGATATCACCGATCACCGATCACAGCGTCGAAAATGGCAATTGAAGCATTCTATTTATTGTGTAGCATTATTTATGTTTTAAATTATTCTTAACACCATTGACATTGTATATTAAGTATTTAAATGAAATTAGGAGATGAGAAAGTATCATGAATTGACGACCATCTGTTTTATTGAATTCACAACCACCTGTAGCTTACTTCAGGAAAAACAAATAAAATGTGAAAATAAAAATCATAATAAATAAAATGTACACTGTCACATCAAATGTGCAACATTCCACTCGAATGAGAGGAACTAGGGGCTCTTAGAGAACTTGGAGCTTATACTGTAACTGTAGCTTTCCTGAGGAACAATAAACATACCCAAACTAAACTGCAACATAAACAGGCTATAGCCAAATATAAAATACTGTTTCAAGTCAGTCAGTTTCAAGTCATATTTAGGAGGAGATAAGACAGCAAGTCAGCAATAATCAATAAAACAAAAAAACAAAACATTGCACCTAAGGAGATTTCAGACTCAAACCTTACTTCTGATTAAGCAGCATCACTGGCAGATTAGCCTTGAGAAATACAAGCATCTCAGCGTTTTTGGCACTCAGCCTGTTCCTCTTATCATCTAAAATATGTCCTGCTGCTGAAAAGTCGCTCGCTATCTACACTTGTGCAAGGTGCACAGAGGAAGACCTAAAACTCACGTGCTAATAGTTGTTGTTGCTATGGGCCAAGTGACTTCCTGCTCGCGGGGTCACATGACGTCGGTGAACACTACCTACACTACGCTCGTGAAGTCGCGCTGGAACTCTGACCAGCACTCGTGGAACGCCTCTCGTCCAATCAAAGCACTCGGTCCCTTTATGACGTCGAGCCCAGTGTGCGCTTCGGCGCTCACTGAGCGAATCGACGAACGCAGCAAATGCCGTATGATATTCGTGGTATTGAAAGACCTTGCGTGCATTCCTCCGCAAGGTATTTCTTTTGAGCAGACATTACAAACGGCATATTTGTTGTCTCTTTCCGACACTGTGTAATATTTCCAGACTGGCGACGCCATTTTGTAAACTGATCGGTCATGTTTGATCGGCCGTTTTGAGAACTCCGATCAAAACTGATCAAGGCCATATCGGCCGATACCGATCGGCGCCGATCAGATCGGAGCATCACTAGTCGCGGCCATTCATTGGGAGGTAAGGGGAGGGTACACACACACACACACAGACAGATGGTGGAACCTGATTGGTCTAGTCACAGGAGAGTCTCAATGGAGAACTCAGTGATCCACTTAGGCCCTCGAACTGCCCCGTGCATGCCCTCTGACTGTTCTCTGACTGCGCCAGTGGAATGTGTGTGTGTGTGTGTGTGTGTGTGTGTGTGTGTGTGTGTGTGTGTGTGTATGCGTGTGCGTGTGTGTGTGTGTGTGTGCGTGTGTGTGCGTGCGTGTGCGTGTGCGTGAGCGTGTGTCAATGTGTATCTGTATCTCTGTTTCTGTGTGACCCTTATCCACACAGTATTTGGCAGAGAATCACACAGGAAAACAGGAACATGATGTGCACTTATGGAA
>NC_137680.1:7066597-7081597 GCF_963989245.1 Nansenia antarctica | reverse complement strand
GCGGCAACGCTTAAGAAGAGTAATAAAAAGCAAAAGGGGTGGGTGAAGATGAAAAGAAAGAAGAGCGAGACAGTCTGACTGTCTCCACCTCCCTCTGTCTCTCCCTTTGATGGAGTGGGGTTGAACGAAGGAGGGAGAGGAGACAGAGAATTAGGGTGAAAAGTCACTTGGAGGAGCCAAAACAGTCACACCCATGGTCACAACAACAGGTACAGACAGAAAGAGAGAGAGAGAGAGAGAGAGAGAGAGAGAGAGAGAGAGAGAGAGAGAGAGAGAGAGGGAGTGAGATAGATAGCAACCTACGTCTAATGAGTAGTCCAGACGGAAAAAAGGGGAGTGATTGAATCTACTTGTGCAGACAGAGCGAGAGAGACAGAGCAACCATTGGGGGTAAACTGTCACTCAGAATGTTGTCTCCATGGAAGCAGGTGGGCAGTGAAACTCAACCCTTAAAACAATATAGAACTGGTAAAAAGCCGAGAGAGAGAGGGAGGGTGGGAGGGAGGGAGGGAGGGAGGGAGGGAGGGAGAGAGAGAGATGGGATGGCCAGAAAGAGACACTAAGGGAAAGGCATGGGCATAGAGAGAGAAGGTGTGTTATTATGGTATGTGACTATGTCTAACTAAATAAAGCCAAGAAGTCCAGCCTGAATGGTTACTTTCTAATTTTGACTGTTTGGGTTGGTGACAGGTCTACACGTGTCGAACAACACACTCGCATACGCACGCACACTCGTGTGGGTTGTTTTGGGCTGCGACATTGAGTCATGTCACAGCTTTTGTGCTCCTGAATATGCATGTGTGTGTGTGTGTTTGCGTGAGTAAGTCGTTGTTTTCCACTCGTATGCGTGTGTGTACATGTGAGTGGATCAGCCCATACAAACACGGCCTCACCCTGTCCTTGGGTGTATGTGTCGTGAAGTTGTCTATGTGACAGGGTATCATCAAGACAACAAAAAAACTAGCAACAACACTTTATCTATATGTCTATTAAAAACAATCCCCTCAGTGTCCCCTCAGTCTGTGTTTTGTTACTCTTGCAAACTCAATATGCTGCCTGTTATCCATATCACTAACCATGCCCTCTCTCTCTCTCTCTCTCTCTCTCTCTCTTTCGTTCTAGTTTCCGGTGGGATGAGTACACCGTGGAGGTCCGTATCAACGACTACCTGGACATCATCTGTCCCCACTATAACCGTGGCGAGCTGCCCTCCCAGGAGGCAGAGCGCTACGTGCTGTACATGGTGGAGAGAGACGACTACGAGTCGTGCAAACCCCACTCCTTCGACCAGCTGCGCTGGGAGTGCTCCCGGCCCTTCGCTGCTCATGCCCCCGAGAGGTTTTCGGAGAAGTTCCAACGCTTCACCCCCTTCACTCTGGGCAAGGAGTTCCGCCAGGGGGAGAGCTACTACTATATCTGTAAGTATTTATTATACTACCACTACACTACTAATACTACCACTGCACTACGAAATACTACCAAAACACTACCAATCCTACCCATAAAGTACATAATGGCGCTTCTCCAATACCGTCCCATACCTGGAGCCCTACAACATGTGAACGAATTGTTTCGATAGGAAAATACTGTATTAGGGCATACTGTCAAACGCACCTCTGAAGATATTTGCTTTAGAGAGGTGTACAGGCAATACTATCCTAAGGTTGAAGAGTTAAATGATTGTATTATTTTGTATTAAATTTCTCTCTCTCTCTCTCTTTCTCTCTCTAGCCAAGCCTCTGCACCACCATGGCCAAGAGTGTCTGAGAATGAAGGTGGAAGTTGTCGGACCTCATGGTGAGCTCACTACCTTGTTCTGCATGGCATTATCATGCTTCAGTGGCTAGTTTATACTAGTTTCCCATATTATGGGTCAAGTTGTAAATGTTGGTGTGGTTGTACAGTATGAGCTTTTGTCAGTGTTGTTCATCTGGTCAGGTCCTTACCCATGTCCTCTCTGTCCTCTACAGGCTCTGCTAAGGCCAAGAAGGAAGACAAAGAGAAGGTTGAAGAGATGGAGAAAGCGATGGATGGAGGAAACACAAAGATAGGAGCAGCCGGAGGAGCGCACAACCCCTCCAACAGGCTCCCAGCCGGTGAGTCATCCATCATCTGACCATTCGTGAGCTTAGAATGAGAAGGTTCTATCTCCGTTTAGAATGAGAAGGTTCTATCTCCGTTTAGAATGATAAGGTTCTATCTCCGTTTAGGGCAGTTCAGAGATATTGAGCGTCAACGTTTTTACATTCCATTATGTTCTGTGAGATGGAACCTTAGTATTTTATTAATTACTAACAAAAACATTTAAACATTTAAAAAATAACACCACACAGGCATTACCGTAATAAACACCTAATAGGTCAGATTATGTACAAAACTCAATGTTGACAAAAATGGAGATAGAACCTTATAATTCTAACGTCACGCATTATCAACTCCAGAAGTATTCCAGTAATCATTCATTTGTCTATAAAGAGAACAAAACCCCTCTTCAACACAAATAGACCAATATAGACATGATGTGAAAGTAGTTGTATGCTGCTTATTTCTGTTTATCGTTAAGTGTTGAAATCAAAAGGAGTCAGGACTAACCCTTTCTGTCCCTTTCTCTCTCTCTCTCTCTCTCTCTCTCTCTCTCTCTCTCTCTCTCTCTCTCTCTCTCTCTCTCTCTCTCTCTCTCTCTCTCTCTCTCTCTCTCTCTCTCTCTCTCTCTCTCTCTCTCTCTCTCTCTCTCTCTCTCTCTCTCTCTCTCTCTCTCTCTCTCTCTCTCTCTCTCTCTCTCCCCCCAGATGATCCTGCTGTGTTGGAGCCTAAAGTTCAGAAGAGTGTGGGCAGTTCAGGCGTTCAGCTGGTCTCCTTCTCTCTCTTGGTCACCATGATTCCAGTCTTCCTAGCCCTGTTCCAGTCCCTGTCCTTGTCCCTGCACTGAGACTGACTGGGGCACACTGATGCTGGTCCCCCCCCAGGCCTAGCCCCCCCCCCCTACCCCAGGCCTAGCCCCCACAGAGACACTGCCTCTCCAATGCTGGTCATTGGCACAGACATTACAGATTTTTACAGAGATTTTTTTATATGCGACAGAGCTGTGTGTGTGTGTGTGTGTGTGTGTGTGTGTGTGTGTGTGTGTGTGTACAGTGTGTGTGTGTGTGTGTGTGTGTACAGTATGTGTGTGTGTGTACAGTATGTGTGTGTGTTTGCATGGACATGAAAGTGATTGGAACGTGGACGTTCCAGAGAAGAGGACCTCCAAAAGTATTGTTGGTTGTTTGATTCAACATATTTTTTCTAAATTAATGAGAATTTTTTTTCTCCGTTTTCTTTCTCAGTTTTTCGCTCAATTTCATCTTTCTCTCACTAGACTAAAGCAGTTTGTTATGTTTTGGTTTTGGACACTCCTTGACTCTCCGTCACAGCCCTGGACAAAAGCTGTGACTGTAACTGGGAAAGCATTGGATTAGGAATCACATAACGTGTTAACAACTGACAAGGGATAACACTCTTCATTATCCTGAATTTCATTTGACAAAACTACGTATCTGGGAACATACTCTTCTTCTGTTCAATATTTGTAAATCTTACAGTGGTTACAGTGGTTATCTCAAACTGCCAGTCTCATTCTTCCTCCTCTACATGTAGAGATTTTTGATGATATGTGTACACAATGTTATGTATTAATGGTAACTCCACTAAACAGGGTTTTTGTCATGTGGTAGTGTAGCACTCAGACCTACAGTGGATCTCTTTGTGGATATGTCACTGTGCAAAGCCCAATGATGTGACAGAGAAACATACTCTAAAAGCATAGACATAAACATGCTAGACTGGCCCCGCGGTGGTGTAGCGGTCTACGCACTGGCCGCTAGTGCATGCTGCCCACCGGGGCCGGGGTTCGTATCCCGGCTCGCCAGATCCAGATATGGCCGAGGCACACGGGAAGCGGCATATTGGCCGGCCGCTTCCGAGGGGGGTATAGGAGTATTTCTGGACTAGGATCCGTCGCGCAACACCGCCCCCTGGGTGCCGGAATAACGGTACTGGGCTCGAGGAGCCAGTCAGCCTAGTCTGCCTGGCGCCCTCCTCTGGGACTGCCGGCCACGGGGTCGTGCGGCGGATCCTATGCAATAGGCAGGGGATAATTGGATGCTAAGTTGGGTTAAATTGGCTACCAAATTGGGTGAAAAAGGGATAAAATCTGAAAAACAAATTAAAAAAAAAAAAAAAAACATGCTAGACTGGAGCAAGCAGACATGTATACACTCACTGCATTCTAGATGTGCAGCAACATAGATCTGCCCCCCTCGGAGCAGAGGCACACCACATCATAGCACTGCAGTTTTGAGTGATGTAATCGTTGTTGTTGTTGTTGTTGTTATTTTGCTTTTGTACTTCCATATGGTTTTGCGTTGAACAGAGGAGTGTAATAGGACTGAGATTGAGAGAATGTGTATTGAATGGAAAGAGTACAATTCAAATTGGTGATGACAGAACTCATAGGGTGTATTGGTTGCATCGTGGCTTGAGATTGTACTTCCTTGCTGTTGACGGTCATTCAGCCACTCAAACATCCCAAAGGCAAACAGATAGCATGGTACACTGGTAACTCTGTTAATGTTTATGGCATAAACTGTTTTATCTGACGCCAAAATAGGATTGAAGGAATAGCCAAAATACACACTACAGCACCGACAGACATGGAGACATATCTGTTTTTTTCTTGGTAAATGTTTGTGTTATTTTATATATGTTTGTATGTAAAATGTGTACATATAGAAAGTTATATGAAAAGGACTACATTTGTTTAAAATGTGAAAACCTTAAGTGAAATAAAAATGGTGATATAATAACAAATGACTTGACTTGATTTTTTTTCCCCTCAACACTTTTAATTAAAACATTTGGAGACTTTATCACACAAAAGCAGCTACAGTTAAACATTTAACTGCTACAAGCTGCTATTTTGAACAACAGTAAATGTTTCGATGGTCGACAAAGTTCCTGTGGCAAACGCATCCCTCTGCCCTCCAAAGAAAATCTCACTTTCTCTCCAACTTCCCCTCTCAGGGCTTTCCCTGTCCTCCTTTTTTCTCATTCCCTCGCTTTTGCCCATTCTGTCTTTCATCCTGGGCTGAATAGTTTGCCCCTGGCCAAGACTTCATAACCCCGCAGACGAGCAAGGAGGGAGAGAGAGGTGAGAGGACCCCATGAGCAAACTGACACCTGTGTGTGATCGTGTCACTATCACCTTCTCTCGCACCTTTATACTCTCCCTTTCCTTTGCCCTTTTTCTCTTGCTAACTTGTCTCTTTCCCTCTTCCTCCCCCTCTTCCTCTCTCTCCTGAGGAAAGCTGAACATCCGTACCACACTATGGTGTAATAGAGTGGAAGGCTGCCCGGTGCCAACAAGGCCTTTACCACCCTGCATACCACCCAGGGCTTACTATGCAGAGAGAGCACGCTCTCTGACTGAATACAGTCGTCAAGTCTCCTTTCTGTGTGAAACCAGACTAAACATGGATTCTTGCCCAGAGCTTTAAAGGTGTACCGTTGTGAAAATGGAGGGGTATAAAATACCATCTGTCAAAGTCCATGTTAGCTAGCTTAATAGATTTAGACATATTATATTTTAAAGGTCAGTAAAACAGCCTTGTCTTGTAAAACGCCCATCTATCGGACCTGCACAGGATTAGTACGCCTGTTTTGTAATAATTACGGAGGTCGTCTGTGTTCTTAATCCTGTGCGAATCGGCCATGTCCGTAAAAAATGTCTGTAAAAATTCCACCGCAAATGACCGCATTGTCTGTAAATTCCAGTATAACACAGGCTTCGCTAAATCCCATCCGAATGCGCCACACGTAATACAGAAAGTCAGGGGGAATTTCTAAATGAAAGAGGTCACCAGATAATACTAGTCCTGTGCGAATAGGACTTAATACCCAGTTTTATTGGACGTAGATATAGAAGATGATTCCAGGCCATATTTGAGCATATTTACAGCATTAGTAATGATACTCAAATTGTGTAATTCATTCCACTCCACCATTCCTGCAAGGTGAGAACAGTTTTTTGTTAAATAAAAAATAAAAAATGTAATTATTGCTTTTTTAAATCTCTCTCTCTTCTCTCAAATTGTTGGGGAGGCCAGGCCTCCTCCACCTCTATGGAGGAGCCTCCACTGATATACTGGTGGTGTGTGGTGACCCATATAAAGATTATCTTCTGATGTTGTACATTCATTCATTTACAACACCTGAATGGTCTCCTGGATTGAACACATTTTATTTTTAAATTTTTAATTTTGCCATTTAGCAGACGCTTTTAATCCAAAACGATTTACAATTACGAATTACAGGGACATTCCCCCTGGAGTAATCGAGGGCTAAGTGCCTTACTCAAGGGCAAAATAGTGTGGTCTCAGGCGGGATTTGAACCTTCCGATCAAGAGTCCAATTCACTATCCATTAGACCACTACTACTAACATACATACATACAGTATGTACACAGTATAATGTATCTCATCAACCAGCACTACTACTGGCCCTCAGCAGACTGTCCGTCTGTCTAACATTACAGTTAACACAGTATCACAAGTGCATTTCGTGAGCTTATCTCTAAACATTCTAATTATTCTAATTAGAATGATAAGGTTCTATCTCCGTTTAGAATGATAAGGTTCTATCTCCGTTTAGAATGATAAGGTTCTATCTCCGTTTAGAATGATAAGGTTCTATCTCCGTTTAGAATGATAAGGTTCTATCTCCGTTTAGAATGATAAGGTTCTATCTCCGTTTAGAATGATAAGGTTCTATCTCCGTTCAGAATGATAAGGTTCTATCTCAGTTTAGAATGATACGGTTCTATCTCCGTTTAGAATGATAAGGTTCTATCTCCGTTTAGAATGATAAGGTTCTATCTCCGTTTAGAATGACAAGGTTCTATCTCCGTTTAGAATGACACGGTTCTATCTCCGTTTAGAATGATAAGGTTCTATCTCCGTTTAGAATGATAAGGTTCTATCTCCGTTTAGAATGATAAGGTTCTATCTCCGTTTAGAATGAGAAGGTTCTATCTCCGTTTAGAATGAGAAGGTTCTATCTCCGTTTAGAATGAGAAGGTTCTATCTCCGTTTAGAATGATAAGGTTCTATCTCCGTTTAGAATGAGAAGGTTCTATCTCCGTTTAGAATGATAAGGTTCTATCTCCGTTTAGAATGAGAAGGTTCTATCTCCGTTTAGAATGATAAGGTTCTTAGTTCAGAGATATTGAGCGTCAAAGTTTTTACATTCCATTATGTTTTGTGAGATGGAACCTTTGTATTTTATTAATTACTAACTCAAAAATGTCAACATTTTTAAAATAACACCACACAGGCATTAATAAACACCCAATGGATCAGATTATGTAAAAAAACTCAATTTTGACAAAAATGGAGATAGAACCTTATAATTCTAACGTACTGTTGTAGGACACAGAGCGAGGTCGCTGGCCAAAAACTGTCTCCAGAGCATGCATCACGTTTAGTAGTCGTAAAGCGCTTAAGCCCGCTAGCCTAAGTGACAGCATTAATAAACCATGGGATGAACAGATCAACTGAGAGCATTGCTTTCTAAACTGACACGGGCAAGTAGCATTAGCGAAGGTACACAGAGACACAATATACTGGTGGTGTGTGGTGACCCATACAAAGATTATCTTCTGATGTTGTACATTCATTTACATACAACACCTGAATGGTCTCCTGGATTGAACAAATTTTATTTTTTAATTTTTAATTTTTGCCATTTAGCAGACGCTTTTAATCCAAAACGATTTACAATTACGAATTACAGGGACATTCCCCCTGGAGTAATTGAGGGCTAAGTGCCTTACTCAAGGGCAAAATAGGGTGGTCTCAGGCGGGATTTGAACTCACGACCTTCCGATCAAGAGTCCAATTCACTAACCATTGCGCCACCTCTATTACATACTGCATCTACACCAGTGGAGGCTGGTGACTTCCAGAGTTGAGGAGGCCAACATTTTTTCCACTTGCTCGCTTCACTCGCGATGGAATGTTTCCTGTTCTTATAGAAGAATATTAAATTGACTTGTAATAAAACGAAATCGACTACATTAAAAATAAAACTGTTCAATAAATCCTAAATGTTCTGTTGTCTACCTATTCGATGTATAAATCGCGCCAGAATCTCGCCGACTTCCGAGGTCATTTTAAGCAAAAGTATTTTTTGGCCAAATGAGCTATTATTGTTAGGGATAATAGCCATGGGTGTTCTAGATGTGTCCTGCAAAGGACAAGTTGATAGGACACTCGTAGCCACTATGGCGAGTGTTTCTTTGACTGAAGTGACTGGCGAATTCTCAAAATGGCTTCATGTGATTGGACGAACAAAATGTCAATCTTTCAGCCCTGGACTCAATGCATGGTGAGGCCAGGCCTCCTCTGCCCACCCATTTTCAGTGATTTGGCCAATCACATTGCCATGAAAAAAATGGCATTACATTGACTTCTATGAGAAACCACTTTCCTGGGGGAGGCCTGGCCTCCCTCAATACAAACGGATAGGGATTCTGGCCTGTATATATATTAATATATATATATATGTTTTTTGTTAAATAAATAAATTAAATAAATATAATTATTGCTTTTTTAAATCTCTCTCTCTTCTCTCAAATTATTGGGGAGGCCAGGCCTCCTCCACCTCTATGGAGGAGCCTCCACTGATATATATATATATATATATATATATATATATATATATATATATATATATATATATATATATATATATATATATATATATATATATATATATATATATATATATATATATATATAGGTAGGCATATAGTAACTTATAGAACAGGAAAAGAAATAGCAAGCAAATCAGATACAAAATAGGGCAGATTGTGAACATCAATACCAATATAAAACCCTCAGTTTGAGCACAAAATGGCATTATCCATGAGCCATAGGCGATAACTGCACAGATATTAAAAGTCAAGGTCAACACAAAACCACCTTATTCAAAAGCTATCTCATAGACTACATAATGACAGTGAAAGAGAGGAGCCCATTGCATACTGTAGGCCTAGTTATGCCTCAAACATGCAGTACCTTATGGTCCAATCAATCTCCTCCTGCAACTCAGGAGATTTGTACTACCAATCTACTCAACAACACTTCTAGTATACATATCAAGTGAGTTTCAACCATGAGGGGTCATTGTTCTGAGTGTTATTGTCCTTTACTGTGGCCCAACAGTTAAAAGTGCCACCTCTAGATTGCTTTAACCCTTGTGTGATGTTCACTTTTTGGACCCTTTCATAGTGTTCGGGTCCAGTTGACCCGGGACATCATTGGGGTTTTAAAAACACTTGTCTTGACATGGTGCTCCTAGTCCCAAGGGTGACCCATACAAGGGGGTATACTCAGGGCGCAAGAAAGCCCCAAAATAGCCCATAATATTAAAGGGCACAAACAGGTACTGTACCCAATAATGCACAATAGCTACTGTGTACACATTCAAAAGTGCATATCTTTTGTTCTAGTGGATCTAGGGGGCTGCCCTTTGGAGAGGCTGGAGCAGAGGATGCTTAGTAACAACCCACAAAGTGTCAGACCCCTGGGAATAGGTGGGGCCGAACGACAGCATGATGAGTAGAAGCGTTTTTACGCACATGATGCCCCTAACTTTGAAAATGCAAAATCCACTATAATAAAGACCTGGGTGTCATAAATCATACTTATCTAGGAAAAATGTTAATGAAACAATGTTTTCATTGCTGTTTATTATTTTGAATTTATATTCTCAATTGAATTTCACATTTATCTAATTATAATCAAAGCTGTAAAAAAAACTACTGGGTTAGTGATACATTGGCTTGTAAACAAACTTACGTTTTAGGATGTGTCCAAAAGCAAGGACTGTGTGATCATCTAATTATGTATAGGCCTAGTTATGTGTTTTTAGCATGCTAATGTTCTATCAGCATGTTGTGATGTGCTAAACATACAACGCGATTGTAGCAAATGTGTCTGTTTTGAATCAGAGCGATTTTCTCAGATATTTGGTTTAAAGTGTGTACCAACATTCAAATAACCATATCTTCTTCAACTATTTTCCAAAAACTTACAAAATGACCTTGCCCTACTTGGGGACTTTTTCACCAGACCCTGTCACGTTAAATATTTATAAATGATTGAACAAGTTTAATCTTTTTTTAATCTTTCATTTGATTTGGGGACTTTTTCACCTAACCCTGTTACGTTTAGTATTTCTATATGATTAAACAAGTTTAATATTTTATTTTGAAGAAATCTTCATTTCAATATTACATATACCTGAGCTAAATGGGTGGCCTTCCACTGTTGTAGTTCACAGAACATGTACAGAGCTCTGCAGTACAGCATATCGTGACGTTAGAATTATAAGGTTCTATCTCCATTTTTGTCAAAATTGAGTTTTTTACATAATCTGATCCATTATAGGTATTTATTAATGCCTGTGTGGTGTTATTTTTTAAAATGTTGACATTTTTGAGTAAGTAATTCATAAAATACAAAGGTTCCATCTCACAAAACATAATGTCTGATATGTAAAAACTTTGACGCTCAATATCTCTGAACTGCCCTAAACGGAGATAGAACCTTATAATTCTAAACTCACGATATCCCAATGTTAATCCCAATCCATCATTTAAACAGTGGTCCAAATCAAAGTAGGTGTTAGTTCTCTCTCTCTCTCTGGGCTGCTGGAGCTGCCAATGTAGTTACATCACTGGTGGGCATAGAAACCATCCTCCCATTGGTGGAATCCTGCCCCTCCCCTCATGCCTCGCTGCCAATCAGAGGACAGAACTTTCTGATTACAAATACGGAAATACAGTAGTTAGAAAGACGCTACTTCTGATTTGTGTTTTTCTGGTTTTCACGATACATTGATATTTAAAGTGAAACAACTTTAGACTTTAGACTCAAACACCTAAACTAAAGCTAGCTCGCTGCATAGCTTTGTTTACCGTTCTATGGAATTCTTGCAGTTTCTATCATGCGCGTGCATCGTGTTTACAGTCGGGATGTTCTCCACAGGACTGTAAGTTTGGCTATATTAAGTCTATAACATTAACAGGGCCTCCAGCTAGCTGGCTGTGTTTCTGTCTCAACATTGCACACGTGTAGACGTTGACTGAGCGAGCGAGTCGTAAGATGTCCTTGACTCTGTTGTCTTTGCTGGTAAATCGCACGCGACACAGTAAACCGTGCAGATGGTCAAAGTGTTCTGATGTGTTGCTGTGACGTGTCTTTCTAACGGGCCGATTGATCAAGCAGGATGTGTGGTCAAACAGACTAGAATTACTTACTACCTCCTTCCTGGTCTCTTATCATGTTCGGACTGTCCATTGGGAAAATGCACAGCAATGCATGCGAGTTACACAAACTATTACATTAGTTGTAATCTGATATTGTAATCTGATAATAATGAGACCAGAAGACTGGAATCAATAACTCCCGCATACTTTTTCAGGGAGATATGATATTCAGTTGTGTGCTATTGTCTTTAAGGACGGACCTGAAAAAAATGCGGGCAACCCAGAGTGCTGATAGTGTCCAGTTCCTCCCCTTCCTCACCACCTCCCTCAAGTAAGCCACTACTGTGTGTGTGTGTGTGTGTGTGTGTGTGTGTGTGTGTGTGTGTGTGTGTGTGTGTGTGCGTGCGTGCGTGCGTGCGTGCGTGCGTGTGTGTGTGAGAACGTGTGTGTGTGTGTGTGTGTGTGTGTGTGTGTGTGTGTGTGTGTGTATAGCTGCGTTGAATAAATAGACCCTAGGCCTAGAGTATGTGACATGCAGCAACTGACATGACATCGATCCCAGACAATAAGGTCAATATGGTCCACGCTGGTGGAGATAAGAAATCTCATGGCGTGGACCAGTGAAGGCTGGTGGAGGTAGAAATCAAAAGACAAACGCATTGTAATGCGTTTAATGAGGAATGGTGTCTAACACGTGTTGGGCCCGTCCTCCGATTTCTACCTCCACTGCTCCATCATGCCATAAGATCATTCTAAAGACCTGTCTTGTCTCCGTAGTAACCTGGGCTGGTTGTATTATGGGATGTTGAAGGGGGATGGAACTCTGATCATAGTCAATAGCATCGGAGCCTCCCTACAGACCCTCTACATCCTCGCCTACTGCCATTACACCAAAAGCAAGGTGAGCCATCACTCCAACCCTCCTGTCACTAGGCTTTACCCATAGTTAAAGTTGTGTGCGTCAATGAATCAGAGCATGGAGTCAGTAACATTGATTGGGTGTAGGTAGGCGTTGTGTTTTGATTGTGTTAAAATCCTCCTGTGTGTGTGTTAAAATCCTCCTGTGTGTGTGTGTGTGTGTGTGTGTGTGTGTGTGTGCGTGTGTTTCAGAGGCGTGTGACGTGCCAGACCGGAGCAGCAGGAGTGGCGTTGTGCGGGGGCTGGCTGTACTTCAGCATGTTCCTGCCTCAAGGGGACTCTCAGCTGGCTCAGCTGGGCCTCACCTGCAGCGTGTTCACTGTCAGCATGTACCTGTCCCCCCTCACAGACCTGGTAAGGAAACTTATGCAACGCTTACACAACGTTGTGACAACGCACGCTCAACCCCTCAGATCCAGATCATATTCACTCGGATGACACATACTCTCACAGAAGCTTCAGTACCTGTCCCCACTTAATACCTAGTAAAGAAACCTCTACACAAAGTGTTGTTGTTATCTAATCCTCCGTTACTTGGGGCACATAGGGCCGGTTTCACAGACAAGGCTTAAGCCTAGTCCTGGACTAAATCACACTTTCAATGTAAAATCTCCATTGAAGATGCTTTTTAGTCCAGGACTAGGCTTAAGCCTTGTCTCTGAAACCGGCCCATAATGTCATAGCCAATACCAATTACCCCCCCCCCCCTCTCCCACTGTCTTCCTGTTTGTCTCCATCTCTCTCCCTCTCTCCATCTATAAGTGGCTCGTCATATGGACCCGAAGTCAGTTTCCTGCCTTTCTTTCCCCTCCTTTGTGTCTTCCTGTTGTTCTGTCCCTGTGTGTCAGTGTTTGTGTCTTGTCCCCTCGGCTACAGTCCGATGTCCTGATGCATCATAATGTCTTTCCATTTCTGTCTAGACCTTTCCCTGTAACACACAGCAGAACATACACACACACACACACACACACACACGCACACACACACACACACACACACACACACACACACACACACACACACACACACACTCCTGAACCCATCTCAACCGGACTGGCCCACAAACTGTCTTTAACTATTTTTAATGTTAGCAACATATTCCAAGAAAATATAGTATGTTGTATTCCTCTGTAAATCTCTCTCTCCCTCTCTCTGTCAGGTGGAGATAGTGCGTAGTCGAAATGTGGAGCGTCTGTCCTTCTCTCTGACTGTAGCTACATTCCTCACGTCTACCTCCTGGACCCTCTACGGCTTACAGCTACAAGACTACTACATTATGGTGTGTGTGTGTGTGTGTGTGTGTCTGTGTCTGTGTCTGTGTCTGTGTCTGTGTGTGTGTGTGTGTGTGTCTGTGTGCGTGCGCGCTTGTGTGTCTAAACAATGAAGGGGTAGACCTATGGATGGAAACATACCAACATACCAACCTGTGTGTTTATGGTATGCGTGTACTTTGTTCCAGGTTCCGAACACGCCTGGCATCGTCACCAGCCTCATCCGATTCTACCTGTTCTGGAGGTTTGCTGCACCTGTCGTCAATCAAGACTCAACGTCCTATAAACTCATCCAGATCTAAGTGGGTGGAAAGATAAATGATAGGCTTCTCGTTACTGATGTGTCTAGCCAATGAGAGTGAGATGGTGTGGAGACGAACGTTTACTTAGACCTATCCGGTCATTTCAGATCAGTGAGGGCAAACAAGGAAGGGCAAAGCGAAGTGACGAAGCTAATTCCCGCCTCACATGAATGAATGAATGAATGAATGAATGAATCACTGAAGCCTAGTCCAAAAACAATCTCAGTGATCATTAAGGAACAGGATAGGTGTTAGCAATATGGAGGAAGCTCACCTCACGCCCTCTGGGACGTTAGATGGAGTTACTGTATCTCTCTGTTGCTTACACCTATCTCTCTGGTGTTGCCTATGTGACATGGTCTGGTGATAAGGTCTTGCATGCCAGCAATCCCCAAGTCACGCAAATGACCAAAAAAAGCTTCTTTTAAAAAAAGGAGGAGAAAAAAAGAAGTGTTTTCTGTGTTGAAGAGCCCACTCAATATAACAAACAACAGTTTTAGGATCACTAAATACATCTGTGATCTGTGAATCGGATTCCCTGTATCGTCTGCCGTCCTGCTTCAGGCTACTGGGTGAGTGATACATGGTTTGTAAACAAAGTTATGTTTTAGGACGTGTTCAAAAGCAAGAACTGTGTGATCGTCTAATTATGTGTAGTTGTGTGTGTGTTTTTAGCATGCTGATGTTCTATCAGCGTGTTGTGATGTGCTAAACATGCAGGTAGATGTTCATAGCGATATTCTTTCTTAGCTGCTAGCTAGCTACCAACGCGATGGTAGCAAACTTGTCTGTTTTGATTCAGAGCAATTTTCTCCGGTACTTGGTTTGAGGTGTACCAAACATTCAAATAAGCATATATTTTGTTCAGATTTCAATGTATGACACATCATTTGAAAGTATGAAACTGTCATAACTGAAACTGGAAAATGACCTTGCCCTACTTGGGGACTTTTTCACCAGACCCTGTTACATATATTATATGGATTGAGAAGCCCGTCCCCGTCCCCCTGTCCTTTGTGACATCATCACTGCCATCTGAGATCATGAATAATGGGGGCCAGACAGACACATCCACAACCACGCCCCCCCCCCCCCACGCCTGTTATGTACATACTGGATGTATGGATAGATGTAAGCTTACAATGTGATGAACATTCCACCCTGGCCTGTCAAAGGGCAAGGCGGATCAACTGTACCAGA
>NC_137680.1:7014097-7059097 GCF_963989245.1 Nansenia antarctica | reverse complement strand
TTATGACTGTCAGACAACGCTGTAGTTTTACATCTCTGTACATCACCATTATGTTTTTGTTGTGTCTATTTGCTGTGTTTTTAATTTATTGTCCAATGTCAACTGTTATTTGTGATGGATGTCTGTTCATTGTTTGTTTATCGAAAATAATAAAAACTATTAATCATTAAAAAAAACATTACAACATGTCAAATCTCCATCTGGAACAGCAATATTTTGGTTTTCACTCATTCGTAGGAATAGAGAACATGGAGAGAGACAGGCGGGTAGAAAAGGAGGCATTACCAGAGAGAAAGCAAGCAGGAGAGGGGAGAAAGAAGGAGGTCATTCACACAAGCCCGGTACAATAATATATATGTTGGGAGAAAGAGGAAAGCAGGTGTACATAACTGTAGGTGTCTCTTACCTGTATCGGTTGATGGGAGTGATGAGCTTTGAGGACAGAAGGTAACTGGAGAGAAGAAGTGAAGAGGGAGAGATTGTCTGTACTAACCACCTCTTTACTTCCTGCTATTCCTCTATTGTTCTGACACAGGACAACCAACCAGTTTTTGGCTGCGTTCCAAAACCCCAAACTCTCTTCCTTCCCTCTTTTGTGTCTTTTGTCTAAATGTGTCAGGTGGGTAGATATGTATTTCACTGCATGTTCAATAATGAACAATGAACAATCAGTCAAGCCTATAGCCCAGTCACAGACACCAATCTACATATGTGAGTAGCACATACAGTATGGGCCAGCACTAAACAGGCTGAGTGACAGTGTGGACCTCTTCAGAATCATCGCCATGGACGACCCTGCTGCGACATGGCTGGGTGTTAATGTGTACAAAAATGAGCAAGACGATCATGATGTTAGATCAGTACAATAGTCACAGAGCCGACAAGTATCTGTGCTGTGCTGTGACTCTCCAGTTGGAGACTGGGAACTTATGGAACTTAGGTGAACGTATGGAACTTAGGTGAACTTATGGAACTTAGGTGAACTTATGGAACTTAGGTGAACTTATGGAACTTATGGAACGTAGGTGTATGTGCATCTCCACGCTGGTCCCAGGTTCTTTGATAGTACTGGTAAACACCGTAGTATCAGTGGCTTCCTGCCCCTCGTTATGTGAGTCCACACAAGCTGCAACGAGAGAGGGTTCAGAGCTCCGAATGCTCTTCAAACAGCATTTCATTAAACATGATGTAAAGCCAAAGGGCTGACTTTATTCATTTTTTTTCTCATGACGTTTTACAAACATTCTGCCAGCATGGCAAAATTTAAATAAGGATTCTGAAATGCTACAGTCTAGAGTCATTCAAGTGCTGTGCTACAAGGTATAAGACATCAGAATCATTTGCGTAAACAGATCATTCAGGACGGACATAACAGAAAGCATGATAGTCACAGCCAGAGCTCGGTACGAAAGATTTCACTCAATGTAGGTACTCCCTTTTTCTATTTCTCTCTCTCTCTCTGTGTCTCGCTCTCTGTCTCACACACACATACACACACAGACACACACACACACACACACACACACACACACACACACACACACACGTACGGCCCATTAACTCAGCAACCACCTTAAGTAAGAGTGGAGGTAAAATATCTCTTGAGTTGAACAATACTGTATTGGGCTCTTGCATTCTCCAATCTAAAAATCAACAGATAAAAAAAATCCCTTCATAGTGATAACAAAAAAAGAAATGAGAGCGATAAGAGACCAATTACAGTATTGCCTCAATCAAAATGAAAGCCATCAAGGCCTAATCCTCCCACTGACATGAATACATCATTTACGCAAATGTTAAACTTGCGTGTGTCCATAATCTGGCTAATTACATTCATCCCAAATATATCCAGTAAATGTCGAATAAGTGATAATATTATCTTAGCTACTTGTGTTATACTCATACTTTTTGGCTTGGTTTAAAAATGTGAGTTCCAGGTGAGTCTGTTCAACAGTCCATTTCAGGAGTCCCATTCGTGAGTCAGATGCCCTACACAACAGACACACAACAGACACAGAACAGACGCATGGCCCTGACATAGCTTGCACAACACTTCCATTGGATTCTATGACAAAGGGGAACTGACATTCTCCTATTCTGCCTTATGTCCTGTACATACATCATTAATACTTGCAATACAAAAGTAAACATATATTTCAGGTGCTTTACATGGGAGACCATTCTGAATCAGAGTATTGTATATCCAAGTGATGGTTCACTATCGAATCAGAGTTTGGCAGACATCAAAAGGGAATTAAAGGCACCATCTTGTTTTTATTATGTTTAGATGAGGCCTATCTTTCCCATGCATTTGGGATGAAGCCCAAACTTGGTTCTACACAACAGATGGCATAGGACATAACTCAACACTAAACCAGTTTCAGAAGTCTAAAACCTTCAGACAAACTTTGATTTTGGATTGAACTATCCCTTTAAACCACTGCCTCCATTCTACTTCAGTTATCCAAGATTAGTTGCACGAGATTGGATGGTAACCCTTCTGGGTGGTGGGTCCTCTATGCTCCGATTGGCCACAAGCTCTTGCAGTTGCAGCGCCCCTCCGCCAATGAAACAGAAGGCCGGACAGATGGGGGCGGAGCAATCTACGTGTCCCTCCCACAGGATGCGTAACGAATGGGCGTCGTAAAATGTGACGCGCCCCTTCTCGAAGTCCAGACACACACCTAGTCGTGGGGGTAGGGGGGCGGTGGGCGGGCTGGGGGAGTTGCCGTGGTTAATGTGGTTGCCGTGGTTGCCGTGGTTGTTGTGGTTACTGTGGTTACTGTGGTGGGAGGTCGCAGCTCCGTGCGGTAAGAGAACCTTACCCATCCCCATGGTGAGGAAGCAGAAAGGAGGGGAGGAGTCCTGGGTGTCCTCTGCTCCACTGTCATGTCCACTGTCTGGGTCATAGCTGGAGAAGGAGGGAAGGAGTGATGGAGGAGGGATTGAGGGAGGGAGAGAGGGAGGAGGGAGGGAGGGAGAGTTGACTTAAACAGTTGACCTGTTTAAGTGTTGTGTGAGAAACAGGTCACAGACAGATAAAGACAGTTTTTTTCAGACTGAAGTTCAGTAGTAACCATGTGTTGGACCTTAACCTTGGCCTTACATCACCAAAGTAATGGCTAACCACCATGTAGTATTCAACCAACTCTTTAGTCTTTGGTTTCTTTTTTCACACGTTAACTCCTTACAACATGAACACTCACCGGGGGCTAGCCATGTCCTGGGGAAGGTGGAACCACTCCTGTAGCTTAGCCTCTTGTCCCACGCCCACCTGAGACAGAGAGAGAGAGAGAGAGAGAGAGAGAGAGAGAGAGAGAGAGAGAGAGAGAGAGAGAGAGAGAGAGAGAGAGAGAGAGAGAGAGAGAGAGAGAGAGGGTAAGCTCAAGTACAATATCAAAATATTGGATTACCAGACAAGGCTCTTTAATAGCTTTTGAAAGTTTGTCGAACGGTTGATGAACAGGGAGGAGGGATTCAAACACAGACTTCGTCACATCCTGTTTATTGCTAGTTAGCTTAACACACAGACACAACACACACTCAGTCAGGCAACTGTGTCTCTCTCTCTACCTTGACCAGGTAGGAGCCAGGTTCCACCGAGCACGCCCAGTAGTGTCGGCCCTGAGTGACAGCCAGGTCGGCCACCAGCAGGTCGGAGGTCAGGTGACAGGAAGTGAGGGCGCGGTCTGCGGCTTGCAGGAGGGAGAGGCCTGGCACGCTGCGGGCGTAGGTCTGCCCCTTACCCAGTGCCAACCTGTCCGCATGCAGCCCCCAGCGTGAGTCCAGGGAGAAACTCAGCACTGAGGGAGGGGGAGGGGGAGGGGGAGGCGGGGGGGGGGGAAGAGGGAGGGGGAGGAGGAGGACAAGGACGAGGGGAGGGACGGGGACGAGAGGAGGTAGGTGGAGTAGGAGGGTGGAAGAGAGAGAAGTCGGAGGATAAGGGGAGAGGAAGGGTGAGAGGGGAGATGGGGGGAAGGGAAGGAGGGAAGGGTTAAATACAGCAGCAGGGTCAGAGGGGAGTCTACAGGGACACAGAACATTCCAGGAGAGAGAGGGAGAGAGAGGGAGAAAAGAGCAGGAACAGAGGAGCATATCTACAGGCAACAAGGTGTATTCTGGAGCAGAGAGGAAATACACTACAGGACCAATAGGAGAGGAAATAGGAGAGAGACAGAAGATTCCTATTTCGACAAAGAGCAAGAACAGGAGGAGGGACAGAGAGAAAGAGAGAGAGAGGGGGGGAGTGTGTGTGAGGGGTTGGCCTACCCAGCTCAGCAGGCTGATTAACCTCAGGTAACGTAAAGCCTGGTACACACATAAAGATTTTCTAAATCTTAACAGATTTTTTTATCTGAGAGAGACCCCACACATGAAGATAAAAGATCATGGATTGAACAGTTTTGATCGTATTGTGTGTGGTGTAATCCTATATTCCCAATCCAGCACACCACATACATAAAGATCTGATCTACGACAGTCTAGAATCTCGTCCCCCAAGCCAGAAATCTCGCGTGATCAGGGAAGTAGTACCCTGACTGACCTGTATGAGGCAGCCATGTGCGATAGGGCGAATAAATTGCCGAAGAACGAAAAGAAGAAGACGCGTCAGTCAGCTCGCTTCTTGATTGGCTTACATTCCATTCCATGTCACAATCGGACTCGGGAGTCGCCCCACAAACAAGAGGATTTTTGATCGTAAATATTGAACACATTTAATATTTACGATCGTCGGCCCCCGACCATTTTCTGAGCAGATTGTCGGGAGAAATTGACACACCTTACTGACACATCTTAACACACCTCACACCACAGGATAATCTTGTAGGATAATCTCTAGAGCCATCTGATAATCGGGCATTTGCTGTACTTGGTCGGAAAGGGCCGAAATCGGGCCAAAATCGGCCAGATTATCTTTATGTGTGTACCAGACTTAAGTTTCTCAGCATAATTTCTGAAATATTCATCGATTAATTTGCTTGAGTGAGCACACCTGATGATGTCTGAGAGGTAGAATATGAATAACCTAGAGGTTATGCAAAAATGTGTACAGGGTGAGCAAGGGACAGAGAGAGGGAGAGGGAGAGAGAGAGAGAGAGAGAGAGAGAGAGAGAGAGAGAGAGAGAGAGAGAGAGAGAGAGAGAGAGAGAGAAAGGAGACAGAAGCAAAGAGAGAGTGGGTTGTGTGGTACACTTGTGAGATAAGTGAGAGAGAGTACAGGAGGTGAGCAGGGTGAAGACAGAGGGATTGAGAGTTGGAGTGATGGAGGGAGAGGGTGGGAGGGATGGAGAGGGTGGGTGGGATGGAAGGAGAGGGTGGGAGGGATGGAGGGAGGGAGAGGGTGGGAGGGATGGAGGGAGAGGGTGGGAGGGATGGATGGAGAGGGTGGGTGGGATGGAAGGAGAGGGTGGGAGGGATGGAGGGAGAGGGTGGGAGGGATGGAGAGGTTGGGTGGGATGGAATGAGAGGGTGGGAGGGATGGATGGAGAGGGTGGGTGGGATGGAGAGGTTGGAGGGATGGAAGGAGAGGGTGGGAGGGATGGAGGGAGAGGGTGGGAGGGATGGAATGAGAGGGTGGGAGGGATGGAGGGAGAGGGTGGGTGGGATGGAAGGAGAGGGTGGGAGGGATGGAGGGAGAGGGTGGGAGGGATGGACAGGTTGGGAGGGATGGAGGGAGAGGGAGGGATGGATGGAGGGAGAGGGTGGGATGGAGGGAGAGGGTGGGAGGGATGGAGGGAGGGAAGGAGAGGGTAGGTGGGATGGAGCTGGAATTCTGAATGGAAAGAGTGGGTTTGGTGCAGAGACAAGATGAAAAGGTCAAAAGATAAAAGGGTTTGAGAAGGCGAAGGGATGGATGGAGAGAAAAGAGATGTTGTATTAGAGAAACCCTAAACAATCATTCTATCATGAACACTGTGTGTGTGTGTGTGTGTGTGTGTGTGTGTGTGTGTGTGTGTGTGTATGTGTGTGTGTGTGTGTGTGTGTGTGTGTGTGCTCGTGTGCTTGCGGATGCGCGTGTGCGTGTGTGTGTATTCATCTGTGTGTGTGTGTGTGTGTGTGTGTGTGTGTGTGTGTGTGTGTGTGTGTGTGCGCGTGTCTCACCTGGTGCGGGCGGCGTGTGCAGGTAAACCTCTTCACTGTATTCTCCAAACCCCGCCTTGTTGCATCCTCTAACCCTCAGTACATACACACTGTCCATCTCCAGCCTGTCAATCACAGCAGTGGTCCCGCACACCTCGTCCAGCCGCTGCCATGCCATCGGAGTGTTGGGAGACTTGACCACGCCCCAGGCGGCTCCGGCCACTCCCATTCGCCGCTGGAACTCCACAGAGAAGTGCCAAGCGGGGGTGGAGTCCTGGGGAAGGCGCCAGCACACAAACAACTGGTCATAGACCAGAGTCTTCTGTGTGTCAATGACAGGAGCCAATGGGGCTGCGGCAGGGTTGGGGGCAGGGAAGAGAAGGGGGGGTTACATTGATGATGGATGAAGTTACCCCTCTTACATTGTAAGACACACACACACACACACACACACACACACACACCTCGTATGTACTCCAGGCTGCTGATGAGTTTGAATTCTTTGGAAGCGTCCAGGGTGAAGTGTCTGAAGGAGGGATCAGCGGACAGAGAGAAACACTGCAGGTTCTCTATAGCCTTCACTAGCCTGGAGGGAGAGAAGGGAAAGGAGACATAAATAAAGTAATAAAAAGTCATACATTAAAAAAGGTATTAGTTTAGTGTGGTGTGGTGTGGTGTGGTGTGGTGTGATGTGGTGTGGTGTGATGTGTCGTGGTGTGGTGTGGTGTGGTGTGGTGCTGTGGTGTGGTGTGGTGTGTTGTGGTGTAGTGTGGTGTGGTGTGGTGTGATGTGGTGTGGTGTGGTGTGGTGTTGTGGTGTGATGTGATGTGATGTGATGTGATGTGGTGTGGTGTGATGTGATGTGGTGGTGTGGTGTGGTGTGGTGTGGTGTGGTGTGGTGTGGTGTGGTGTGATGTGGTGTGGTGATGTGATGTGATGTGGTGTGGTGTGTTGTGGTGTGGTGTGGTGTGTTGTGGTGTGTCGTGGTGTGGTGTGGTGTGGTGTGGTGTGGTGTGTTGTGTTGTGTTGTGGTGTGGTGTGGTGTGGTGTGGTGTGATGTGGTGTGGTGTGGTGTGGTGTGTCGTGGTGTGGTGTGGTGTGGTGTGGTGGTGTGGTGTGGTGTGGTGTGGTGTGATGTGGTGTGGTGTGAGGTGGTGTGTCGTGGTGTGGTGTGGTGTGATGTGTTGTGGTGTGTTGTGGTGTGGTGTGATGTGTTGTGGTGTAGTGTGGTGTAGTGTGGTGTGGTGTGGTGTGGTGTGGTGTGGTGTGGTGTGGTGTGGTGTTGTGGTGTGGTGTGGTGTGTGGTGTGGTGTGGTGGTGTGGTGTGGTGTGGTGTGGTGTGTCGTGGTGTGGTGTGGTGTTGTGCGTTGTGGTGTGGTCTAGTGTTGTGTTTTGTACCTGTTATGAGTGATGCGTGCGGCCTGTACGAAGCACGGCGGGTCTGTCTCTTTCAGCAGCTCCTGTGTGAAGGCCATTAACCCCGCGTGCTCCAGCAGGCCCCTCCTCTCTGTGACCTGGGACGACAGGGCCTCCCCCCTCCTGGACCGAGCCCCCTCCAGGGCCAGGGCCAGAGCCCCCTGTCGCTCTGCCAGAGCCGCTGCCAGATCCCGTATACACTGGGACAACTGCTCACGAGCCACCACACTGTTCAACTAAAAGGGGGGGGGAGGAGAGAAAGGGGAGACACATGTTACTTTTTAACTAGAGGGAGAGAGAGTGATGGGGGGGGTCAGAATGATTAGAGGTAGATATGGAGAGTATTCAATTGTGCTGGATACATTTTTAAAAACAACTGGGTAAAGGATAGAAAGAGATAGTGTTTGTGGGTTATTAGTTTATTGAAAAAGGGAGGAAGAGAAACAGGGAAAGTGAAGTTCACCTCCATCTGTGCGATGGCGCTCTCCAGCTGAGTGATCTGGGTCTGTACTGTCTCCTGATTGGCCAGGATATAGTTGATCTCCTTGGCGATCTTGTCCTATGGGGGTCACAGAGAAAGGTGACTTCACAGTGACCTGAACATGACTGATCATCCGTGTCCCCGCTCTTGCTACAACCTCGGCAACAAACCAAAAAAACTCAACTTGACTTAAAACTGTATGAACCCCCATCCCTTAAGCTCTGATATTCATTGACTGTTGAACTGATCATCAGTATACCTTCAGGGCCTGGCAGGCCTGTACAATAGGCGCCACCTTGTGGCCGTGGTGGCTACGGCGGAGCTTGCAGAGCGGGCACAGCAGCTTCTGACAGTTGCGACAGTACCACAGCAACCTCTCCTGCTCATGCTCCGGACACGTCAGCACCTACAACAACAAGTAGAGGTAAGGGTAAGGCTAAGAAGATGGAGGGATGGGATAGGAATAGACACACACACACACGCACGCACACACACACACACACACACACACACACACACACCTTGGGTCTGAAGTTGTTGGTGGGTAGTATGTGTTCGTGCTGGGCTCGGGGGGTGCCCCAAGGGTGGTACAGTTTGAAACACTCGTTGCAGAAGTTGGACCTGCAGTCGGCACAGCCCTTGGTAGCCTCCAGACTCTGAGGGGCCTTACAGAACCCACACATGATGGCCACACTGCCCAGACTCACCGTGTGTCTGTACCTGAGAGGGAAGAGGGAGGGGGAGGTGAGGGAGGGGAGGAGAGGGAGGGGGAGGTGAGGGAGGGGAGGAGAGAGGGAGGGGAGGCGAGGGAGGGGAGGAGAGAGGAAGGGGGAGGTGAGGGAGGGGAAGAGAGAGGGAGGGGGAGGTGAGGGAGGGGAGGAGAGAGGGAGGGGAGGCGAGGGAGGGGAGGAGAGAGGGAGGTGAAGAGAGGGAAGGGAAGAGAGAGATTATAGCCAACCTGCTGCAGGTGCTGTACCTGGTGGGAGGATAGTGGTTCGGGGGGGAGGGAGGGAGGGGTGTTCATTTAGTCGTTATTAAATGTCAACATGATGTCATGAAGATGCCACTGTCCAAGCATCCAAGGAGAGAGAACGAGGGGGAGAAAAGAGAGAAAGAAGGAGAAGTTCCTCTGTTCCCCTTTCAGCTGAATGTTGGTTATCGGGGGAGTTTTAATTCAACTTATCTGACCTGGATACTGGAGCTGTAACTGCATACTGCACTCCTTCCACTAAGCTATGAAACATGCACAGTCATGCTTTACTGACAAAGAGCAACATTGGGAGAGATACAGCTGCACACTCAACTAATGCTACCCCTCTCTCTCTCTCACTCTCTCTCTCTCTCTCTCTCTCTCTCTCTCTCTCTCTCTCTCTCTCTCTCTCTCTCTTTCTCTCTTTCTCTCTCTCTCTCTCTTTCTCTCTCTCTCTCTCCACTCCCTGGGTGCATCTCATTGGTCTAAAGTCTCCTCTCCTTCGTCTAGAATGAAGAGCAGTTCTTCCTGATAAGCAGTCATAAAGGGAAGAAGACAGACAGAGAGAGGAGCAGTTTCAGACTATAGAGACGAGGGTGACGTCCATTCATGAATCGTCCTAGTCCTTTCTCTCTCTCTCTCTCTGTGCTTGATCCACTTCCTTTTTAAGAAAGTCCTCTTGATGTTGATGTAAAAACACCTATGACATCACCACCACCGGCTTATGCTGCAGTCTTCTTCAGCTTTCTACGCCATCAGCTTTTAAAGCCCTGGCTCGAGTTTGGTGAAAGGTCTCTGGCTCGTTTCTTTTGGTATTATTTACTTCCTTCCCGGTGGAAGGGAACGATTTTCTGTCATGTTTGTAAAGCCGTATTGACTATTCCCCTTCTCTCTCTGCCTCTCTTCATTTCCTGCAGGATTGTTTTCCTGTTTAACTGCCTCTTCTCCCTGACTGCATGCTGCCCCTTGCGCCTCTAATGCAAGACTGTGTATAGATGCAGGGGGACAGATTCAAGACATTGTGTGTGTGTGTGTGTGTGTGTGTGTGTGTGTGTGTGTGTTGGATACAGGATAGCATGTTATAGGGGTTCTGGCTCCATAAAACACTGGTTCCCAATTGGTGGGTCGGGAGTCAGGACCAACTAGTGGGGTACTGTAAAAGCCTTCTAGGTTGGGCTTCAGGACTTATGTGTGTCTGTATGATTGGATATACCTATATATATGTGTGTGTGTGTGTGTGTGTGTGTGTGTGTGTGTGTGTGTGTGTGGGTGTGGGTGTGGGTGTGGGTGTGTGTGGGTGTGGGTGTGGGTGTGCGTGCGTGCGTGTGTCTGTGTACCTCTCTATGATGCGCTCCAGTGTGAGGTTGCGAAGGCAGTCGGTCAGCCCTCTCTCCCCCAGCTCCACGTCTTTCTGACAGCACGGACAGGGAAACAGCATGGGGGGAGTGGCTATGTCCTTACGCCGCCGCCCCGGGTATGTCCCAAAACCTTCGAGACGGAGACGGGAAGGGAGTTCAGATGTGGAGAGGGTGCAGGAGGAAAGGGGAGGGAGAGAGGGAAAGATTGACGAGACAGGAAAAGAGAGATTTGGGGGAGAGGAGAGTGGAGATAGAAAGTGAGAGGGGAGAGAGGGGATAGAGAGAAAGGAAAATGAAGTAGTTTATAGTGATTGTGGATGTAGTCTTAACTCAGGCTAAGAGAACAGGGAGATGATAAAGTGAGCCACTGCCATTTCCCCTGATAGCACTGGAATGAGTTCACTGTGGGAGAGACCCTACATGCTGACATACACAGAAACACACTCCGCAAAAAAGCACCTGCTGGCCCCTGCAGGTCTCTCTCTCACACACACACACACACACACACACACACACACACACACACACACACACACACACACACAGACGCTGATGATCTAATAATAATGTCATAGTATGTCATAACTCCCTTACTGGCACACACACTTATCTTTAGATGAGAATGATGTCACTTTATTAGTTTCAAAACCCACTTGGGTGCTGATGTCATTCTCATTCTCTCACTTTCTCTCACTCTCTTCTCTCTCACTGGCACACACATTTGTATAGCCAATGACCCACTTATACAAGCACACACACAGATACTCCCCCCCCTGCCCCACCCTACACCCATCACATCCTCCACACCAGGGGGAATGCGGATTACAATGAGTCCTCCGTCCTCCGATTTCTACCTCCACCAGCCTCCCCCTGCTCCACACCCACCTGCTGTTCGGAGCACGCGGTCCAGGCGGTCGGTGGTCTTGGGCGGGGGTCTGCGTGCCTGGCGAGGAGAACATTTGTTGGGGGTGGAGGCGGGGGAGTTGGGCTCCGGGGGAAGGTCAGGGGGAGGGTAGCCTCTCTGTACCAGCACCTCAGCGGCACACAGCAGGCACACACTGTGCTGGCACGGCAAGATGATGGGCTGCTTCACCATCTCATCACACACTGGGCAATGCAGCTCCCGCTCCATACTCTTCATATTAGACTGGGGGGGGGTGTAGATAAAAAGACTGAGTCAGATGAATAACTTAAATGAGTTGTTGCTCTGAATACATTCTACATTCTGCAGAAAGAGAGAGAGAGAGAGAGAGAGAGAGAGAGAGAGAGAGAGAGAGAGAGAGAGAGAGAGAGAGAGAGAGAGAAGAGGGGGTGCAAGGGTTAAAGAATCTGAGTGGGTGAGGAAGAAGAAGAGAGAGGATAGAGAAGTTCCTGCTTAAGAATTGATGTTGGCCTCTGAAGCAAGAACGGGCTGGTGTGTGTGTACACACAGCTGGTGCTGACTGCAGGCACTATAGCCAGTCTCCTGCAATATGAATGAAGGAGCAGTAAGGTCACCTTACTCTGCCTACCCTTGGAGACTTTGGAGAAACGGGCTGGTTTCCCGGACACAGATTAGGCCTGATCCTAGACTAATAAGAATCTTCAATGGAGCTTTAAGCTGTGTCGGGAAACGACCTGTCATCCCTACCTATACCTTCAGTCAACACATAACCTCTTATACTAACATTGAACAAAGTTTTTATATGCCAAGGTTTGTTACCATTCGCGTACCTGCTAACAATGTGACGCAAAGAACCGACGAGGTAAAGCCTATAGTGAAAAACAGCAATTTCTCACCTTTGCAACGCACGTAGCCTATCACCTTCCCTTCCGCTTTCGTTCGTTTAAAACAAACCTGTCTAGTAAGCTGATCATCCATCTCAACCAGTTGCCGCCTATAGTGCCTACCAATGCTTTCATTTAGGGTACATTTTGTAGGCCTATTGCAACGTTTTAGGTTTCTGTGCAGGTTTCGATTAGGCGCGTCTATGGGGATGACTCCACTACTTTGTTCTCCTATATCAATGTGTCGGCTCGGCTCACTCCATTTAATTCAGAGGAGGGTGTCAACTGCAGTGGTGGACTCAGGCTGTTTGAAGGGCAGGGGCGAAAAGAAAAAAAGGGCACCTACTGCACAACATGGGACCCCATCAGTGCACATGGTCAAGTTTAGACCATTGGAAGGGCAGCCAATAGGGCACATCCTCTAATTTTGCCACTCAAAAGGGCACTTTAGTGCGACGTCTTTCAACTGTGGGGGCACATGGTCAAGTTTAGACCATTGGAGGGGCACCAATAGGGCACGTCCTCTCATTTTTGCCACTCAAAAGGGCACTTAAGAGAGACGTTTTTCAACCGTGGGGGCACCAGGAGGGGCGGTCGCCCCCCCTGCCCCCCTTCTGAGTCCGCCAGTGGTCAACTGGTCTTTTTCTGCACATCTGATGCGCGAGACCTCTGGCCCGTACGTGGTCCAGCGCCGCTGCCTCCAGCCTGCGCAGCATCCCGTTTCTATGCCAACGAGCGTCTGCTCTATCGCGCGATGGCAAATCGTACATTTCCCAATATGTTTGGTTGTGCGCATTACATTAGATTGAGATAAATAGGCTTACCAAAAAATATCGGATATTAGGCCTATAGGCTACTGTTTTTTTTTTCTTCTTTCTTTAGGCTATCTCATAAGGAATGTCGGTGGGCTTGAGGCTGATACTGGAGTCAAGCCAGACAGTACTTGGAGCTGTGCCAAATATCTAGGCTACACTGGCCTATAATTAGCCTATTGAAATTCAGTCTGATTTTACTAGTTGATGCAATGACAGACACATACCCCCATGGTCAACTGATAACCATATGCCTGTTAAATTAAATTGTGCATTGCCCATGTGGCGAACGGCCGATAATAAATGTGATACCAACAGGCTTGTAGGCTGGGCCTTTACCTGCATGATCGGTGTCTAGAAATCAATGGATGATTCATCTACCATGAATAGAAACAGGGATGACAGAGAGAGAGATATGCAGATTGAATTATTTGATTTAATCAAGACAGGTATATAGGTTTATGTGGATGCATAAGGTATCTGCTGGAGGCCTATGATGTCTGTAAACGAGGATAACATAGCCACCTTGCCTATAGCCTAATAAACACATGATGTCATTAAGTAATATAGCAGTTGGCCTTATAATCTTATACACTTACACTGATGCGAACCAGTGCGTCCATCATCGACGTGAATGCTTGTAGCTCCGCTTCTGCCATCCCGCAAACGCCTTGCTGCTGATGCGATCCCAAAGGTTTATCAATGTAGCCCTATAACAGAATTAATACACTTTCGTTGTCTTAATATGACAAATAATGGTAAATAACAATAGACTGATTAATAGATTAAAAATAAAAAATAAAGGTCTATTCGGTTGGTCGAAATGTCTAGGCTGTGTGGCGCACACAACGTCGATCCCTCTTTTACAGTGTTCAATGTGCGTTGAATAAACGCGAGTGGGGGAGAGAGAGTATGGGTGATTTTGTGCAAACGCAGGTTATCTCCCCCCCTCTCTCTCTCTCTCTCTCTCTCTATCTCGCTCTCTCGCTCTCTCTATATGGATAAGGCTATGGAAAAAGAGCTCTGACACCCCCATCCATGCCTCTATTACTAAAATTCAATTGATTTCAAAATATAAAGATGTTTTTAAATCGCATTTTATTACAGGCACTGATGATGAATAATGGAACTCAGATACCCCTGTTTTTTCTATTGTATATTCTTGCCACTAGATGGCAGTATTAAGTAGAGAAGAAGTGATGCATTCAAGGAGGATGCGTTCACAAACTCCTTGGCTCCTGTCTCCGTTCTTAATCGTTCATAACACAGTTCAACAGTCTTGAACGCACCCCCAGATTAGGTTGTTGTAGCAACGAGAGACGCCATCTGCTTGCTTCAATTCGTAGCGTTGTTGTTGTTAGCATCTAGCTAAATAGATTCCATACATAGTCTATAACTCTAGTTAATGTATTAAACATGGCTCGTTGGCTCCAAACACAGTATTACTAACAAGCAAAAGCATTCACTGACACCTTCATCGAGTTGCTTGCTACCAGGTGCCTGGGTAGTGGGTGAGTAATGTTAGCTAGCTATGCTATTTGCTCTTGCTCGTAGACTAAAAGTCGTAAACTTTACTCGTTTGTAGTAGAACAAGTTAGTTAGTTCCTATTAAACCTTGTTGTGTTATATTGTTGATATTATACATTTGCATATCGCGTTTAAATAGATAGCTAGTTGTTAGCTAGTGGAGACATCCTATCTCAGTTCCCTTCTCTCCCTCTCTCCCTCCCTCTCTCTCTCTCCCTCTCCCTCTCTCTCTCTCTCCCTCCCTCTCTCTCTCCCTCCCTCCCTCTCTCTCTCCCTCTCTCTCCCTCCCTCTCTCTCTCCCTCTCTCTCCCTCTCTCTCTCTCCCTCCCTCTCTCTCTCTCCCTCTCTCTCCCTCCCTCTCTCTCTCTCCCTCTCTCTCTCCCTCCCTCTCTCTCTCCCTCTCTCTCTCTCTCTCTCTCTCTCCCTCTCTCTCTCTCTCCCTCCCTCTATCTCTCTCCCTCCCTCTCTCCCTCCCTCTCTCTCTCCCTCTCTCTCTCTCTTGCTCCCTCTCTCTCCCTCCCTCTCTCTCTCCCTCCCTCTCTCTCTCTCCCTCTCTCTCCCTCCCTCTCTCTCCCTCCCTCTCTCTCTCCCTCCCTCTCTCTCTCTCCCTCCCTCCCTCCCTCTCTCTATGACTGTGAAGACTCCAGCCTGATCTAACTACAAAGAGATGATGTCTGCAGTCAACTCTCTGGTCCCAGCCAGATTCCTGACTCTGACAGCTCATCTGGTCATCGTCATCACCATCTTCTGGTCGAGGGTATTAATCTCTTTTTTTTTAAGCCACAATTTGTAATGTCCCAGAAAAAAAACATTGACCCTCCTCATGTAGCCTACATGTCTGTATTTTTGTGTATCCAATGAATCAATATCCCGAATATGTAATCTGAAACTGCTGTATCTCTGAAATAGATTTTTTTTTTGTTGTTGTTGTTGTTATTTTTTCTGAGTGGGGCTGTCCCACTTATATTTTTCATTTTTATTGACAGTTACAGTGAAGGTTTAGACAGGAAGGATGGGTGAGAGAGAGAGGAGGGATGACATGCAGGATATGTCCCCGGCCGGAATCGAACCGGGGACCCTGCGGTTACGTAGTCAGCGCTTAACCCGGCCGCTACGCCACCTAAGCACCCCATCTCTGAAATAGATTGATTATTGTGTACAACAGGAGAACAATGTCCAGGCCTGCCTGCCACTGGATTTCACTGAGGAGGAGTACACCAGAGAGGACACGAAGTAAGTTTCTTTCACATTATGTCACCTACTAACTCTCAGTCCTTATTCTACTTAACTCTTGTACTAATATGCTGTCTTTACAATATCAATCTCTATAACAACAAAACATGAACCCATATACAACTGCAAGTGATACATAGATTTGTTTTTGATACATTCCCTCTCTCTCTCTCTCTCTCTCTCTCTCTCTCTCTCTCTCTCTCTCTCTCTCTCTCTCCCTCTCCCTCTCTCTCTCTCTCTCTCTCTCTCTCTCTCTCTCTCTCTCTCTCAGATTGCTGGTGGCGCTCTCAGTAACCCTTGGTATGTTTGCTGTAGAGCTGACTGGCTTCTTCTCCGGAGTGTCCATGTTCAACAGCAGCCAGGGCCTCCTGTGTATCCTTTACCTGAGCTCCACTCTCACAGCAAACCCTTGTAGATTACATGTAGTACACATGCCATCTAGTGCAGCCATTCTCAACCAATAGGCCTTGGTGAGATGTCATGGGGGTCAGTGTAACCTGACTGATTTTGTGTCAATTAGTGTTGGCAGCATCCTTTCAGAAACCACTGAAACCGGTACATTCAGACTTATAGGTGATTAAATCCAGTGGAGGCTGGTGGACGTAGAAATCAGAAGACAGGCTAATTGTAATACATGGAATGGAATGAGGAATGTGTGTTTCATACCATTCCTCTGTCCGTTCCATGCATCACAATGAGTCTGTCCTCCGATTTCTACCTCCACCAGCCTCCCCATTCGAATCGCTTTATTTTTTACACAAACCGTTTCAATAAAGATTAACAGAATGATATTCAGGGTAGATGGCAGATCTGAAAACCTTTGAGGCTAAGCAGTATGGTGATGATGTTATGTTACCATATCTTTTGCCATATCTAATCCAATAACAGAACATTCACATGGAGGGAGATAGGACTGAGGGGGAAATCTTGTCATTGGTTTGGTTTGGTTAAGATTCCCTGACTCAAGACTCCCTCCCTTTACACCGTCCTCCCTCTATCCATCTATCCACACTAGCCATTGCAGCCCATGCCAGTGCCTCTGTGGCTCTGCTTTTCTTTCTGTTTGAGCAATGGGAATGTGACATCTACTGGTGGATCTTTGCCTTCTGCAGGTTAGTGTGTGTGTCTGTGTGTGTGTGTGTGTGTGTGTGTGTGTGTGTGTGTGTGAGTGTGAGTGTGTGTGTGTGTGTGTGTGTGTGTGTCTGTGTCTGTGTCTGAGTGTGTGTGTGTGTGTGTGTGTGTGTGTGTGTGTGTGTGTGTGTGCGCGTGTGTGCGTGCGTGTGTGTGTGCGTGTGCGTGTGCGTGTGCGTGTGCGTGTGCGTGTGCGTGTGCGTGTGCGTCTGTGTCTGTGTGTGTGTGTGTTACTCAGAGGTTGTGTTTCCCTGACCGAAGCCTCACCAGCACTGGCCGCCCACTGCTGTGCGTCGGTCTCCCTATCTTTCTTTGTGTTCCAGAGGTGGGAGTGCTGGACCTACTGGGTTATATTTGCCTGGTGCAGGTGTGTTTCTGTTTGCGTGTGTTGGTGTGTATGTGTGTGTGTCACATCATATTTATACTTACACTATCTCTCTCTCTCCGTCTCTCTCCCTCAGTGTGCTCCCTGCATTTGTGGAGATCCTTCTCTTCATCGCTGTGTTTGGACTAAAGAAGAAGCCACTATAACAGAGAGCAACATGAAATCATGATGTAGTCGTTAGTAACATTTCTCAGTGTCTGAAGACAGCTCACCAGAATGAGGGTGTTCGAGGACATGTCGAAGAGGTGTGGAGGATAGTCATAGTGACAAGTTCCGGCACTCCCTAAAAGGGGGGATGTACTGTACTGTAGCAGGTGTGGTGGTTGGACCAACTGAACATGGTGCTGATAGTCTTTGGACTGCCGTCATGAACTCAAGTTTATTGGTACGAATGACATGTTGAAATGATGGACTCAGTCATTTTTTTCTTCATCATGTTTAATGTTGTGTGTCATACAATCTCTGTTCATGTCTTTAAATCCACAGGTTAACCGTCACTATCTATGTCAATATATTTAGCAGTGCGTCCACTTCTCTGTACATGGCAGGTTCACCCATTGCTGTAAAATGTGTAGTTCCTTTTTTTTAATTTTTTTTATTAAACTTTGTATACACATATTTTCTCCATGATATGTTTTCTCTTTGAACCACCCACAAAACCCACAACCTACTGTAAACGATTGATATTACGGTTTGAACCAATCTCAAGTCTTTAAAGCGCCTCTTATCTTTCTTTTTTTTTGGTAATCAATTATTTATTGCAAAACAGTACACATGTAAAACTCACATTATTACACCAAACAAAATTGTGTCTGTCCTGTTTTTTTTTCTTCTTCCTTATCTTACTATAAACACATGAGTAACACCCCCCCCCATAAAGCGTGTCTTATCTTGATAGAATCTGATTGGCACTCTGGTCTGATTATTAAATGTGACTCCTCCCACATGTGCCACCTTTCCCCGGGTCCGGGTGAGTGAAGGCGGATCTTAGTTCCTAGACACTGCTTGTGTTTTGAAAGAACACCGACAGCTCCCCCAGACAGTCTCACTCAAAAATATGGGTAAGTAGAATCAACTTACTGTCTCGTTTTCCACACTTAACTGTAGTGGTTAAAAGTAGACTAAGTTGGTTATGAGATCATCACAATTTTCATTTCCCATTCACTGGTAACAAATATTTTGGTGGGTGTGACAAGAAGTGGCTAGCTAGCTAGCCCTTACAGCTAATTAGTGAACGCTCGCAAATGATCTAGCACACTCTCTGAATGGTGGACGAAATGAAATGTTCGTGCCAAGTGAATGTTACTTTTGTTTGCTATTCCTGGGAGCCCAGTGTTACTGTTATTTTGAGGGAGTTAGTAGCACGACTAGTATTTCAGCTAGCATTCGAGCCATTCTAGTTGTTGCCTTTCGGAGTCATTTCAGAGCGTACCCTGACGTGGCGTAAAGATTGCTTCAGGTAACAGTTCGTGACGTTAGAATTATAAGGTTCTATCTCAATTTTTGTCAAAATTGAGTTTTTTACATAATCTGATCCATTAGGTGTTTATTAATGCCTGTGTGGTGTTATTTTTTTAAATGTTGACATTTTTTAGTTAGTAATTCATAAAATACAAAGGTTCCATCTCACAGAACATAATGGAATGTCAAAACTTTGACGCTCAATATCTCTGAACTGCCCTAAACGGAGATAGAACCTTATCATTCTAAGTTCACGAGTTCTCTGATAGCCGGTTTCATTCTGCCAACAAAAACAATGTAGCTTCTGACACACTGAACATAATATGCTCTTTGTTTAGGCTCATACCATTTAGGCAATTGGTTATATGAATAAAAAATCCACTGCATAAGCAACGTTTTGTTTTACCCATAATGTATCTGAACAGGGGTAAGTCTCTAACCCCATTGAGTGGCTGCCTATGCTGTCCTCTACAGCCCAGTTACTTTTATTTTCCCAGTGTAGACAACAGCACAGACACAGCTTAACAACCCACCTGCTTTCTCCTCCCTCCCTCCCTCTAGCGGTGAACACAGGCACGTCTCTGGTATTATCCAGCCTGCTGTCAGTGCTGGTGTTCGCTGGGATGCAGATGTTCAGCCGACAACTCGGATCCACCGAGTGGCTCACCATCGTGGGAGGCTTCCTGGGGTCCGTCCTCTTCATATGCTCCCTCACTGTATCCTTTTCCACACCGGACCTATTGACATATTTTACATAGCCTATTTAAGATGCGTCCTCTCAATCACGGTGATTTTAGAATCCCATAGCTGGGGTGCGTCTAGACGGAGGAGTGTGGGCCCTCAGGCCAGGGGGCATCTAGGGTAACTCTGTATTGTATGTACAGCACAGGCAAAAATGCTAAACACACAATGCCTTTGAAGCTGCTCGATTAAGGTGTCCTCTCCCCCACTCTTTGTTTACCACCTTAACCCCATTTCCAGGCCTTCAATAATCTGGAAAACCTGATCTTCGGGAAGGGATTCCAGGCCAAGATATTCCCAGAGAGTGAGTGTTCACAATCTTGCCTTGAAATGAATTACAGAAGGCATTTTCCCTTTTATATTACACTATTGATAATTTTTTCTCTGCTGATGAGATGCATCTCAATAGTTTTATAAAAACACCCTCATGTCTTCTCTCCTGTACCTGATATGAAGGACCTGGCCAGGTGAAAGCGAACACCCCAACAGTATCTGTCACATTGCTTTCACCTGTGCCTGTTTGGTGTAGATCAGTACTGAAGGCCTAGTGTTTATTCCTCAGGCCTTGTTTGACATGATATCTCTCTCTCTCTCTCTCTCTCTCTCTCTCTCTCTCTCTCTCTCTCTCTCTCTCTCTCTCTCTCTCTCTCTCTCTCCCCCCCCCTCCCCTCCTCTCTCTCTCCTCAGTCCTTGTATGCCTGTTACTCTCTCTGTTTGCGTCTGGACTGGTGCACCGTGTGTGTGTCACCACATGGTAAGTGTGTCCACAGATTACCGACAACAACACAATGCTCTCTTTCTCAAGAGACACCTGGTCCAAGACAGCAGCCAAGGAAAGCAAGATTTCAGACAATTCATAAACAATGACTCACATACGTCACAAAACAAGTTACAGACGTAGACACACAAACTCTTACTACAAACAAGTTATATCATAATGCACCAAAAACAAATTAGATATAGACACACCATTTAAGGTTAGCGATATAGACACGTATGATGTTGAACTACAAATATAGGAATACTTGAGTAATGAAGTGAGAAATAAAGTGTGCTGTTTACTATTTTTAAGCTTAGTGTGAAGAGTTCAAACATAAGATGATGCTGTACTGACTGAGTGTCTCATTTTGATTCCTGTCTTATCTCTTGATCTCTCTCTTTCTCTCTCTTTGTCTAGTCTGATATTCTCGCTCTTCGCTCTCTACTACATCAACAAAGTCTCAGCTGCCCTGTATCAAGCAGGTGTTCCCATGGTAACGCCAGCCAAGGCTGCAAGCAAGGGAAAGAAGAGGAACTGAGCCACCCATCCTATCACACTTTTCTACCAGTCATCCAATCAGCCTCCATCGTTGCTGCTGGCCAACCAATAATACGAGGGGAAACGATCTTGATTAGCCAGTGGCAACACACCCCCAGTTACCTTTCATGTCTCTTGCCAACTCAGAATAATGTGTCTACTTATACACACATGGGCTGAGTCTGAGTCATCATAAAATGTCTCCCTTTCCTCACCTCAATGACCACTGATCTCTGAGGACTAGATAGGTTCGCAGTAACATGGCGGGGAACACAGTCCATTCATTTATCTGCAGTCATGAAGGGATGGAGACATGGATAAACAGCTGTTTAGGACATAGCCAGCACAGTATCTCTACATTCCCTACACAGCATCCCCATTTAGTATGCACTTGTTACAAATCAGCCACACTAAGATGCATATCTGTCATTACCGGTAATTTGTGTTTTCATTGGTTTGTCCATGAACAGTTTTTTTGTTAAGATGATTTGTAATTAAAACCCAATTAAATACATTGAGACTCTGGGAGTACTTATGAAGGTAGACGTGTGTGTGTGTGTGTGCGTGCGTGCGCCGCATCATTAGTTCATTAGTTTGAAGAACTGTAATAACAATTAGATTAGTAGTAGTCTAGGGGTATTCCATGAACTGAAAATCCAGGCTTATTAAGTCTTGTGAGACTTTGAGTTGATTAAACCTTTCTGAAGTATTTACTAGGGGACCTGTGGCACATAGCACATGACATGACTATGTATAACACTGCGTGTTTGAACCTGAATGAGAAAGAGACACTGTGAGAGAATGCAGAGGACCCCCACCAAGACATTCCACACATAACCTCGACGTTGACGACAGACCTGTCCTTTTCTCACACAACACACCCTCCTCACACCACTGTAATCTCAGAGGTCAAGAGTCTTTATGGATAGTCCTGTAATTGATATAGGCTAATAATACGAACACTGACAGGTGGTTAGAATTCGGCGTTGACTAACTTATCTGGGAGTTTAGGGGAAATTCACATTTTATGATATTTTTATTTTTCCTTGTGTGTGCAGAGCCTCATGCCTCCCCTGTGTCTAGATATGGGGTCTTAAACCATGGATATTATACAGTGCATGCCTGGGTGTTCTGGGTTGTGGCCGTCAGTCTGACTGGTGAAAAAGCTCACCAAAATTGAAACAGCAACAACAAAACTGATTCTAACAGAAATGTCCAAATAGGACTGAAGCCCTTGACTCCCCCTAGACTCTAGATTGTATGAGATGGACAAATAATCGAACCAGGGACAATTTCATAATTGTATAATTACTCAGTCAGTTCATAATGTGTTACATTAAGCAAACAAACGTGGTGATATTGTAATGTTGAAACATGGTACAAGTGTGTGAATAAATCTCGCCCTCTCTCTCTCAGACCCCCCCCACGACACACACACGCGCGCGCGCGCGCGCAACCGGGCGGTGCCTGTCTATACATTCTTGTACAAACTTTTCCTACGTTCTTGCGCAGTAGCCGACATCCCCACTCTCTTCTCCATCGTGTGTGTCGACCACCTCGGTAAGGATGTTTGACTGTTTTCGGTCTTTTGCTAATTCTTAATTACCACACACTAGGCTAACGCTTATTATAGGTCGAGTAGCGGATCATGTAATTTACAGTAGACTACCTGCATTTATCTGTTATTATTATTATTATTATTATTATTATTATCTGTTATCTGTCTCGTTTTTCTTCCAATCCGCATTTCTCAGTCTTTCCGTCACATTCACATGTCTCTTATTTTACTTTTCTACTTGATAGGGCATACAGTACCAGCCTATGGGGGGACAGGACACTATGTGTCACTGACAGGTTCCTATTTTGAAGATAATGAGCTAAGATGTAAGGCATGCAACTTCACTCTTGAAAAGCTCACAACGTTTGTTAGTTAAGGTAGCCTAGAAATACTGAGGGGTTATTGGTGCATGCTGAAGCATGATGAACAATAGGCTACTCTCTCTGTCCCCACTGAGTGGATGATGCCTCCCTCACCTTAGCAGGCCCATATAAGTCTACAAGAGAGCAAAGTCTTTGTCTTCAACATGGAGCAACATATTCTGATTCAACATTCTGCATACTGCAGTAATATGGGGGAGTGAGAGTGAGAGCATGACAGAGGTATGTGCGATAAGAAGTGGGAGACTCAGACTGCCAAAAATGGGAAAACTGCAGCTGCCAAAGAATTTGCTTGTAGAGCCAAGGAAAACTAACCCATCCCCATCCTCTCTGAAATGCATTGTTAGTTACTTTGATTTAAAGGCTTCGGTGGGAGTCTGATAGAGTGGTGATTCACAGGGGGCATGGCCAAAGTGGGGCTTGCACCATCAACCCTGTACTACATAAAGGCTGTCACACTCACAGGGCACTGATGATCATTCTCTTTCACTCCTTAATTAACTACTCATTTCCCCCCTCCCTCCTCTTCCTCTCTCTCTTCGTGTAGCCTTCTGCCATCATGCCGTCTGAGTTGGAGCGGTCCATGGAGTCTCTGATCATGGTGTTCCATCGCTATGCCGATAAAGATGGTGATGGCACGACACTGAGCAAGAAGGAGCTCAAACAACTCATGGAGACGGAGCTTCCTACTTTCCTCCAGGTAACTTTCTCCTCTCCCGCTCGACTGTTGCTCTCCCTCATTTATAATAATAACTTTTTATTTGTATAGCAATATGTATATTTATACATTAATTCACCCATCCATCCATCCATCCATTTGCCCCTTACTCATTCACTCCCACTCACATCCCTCCTTAATCATACTTTTCTCAGTAAAAAAATGTACTCCAATAAAAACCCCATCAATTGGTATTATTCAGTCACTTGTTTCAACCAACATCTCCCCATCTCTCTCTCTCTCTCTCTCTCTCTCTCTCTCTCTCTCTCTCTCTCTCTCTCTCTCTCTCTCTCTCTCTCTCTCAGGCTCAAAATGACCCAGCCACGATAGATAAAATCATGAAGGATCTGGACCAGAATAGCGACGACAAGGTGGACTTTCAGGAGTTTGTGTCTTTGGTTGTTGGCCTGTCCGTTGCCTGTGAACAATGCTACCAAATCCACATGAAAAAGACTGCCAAGAAGTGATAGGGGAAAGGGCAAAGAGAAAGAGAGATAGGGAAAGAGATGGAGAGAGGAGTGATTGTAAGAATAAGAAGTCATTTTTTATAAATCATGTCATACATAAAGGCTGGCTTTGCCAAGCTGGAAATATCTGCCTGTTTTTGTCTTTCTTGTATTTGACACAAAAGTGTTCAGTGGGACACTGAGGTTTTGCGTTGTTTGTAATGTGTTTTGTTATGTTGTGTTCTGTAATATATTGTGTTGTCACTTTCATATCAGTTATATGTCAACGAATGTCGAATCAATTTATCTTTCGGACACATTTTTGTTATTCATTTCAAGCTGTGCAGTGGATCCAGATAAATACCTCATAGATGAGACTGGGTGGGTAGTGGTGGTCTAGTGGATAGTGAGTTGGACTTGTGATCGGAAGGTTGTGAGTTCAAATCCCGCCTGAAACCACACCACTACTAGTGTGCCCTTGAGTAAGGCACTTAGCCCTCAGTTACTCCAGGGGGAATGTCCCTGTAATTCGTAATTGTAAGTCGCTTTGGATAAAGGCGTCTGCTAAATGGCAAAATTAAATTAAATTAGACTGTAGAAACTTTGGAATGGACATACACTAATATCTCAAGGCTGCCCACCACACACACCCACACACACACACACACACACACACACACACACACACACACACACACACACACACACACACACTCTCATCATCATCGGTACCTGGACACAAGATCAACAGAGTAATTTCGATAGACCTTTATCATCGTTTTTAAATTAATTATCTCACTAAAATCATATTAAATCAAAAATGTTATCATATGCACAGGATGCAACTGTAAACAGTACAATGAAATGCTTATTACAAACTACCTCTCAACAAGTGCCAGTCACCTCAAAGTGTGTGTGTGTGTGTGGGGGATTGATTATCTCTGTAATAAGGCCAAACAGGTGTACTAAATAAGCAAAAGTGAGCACATACAGTCATGGACAAAAATATTGGCACCCCTGCACCACTTCCCCCAGCAAATTGTTGCAATTACAAAATGCTTTGGTATTCACATGTTTCTTAATATATTCTTAATAAATATATCACTGATATCATTACACACAGAACTCAAAAAATGCGCTGGCCAAAATAATTTGACTATTTATTAGAGTATATCAACTTAATATTTGGTTGCACACCCTTTGGAAAAAAATAACTGAAATCAACTGCTTCCTGTAACCATGAATGAGTTTCTTACACCTCTCTACTGGAATTGTGGACTCTCTTCTTTTCCTACTGCTCCAGGTCGCTCACATTTGAAGAGTTCCTTCTCTCAACTGCTGTTTGGAGATCACTCCACAGGTGTTCTATGGGATTTAGATCTGGACTCATTGCTGACCACTACTGAACTCATCTGTCCACAGGACGTTCTCCCAGAAGGATTTTGGCTTCCCCAGATAAGTTTAAGCAAACTCCAGTCTGTTTTATGTCTCTGTGTCTGTCAGCAGTGGGGTCATCCTGGGTCTCCTACCATAGCGTCCCTTTTCATTCAGATGGCGATGGATAGTGTGAGCTGACACTGTTGTACCCTGTGTCTGCAGTTCAGCTTGAATTTGTTTGAAAGTTGATCACGTTTTTTTTATCCACCATTCGAAAAATCCTTTTTTATTGCAATCTTTCATTCATATTTCTCTTCCGTCCACGTCCAGAGAGGTTAGCTGCAGTGCCGTGGGCTGTAAGCGTCTTGATGACGTTGTGCACAGTGGACACAGGAACATTAAGATCTCTGGAGGAGATGGACTTGTAGCCTTGAGATTGTTCAGGCTTTCCCACAATGTTGAGTTAGGGTTAAATGTTGCTCAGTGTGATACACACAGACACACAACACAAAGGTTGAGTCAACTTTTCTCCATTTTAAATGGTTGCAAGTGTTATGCACACCTTGAAACTGGAAAAGCCAAATGTGGTGGAACCCCAGAGAAACAGAGACAGAGGCCAGGAGAATATATAATGATTTATTATGGATGATATAAACAAAGAAATAGGCCCTACACTAACTAGTGGAAAAACAAACATAAGGTGTGATGCAGGCGATAATTATGGGGTGTGTAATTATACTATGTGTGTGTGCGTGTATGAGGTCAGGGGTGTTGTATTATGTGCTGCGATACTACCCTAGTGAGCAAAGTCCGAGATCCTTTTCGGGCCAGGGAGAGTGATCCATGAGAGAGTAGTCCAGAGGGGAGTCCATGGGTCAAGCCAGGGAGGGAAATCCAGATGAGAGTAGTCAGAGGGGGTCCATACAGAAAGTTATGTCCAAGCGTTGGATCTCCGTCTGTAGCAGGGTTAAGTAGGCGGCTGTCCAGGTGGTGATTGGGACAGCTGGGCTGAAACGTAATAGCCCACACCTGCTGCAAACAGAGCCAGAGATCCGGCCCACTCAATCCGGCCGGGAGGGGGCGCCAGAACGAGGCTCACGGGGGCGTGTCAGATTAGGAGGCACAACAGTACCCCCTTCCTCAGGGGAGGCACCGGACGACGGACCCAGGGCCCCGGGGTTGGCTCGGTAGAAATCCTCCAATAAGGACGGGTCGGCGAGATAGGACGCAGGCACCCAAGTCCGGTCCTCGGGCCCGTAGCCAACCCAGTCCACTAGGTATTGAAACCCGCGACCCCGGCGGCGGACCTCCAGTAGTTTGTTTACCGTCCATACCGGGTCCCCATCATCCAGGACACGGGGCGGCGGCGGAGCCGGGCTGGGGGAAGACAAAGGGCTGGCGGCCACAGGTTTCAGCTGGGAGACATGGAACACCGGGTGTATTTTGAGGGAGGGAGGAAGGGTCAAACGTACCGCCGTGGGGTTGACGATACGGTCCACGGGATAGGGACCAACGTACCGGGGGTTGAGTTTCCGGGTGGAGGTTTGGGAGGTCTGGAGGGGCAGGTCCCGGGCCAAGAGCCAAACCCTCTGACCTGGCTGGTAGTCAGGGGCCGGCACCCTCCGCCGGTTCGCGCTCCGCCGGGCGCGCTCGGTGGCGCGGAGCAACGCCGCCCTGGCGGTCCTCCACACGTTGCGACACCGGCGGAGATGGGCCCTGGTGGTTGGGACCGCCACCTCCAGCTCCTGTTGGGGAAACAGAGGGGGTTGGTAACCCAGGGAACATTCGAATGGGGACATACCAGTGGCGGCGCTCTCCATAGTGTTGAGGGAGTACTCCACCCACGGCAGGTATTTCGCCCAGGAGGAGGGATTGTGGGCGGAGACACATCGGAGAGCGGCTTCCAGAGCCTGGTTGGCCCGCTCGGCCTGCCCATTGGACTGAGGGTGGTACCCGGAGGTGAGACTGGTGGTGGCCCCAATGCCTCTGCAGAAGGCCCGCCAGACCTTGGAGACGAACTGGGGGCCCCGGTCAGAAACCACATCCGAGGGGATCCCGTGGAGGCGTACGACGTGGAGAGTTAGGAGGTCCGCCGTCTCGGCCGCTGTGGGCAATTTCGAGAGGGGAACGAAGTGGACCGCCTTGGAGAACCGGTCCACGATGGTGAGAATGGTGTCGCACCCCTGGGAGACAGGGAGCCCAGTAACAAAGTCCACGGCGATGTGCGACCACGGTCGGCTGGGCACCGGGAGAGGCTGCAGGAGACCCGCAGGAGGCCGATGGGAGGCCTTACTACGGGCGCACACCGTACAGGCGGCCACAAACTCCCTGGTGTCCCCCCTGAGATTGGGCCACCAGAACCTCCTCCCGATGAATGCCGCCGTCCGCCGCTCGCCGGGGTGGCAAGCGAAGCAGCTGGAGTGGCCCCACTCCAACACCCTGGCTCGGACAGCTGTAGGCACAAACAAACGGTTAGGGGGTCCGGTCCTAGGGTCTGGTTCGGCCCGCTGAGCCTGTCTCACCAAAGCCTCGACGGGCCAGGTTACGAACCCCACCACCCGGGACGGGGACAGGATGGTATCTCCCCCCTCAGCGACACCCGAATCCGCCTTGGGGAACTGGCGGGAGAGAGCATCAGCTTTGACGTTCTTGGAGCCGGGACGGTAGGTAAGGGTGAAGTCGAAACGACTAAAAAAAAGAGCCCAGCGGGCTTGTCGAGAGTTGAGCCTCTTGGCGGACCCAAGGTAAGTGAGGTTCCTATGGTCAGACCACACCAGGAACGGTAGTTTGGCTCCCTCCAGCCAGTGTCTCCACTCCCTCAGGGCCTCGTGAACCGCCAGCAGCTCCTTGTTGCCCACGTCGTAATTTTGGGCCGCGGGTTCGTAGCGCCGAGAGAAGTAGGCGCAAGGGTGTATCTTCTGGTCCTCCCCCGACCGTTGAGAGAGGACCCCCCCGATCCCCGTGTCCGAAGCATCTACCTCTACGATGAACTGTCTCTCGGGGTCGGGGTGGATCAGCACTGGCGCGGAGGAGAACAGGTGTTTTAGTGTGCCGAAAGCGGTCTCAGCAGCGGCGGTCCAGCAGAAGGGCCGTGAGGTGGAGGTAAGCGCAGTGAGCGGCGCTGCGACCTGGCTGAACCCTTTAATGAACCGCCTCACGAATCCCGCGAACCCCAGGAAGCGTCTAAGTTGGGTCCGGTCCGTGGGCTGAGGCCACTCCACGACGGCCTTGACCTTGGCAGGGTCCGCCCGCATCTGTCCGTCCTCCACCACATTACCCAGGTAGGTGACCGAGCTGGTGTGGAAAACGCACTTCTCCCCCTTCACGAATAAGCGGTTCTCCAGGAGCCTCTGCAGGACTAGCCGGACGTGCTGGTGGTGCTCCTCCACGGACCGAGAAAAAATAAGAATGTCGTCAAGGTACACAACAACAAAAATGTTTAACATGTCCCGAAGGACATCGTTGACCAGGGCCTGGAAAATAGCAGGGGCATTAGATAGACCAAAAGGCATGACGCGGTATTCAAAATGGCCGAGGTGGGTGTTAAACCCGGTCTTCCACTCGTCCCCCTCCCTGATGCGGACTAGATGGTAGGCGTTACGTAGGTCCAGCTTGGTGAATACCTTGGCATGGGTGAGGGGTTCGAAGGTGGAGCTAATGAGGGGAAGGGGATAACGGTTCTTTACAGAAATGTCATTCAGAGCCCGAAAATCAATGCAAGGTCTGAGCCCACCGTCCTTCTTGGATACGAAGAAGAATCCAGCCGCGAGGGGAGAGGAGGAGGGCTGGATGATACCAGAGTTGATGGACTCCGTAATGTAGTTACGCATCGCCTCCTTTTCAGGGAGTGAGAGGCTGTAAAGTCTACCTTTAGGAAGGGTGGCACCAGGCAGGAGGTCTATAGGACAGTCATACGGGCGATGGGGTGGAAGGGAGAGTGCCTCGTCCTTGCTGAACACCTGGGCTAGGTCGTGGTAGATGTGAGGAACCCCGGTGAGGTCAGGCGGAGTGATCTTAGACTTGGGGTCGCTAGAGGGAGACAGGGCGGAGCGAAGGCAGGAGGCGTAACACGTACCTCTCCAGCCTAGGATCTGGCCCGAAGCCCAGGAGATGTGAGGTTCATGTCTCTCGAGCCAGGGTCTACCCAGCACCAGGGGAGACGTGGGGGTCTGAAGGACAAAGAACCGGATCTCCTCGGTATGATTCCCGGAGATCGTAAGAGATATAAGCCCAGTGGTGTGGGTGATAGTTCCTAGGGAACGGCCATCAATGGCCCTAGGCATGATGGGGCGGTCTAGAAGGACTAGGGGGATGCCCGCCTGGTGGACTAAGTTTTCATCGATTAGACAACCATCAGCCCCGGAGTCGATGAGGGCGCTGACAGACAGGGTGTCCTTCCCCCAGGTGAGAGTGGCAGGGAATAGGCGACTGGGGGTGACCTGGGGCTGAGAGAGAGAGGTGTTGCTCACCAGTATGCCCCCTACTGGTGAGCTGGGTCTTTTGGCCGGACAGGACACGCCCGGATGATGTGCCCCTCCTTGCCGCAGTACAGGCACTGCTTGTTGAGAAGCCTCCGTTCTCGCTCCTCTCGCGAGAGCCGAGAGCGGCCGATCTCCATGGGCTCCCCAGCCCCGGAAGTAGCCGCGAGAGGAGGCAGCATGGGCAGAGAAGGGGGCGGGGTCGTTCCGGCGCGATAGGTAGTGGGGCCAGGCCCGTCACTATGACGTCACAGACGTGCTGGTGCCCCCCCAACTGGCGGCCAGATATAAAAAAAAAAAAAAAAATTTTTTTTTTTTTATTAATCTTCTATATTTTATGTTAAATTAAGACATAACAATTGAGAAACAATAATGTGTTTTTCATTTTGTTGGAAGGGATTCTAGTGACAACCAATCATTTGAAAAGAAGTTGAAATATTGCACGTTACTGCATGCTGCTGCTACCGCCATTTCAGCTGTGTGAGCCGACTCAGTCGAGCAAAGTCAGTGCTTTTTGTAGTAACGTTAGGCCTGCCTAGATAGATATACGAAAGTGGATTAAATCCTCGAAAGGTGCAGCTGCACCCAACCCCAATGGACAGAGAGATAGCACCAGCAGTAGCGACTGTGGGCCTGACACTACTAGCACCCGACTGCTACTACTAGCAACGTGACCCTTGCTGCTAATGTTAGCCCCCCGACTATTACTATTACTAGCACTAACGTGAGTTTAGCTACTAGCCCACCGACGAATGTTAGGGCTAGCCTTGCTAGCCCCCCGACGACTACTGTTCCTGTTGGATTAGTGGTGGAGCCGTATGACCTTGGAATGGACCAGCCTAAACAGGTTATTTTGAGCAAATATCCAGTCAGAATGTTTGGTGCAAAAAACGATCATTGGCCTCAAGCTGGAACAGGGACTGGCTTGAGTATTCTCTGAAAAAGGACGCCGCGTTTTGCTACGCGTGCAGGAAATGTAGGGTAGTGCAGCGAATTCAGGGTAAGTTAATATTGTGTGTGTGCGTGTGTGTGTGTGTGTGTGCGTGTGTGTGTAGGCACCCGCCGTGGTGATGTTTTGCTAGTTGTATTCTCGTCAGCTTTTTCAATTGGAGAGATGGGCTGTTTGCATGGTTAGGCTATATTTAATGTGCTTTGTGTATAACGTGTTCAATGATGAGGATTGATGTATCTGGCTGATCCTATTTGCTGTAGATGGGTGGTTTAATGTGATGATCACACGATCGGTCGGTCATACTGTATACCTTTTGCAAGTTTAAAAGTCTCGTAATTTTAGTTACGTAGGTTATTTTATTTAATTGTTGCTCTTGTAAGTGTGCCGGGTTGGTGCCAATTATTGACCTGTGTGCATTGTAATGCACAACTTGGCTTCTCCATGCTATAAAGGGGTGGTTTAAAAAATAAAACACAGAAAATAGATGACAGGTTTGTAATAAACCAGCTTCGCCTGTGTTATGTTATTTGCTGCATTCTGATAATTTTAGGTCTAATCTTCATCAGTAGGCTACGTGTCCAATTTAGCCTCTGCCACCTCCTATGCATGTCAGTGTTGCATGACGAATACCATAGCATATTGGATTATCAAAAATAGTTAATAATAATTGTGCCCCCCCATGCAGTTCATTGGCCCACCCTAAGACTGGGCCCTGGTGACGGGTCTGAGTGGGGCGCGTGACAGCTCGCTGGACGCGGTCGGTGCGTCGTACCTGGAGGCGTGCATCCATCCTAAGGGACAGGGTAATCAGCTCATTAAGGGTGCCGGGATCGTCGCGCACCAACAGGTCCTTGATGGAATCATGTAACCCCTTGTGGAAAAGGCTGAGGAGGGCTCCGTCATTCCAGCCTGTCTCCGTGGCTAGAGTACGGAACTCGACCATGTTCTCGGCTACAGAGCGGGAACCCTGGGAGATGGCTAACAAGCGGCCGGTTACATCCTGCCCGTCCTGGGGGTGGTCGAACACGAACCGGAACTCCGCTTTAAACAGGGGGTAATCCGTGGAGTATCTTGAACTGCTCCCGACAGCGGCTATGGCCCATTTGAGCGCTTTGTCAGCGAGTAGAGACATGATAAACGCTACCTTGGCCCCGTCGGAGGAGTACTTGGAAGGCTGGTGCGTAAATACTAATTCGCACTGGGTCAGAAAACCCCGACAACAATCAAAGTCACCATGGAATGGAGCGGGGCTGACTAACCTGGGTTCCCAGTGAGCGACAGGAGGATAGAGCGAAACGGGGTTCACAGGATCGACCGGGGGATTAGTCATCTGCCCAGATATGGAACTCGTGTCAGGGGGTGGTCTGCTGCCAGCGGCGATGAGGTCCAGAGAACGCTGGATGGAGGCGAGAGACCCGGACAGGGCGTCCATCTTCGTCTCGAGACTATTTACAGCCCCGACGGTGGCACGGGTGGTATTCTCCAGTACGGCTATCTGGCCTTGGACCGTGGGGAAGGCCTTCTGGAGCTCGGCCTGCAGACTGGTAAGTTGCGTAGCATGGCTATTTACCTCTCTGCGTAAATCTACGACTAATGGGAGAACCCCAATACCCGGGGAACCACCTTTGTTCTCTGGAGTTCCACCTTGGCTCATAATGGCTTGGACATACTGTTATGCACACCTTGAAAACTGGAAAAGCCAAATGTGGTGGAACCCCAGAGAAACAGAGACAGAGGCCAGGAGAATATATAATGATTTATTATGGATGATATAAACAAAGAAATAGGCCCTACACTAACTAGTGGAAAAACAAACATAAGGTGTGATGCAGGCGATAATTATGGGGTGTGTAATTATACTATGTGTGTGTGCGTGTATGAGGTCAGGGGTGTTGTATTATGTGCTGCGATACTACCCTAGTGAGCAAAGTCCGAGATCCTTTTCGGGCCAGGGAGAGTGATCCATGAGAGAGTAGTCCAGAGGGGAGTCCATGGGTCAAGCCAGGGAGGGAAATCCAGATGAGAGTAGTCAGAGGGGGTCCATACAGAAAGTTATGTCCAAGCGTTGGATCTCCGTCTGTAGCAGGGTTAAGTAGGCGGCTGTCCAGGTGGTGATTGGGACAGCTGGGCTGAAACGTAATAGCCCACACCTGCTGCAAACAGAGCCAGAGATCCGGCCCACTCAATCCGGCCGGGAGGGGGCGCCAGAACGAGGCTCACGGGGGCGTGTCAGATTAGGAGGCACAACAGCAAGTGTGATTTCTATATTGCCAGTAACTTACCACAGGTGCTGGCAATATAGAAAAATACAAAAAGGCAAAATATAAATTAAAGGAGCATCATTACATGTATACATTGATTACATTACATACATTACATGCTTAAAATAAAAAAAAATCTTAAAATGTTTTCAAAGCTGCCAATCATTTTGTCCAATCCATTTTTGGAGTTCTGTGTGGAATTAGATTTGGCTTTTTTTCTCTGCTTTTTTGTGTTGTTCCAATGCAAACAAAAGAAATGTGAATGTGAATACCAAAGCATTTGTAATTGCAACAATTTTCTTGGAGAAGTGGTGCATTATCTGACAGAAGTGCAGGGGTGCCAATATTTTTTGGCCATGACTGTATCAGAGCCAAACCTACCTGGTATGAGATGTCTTGAACTGAAGCGAGGACAACTAGCAGAGCCTGTCCATCCCAGCCTTAGCCAGGATAGCATTATTATCAGGTGGAGAGTTGCTGCTTAACAAGCCTCCCAATGTAGAGGTAATAGCTTGTGAAGAACCTATATCCCATACTATTGTTACAGTACGTCAAAATACATGACATGTATTGTCTATATCTTAATAATGATAATAATAATAATAATAATAATGCATTTTATTTGTATTGCACTTTTCCTTCAAAAGAATCTCAGAGTGCTAACCATCTTACCACTAGATGTCATGAGAACTCAGCAGTCTTCCTACTTCCTTCTGTCTCAGTCTTCCCTCCTCTTTCTCTTCTCCCCTTTCCTGCCCTGCCCTTTCTTTCCAACTCTTAATGATGAGGTCATGATGGAACTATTTTATCAACCCTAACCCTAAGTAACACTTAACGTTACGGTATAATTTAATTAACTGTCCATATGCTAATTACAAGAGCTACTCACCATAGATTAGATTAGATTAGATTCAGCGTTATTGTTATTGCAGAGTACAAGTACCAGACAGCGAAAATACAGTTTAGCATCTAACCAGAAGTGCAAATAGTGAGATACATGAAAACATGAAAACATGACAATGATAGTGATTACAGTATGGCAAGTAAGGTAGTTTAGATATACAGTTATGAGCTATGTACAGTTAAGGTAGATTATGTACAGTATGGTATGTACAGATGTATAAATAGAGCCTATATCAAAAAAGGTATGTGCAATGTGCAAAAATATAGTATGTGCAAAGGTAGTATTTGTAAACAGCAGTAGTGCAAAGGGTAAATGAGTGTTCACATTGACCAGCGCTGTGTGCAAACCAGCAGTAGTGGGGGGGATGCTGAAAGTCGTTATACACTATAGAATAGGTATACACTATAGAATAGGTATACACTATAGAAGGTATAGTGTTGCCACAATTAGCTCTCTTGTTTTTTTCTTATTTGAGCTTAGCGCAGGCATTGCAACACACGCATTAAGCTTGAGATATGGTCAGAGCGTGAAGAATTATATTGAAGCAATGTGAAGAATTAAATAAGTATATACTGTATGAGAAATATGCAGAAGAGACATTACTAGTCTAGGCAACACTAGTGGCAGAAACACCAAAACCACCTACTGTAAGACACTTTATGTGGAACTATTTAACATTTACGATTGAGTCATCCTTTGGAATAGATAGTGTGACGACCCTCTCCGCCCTGTCTGCCTGTTGCCTGTGTTTGTGTGTTCGTGCTATCCTTGCAGGCATTGGAGGTGGTCGTGGCAGAGGTTGCCTGTGTCTGTGTGTTCGTGCTATCCTTGCAGGCATTGGAGGTGGTCGTGGCAGAGGTTGCCTGTGTCTGTGTGTTCGTGCTATCCTTGCAGGCATTGGAGCCTGGTGGTCGTGGCAGAGGTTGTGTTTTCACATTGGCAGCACCTGGGGGGTATTCCACGTATGTTGATTAGTACATTCGCAATTAAAAAGAAAGCCTGGTGGGGCGCTTAGGTGGCGTAGCGGCCGGGTTAAGCGTTGACCATGTAACCGCAGGGTCCCCGGTTCGATTCCGGCCGGGGACATATCCTGCATGTCATCCCTCCTCTCTCTCACCCAACCTTCCTGTCTAAATATCTACTATACCTGTCAATAAAAATGAAAAATATGAGTGGGACTTCCCCACTCAGAAAAAAAAAAAGCCTGGTTTGAGCAACTCTCAATTGGGATTTAAGCCTCAAGTGATTCCTTGAATTAGAATCAGCCTTGTGTCATCAATGTTCACGCAAGTCCAGGAGGAGGTTCAACAGGAGGTTACATCATATCAGGCTACATCATATCAGATCACCAGGATGGCAGAGAGGATGTTGGCTGCCTCTATTAGATCATTGTGTTCTTTTATTAATAATAATAATAATAATAATAATAATAATAATAACTTTTTATTTGTATAGCGCTTTTCCTGTAAACGTTGCAGCTCAAAGTGCTCCAATCATTATATAATCATTCACAGGGCTTTGTGTGACTGGGTCTTTAAAGTCTCTCTCGAAGCCCAGTTGCAGTGTGCTCTCCGCCCTGAGACACCTTTGTTTTCTGATTGACGTTTGGCTTTGGTTATTGTGCCATACAACAATTACACCTACACACTCTTCCTCTCAGGCACTCACCTACACTGCTGACTTGATGTCCACTGACTCCGGCGAATGTTCTGTACTGATCCTACTAGATCTCAGTGCAGCTTTCGACACAATAGATCATGGAATTATGTTACATAATTACATACATTAGGGAGTGGGTTGGCATCTCGGGGAGCGCCTTAAACTGGTTCGCCTCCTACCTTAAAGAGAGAGGTTTCTCTGTGGCTGTTGGGCCTTTCAAATCTGACCCCACACCCCTTCCGTGTGGTGTGCCACAGGGTTCTGTGCTAGCGCCAATCCTCTTTGCACTATGCACATATGCGGGATGCGGGATGCGGGACACAACATGCGGGATGACCTGGCCTGGAAGGACAACACTAAAGGCACCATCAAGAGGGCACAACAGCGGCTATACACCCTGAGATGCCTCAAGAAACAACACAGCAAGAAGGAGATGCTGGTGGCCTTCTACCACGGCGCAGTGGAGAGCATCCTCACCTTCGGCATCTCCAACTGGTTCCACAGCTGCACGGCAGCGGAGAGAAGCGATCTACAGAGAGTCGTGAGAACAGCACAGAAGATCACCGGCGCCCCCCTCCCCTCTCTGGAGGAGCTGTACAAAACACGCTGTCTCAGGAGGGCCTCCAAGATCTCCAAGGACCCGACCCACCCTGGGCACGAACACTTTGTCAAGCTGCCCTCGAACAGGAGGTACAGGACCCCGGCCGCTAAGACAAACAGACTGAAGGACAGCTTCTACCACAGGGCCGTCAAGGCCCTGAACACAGAAAAGGCCTAAGTTCTGGGCCCAGGACAGTCCGGACGGATTGTATGGCAGCTAGTGCTGAGGCACAAACATGTACATTTTCAAGCCTGCAAACTGTGACACTTTAAAATAATGTGAAAAAATACTTTCTTGTGAAATATGACAACCCTAGTTGACTATCTGTGCAGTATAGTACAGTGGATTGTGTACATAGCCTCTATTGATGTAAACCAGCTCCTTACCTTCTTGTGATTTTATGCATCTATGCTTTTTCTAAAATGTGTTTCTTTTTCCTTTCCTACACACCAGGGGAGCCTCCCCTCCTAAATTTCGTTGTTTGGTACCTGTACTGTAGCAATGACAAATAAAGTCTATCTCTATCTCTATACATGCTCCCCTTAGGCCTCATTATCAGCAAGTTCAGGGGTATCTCCTATCACTGCTACGCAGACGACATCCAACTTTACTTCTCCTTTAAACCAGACAAACTGGAGAAACTCACCACCCTACAACAGTGTCTGTCCACCATTGAGAGCAGGATGGGCAGCAACTTTCTCCAACTCAATGCAGCCAAAACAGAAGTATTGATTCTGTTCCTAAGTGCGTGGCTACTCTAGAAGTAACCACGCACTTAGGGTCCCTTAAAGACAATGTTTGCCCCCATCTAAGAAACCTGGGTGTTATTTTTGATAACAAAACTTGAAACTTGAAATGAGCCCATCCATTTGGATAAACATGTGAAATCTCTGACACGTAGGCTACCTGTTTCCTTCACCTCAGAAATATTGCTAAGCTCCGGTCCATTGTATCCCACTCTGAGTTAGAACTGTCTGTACATGCCTTTATCGCATCCAGACTCGACTACCGTAATTCACTGTTTACCTGTCTCAACAAATCATCTGTAGCACAACTTCAGCTGGTCCAGAACGCGGCTGCCAGGCTGCTCACCAGGTCCAAGAGATCATGCCACATCACCCCCATCCTATCATCCCTGCACTGGCTCCCGGTACAACTTATTCATTTTAAAGTGCTGGCGTTCGCTTTCAGAGCCCTCCATGGCCAAGCCCCTGACATCTCCGATCTCATCCACCCCTACTCATCCATCCGGTCGGCGGTCACTGAGGTCATCCGACCAGGAGCTCCTGGTCGTACCCAGGGCTAGACTGAAAACAAAAGGGGACAGAGCGTTTGAGGTGACGGCCCCAAGACTTTGGAACGCCCTCCCCCCTGACCTTCAGAACTAATCTTTAAGAGGCAATTAAAGACACATCTGTTTAGACAGGCCTTTAGCCTTCTTATTGTTCCTGTTTATGTTCTGTTTATGTTGTCCCCTTTTTGTTTTTAATCATTGATCGTTTTAAATTGCACTTTTCATTTATTTTATTTTTATGTAAAGCATCCGTGCTGGGAAGGGCGCTATATAAATAAAGTTTTACTTACTTACACTCTCTATCTTTCTTTATGTTATTCTTTTGTTAATAAATAATCTGTTAGTTTACTTGGTTGTGTGCGTCTCCCTCTTTTGTCATGACCGTGCGGCCCAGTTTGTGATGAAAGATATAGATCTCATCAGTTTTCATGATGTTATTGAAATAGTTTGTGAAAACCTGGTTACGGGCCAACATGAAAGGTCATTGCTATTCAGTATCACCATGGAGAAACCAGTCCTTCACCTTGTACCTTTAAGTACTGTCAAGAGCCACTCCTTCTACATTATCCCGCTCAAATAACACGTTTGATTGTGGCTTCAGACCAGACAGACTCTGATGTGTGAAGCAACAGAATAAAGCAAGGCAAGGCAAGTTTATTTGTATAGTACATTTCATACAACAGGGGCAATTCAAAGTGCTTTACATGATACAGCATTAAAATAGAATATTCAAACAAAGTCCCAATGGGAGTCATTTCATTAGACATTGACTACATAGGCTAATTGTAAGGGCTACTCACCACAGAAGGTATGGTGTTGCCACAATAAACTCTCTTGTTTTAGTTTTTGAGCTTAGCACATGTAATAAGTAACTCATTGCTTGAAAGCTATTCAGTAACCAGTCCTTTACAACTTTGCACAGTAAAATACACCTCTGTACTGTCAAGAGCAAGTCCCAACAAAAACCTGCTCAAATATTTTTGGAGGCTTCCGGCTGAGCGAACTATGGAGTGACATGTCGATTTAGGAGCTCCAGCAGAATTGTTTAATTACAGTATATACTCTAAAGGCACTTTTCAGACATCCCTTCTAGGTTGTATTTAACATATTATATCCTTTAAGTATTTTTTTTCTGTTTCAACCTCGAAAATGCCTCCAAAAGCCGCTAAATCATTGAACGCATCTCAATCACAACAAAATGTAACTCAGTGTGGTGCGACCACGCTCTCTCGTGAATCTTTGACCCTTGCCTCTGTGCCTTCACCAATGAATGCCAGCACGGCAGATATCGTGGCCCTCAAACTGGACATTCTCGCTTCTGTGCGCAATGATATTGCGGAAATCTTTAAGACTTCCGACATTTTGGGCATTTAGCAGACACCTTTATCCAAAGCGACTTACAACAAATACATTTGTCTAAGTAAGTGAATCATCTATCTATCAGTCAACGCAAGAAAAAGTAATTTATGCTCAGGCCAGAGGCCATTGGCAGTCAAAAATGCTTCTTGTGGGGAGCATGCCGCGTTCTGACCTGCAGAGAGAGCTGGTTGGTGGAGTGTAGATGAGGTTTTAATTGGCATTGGCTGATGCCAATTAGGTCGTCATCAGATCAAATCAAATCAAATCAAATTTTATTTGTATAGCGCATTTCTTACAAGATGCAACTCAATGCGCTTCACATACTGACAGAGCCGCAAGCAGTCAAAAGTAAAAAACCTGTACACTATGTAGCCAGGAAAATTCCCTTGCAGCCCTCTACACATAGAGCGACTACTAACCAGTTTGGCTACCAGCACCCAGCGGTGGACCCCCACACCCCCTACCCGGGGAGCCCCCGCCGCCCCACACACCCAGCCCGCCCCACCACCAGCACACCCGGCCCAGCCAAGCAAGCACAGACCATAAAGGCCTCGCACAAGGACGGCCAAGCAGGTGCCCCGGCGGCGGAATAGACCAGGCACACGGGGCAGCCGGGGGCCCCCAAGGGGAGGCCCAAGGACCACCGGCGCATAGCAAGATGGGATTTAACCTGTGTGTTTGTTCCCTCTGGAGGGCAGTGACCAGGAGCCCTAGTGAGAGCAGTGAGCACTGTACGGATTGACACCACCGAATGCAGAGAGTAACATCGGCGGAGAACCGAAAGGGTTGAGAAGCCACACGCATCGCATTCCTGTGGACTATTTGTGTTTAGTTTTGCATTCTCTCTCATTTACTAAGCCTTTAGCAGCACATGTACCGACTCCCTCTGTGCCTAGAACTGCTACACTTCTTTTTCTACTCTACAGGGGGGTAGAGGGGATGGAGAGGTTTCAGGAGGGACAACAGGAGGCTGCACAACAGTGGAGAGAAATGCGCTACAGAGAGTCGTGAGAACAGCACAGAAGATCACCGGCGCCCCCCTCCCCTCTCTGGAAGAGCTGTACAACACACGCTGTCTCAGGAAGGCCTCCAAGATCTCCAGGGACCCGATCCACCCTGGGTACGAACACTTTACCAGGCTGCCCTCGAAAAGGCGGTTCAGGACCCTGGCCGCAAAGACAAACAGACTGAAGAACAGCTTCTACCACAGGGCCGTCCAGGCCCTGAACACAGCAAAGACCTAAGTTCTGGGCCCTGGACAGTCTGGACGGATTGTATGGCAGCTGCTGGACTGAAAAAAATCAGGTGTAGTGCTGAGGCACAAACATGTACATTTCAAGCCTGCAAACTGTGACACTTTAAATAACGTGAAACAATACTATTGTGCAATATGACAACCCTAGTCGTCTATCTGTACAGTATAGTACAGTGGATAGTGTACATAGCCTTTATTTATGTAAACCAGCTCCTTCCCTTCTTGTGATTTTTTTTTTTAAAGTTTTTTTTTTTTTTTCCTTTCCTAACACCAGGGGAGCCACCTCTCCTAAATTTCGTTGTTTGGTACCTGTACTGTAGCAATGACAATAAAGTCCATTCATTCATTCATTCATTCATTCAGTTAAGGTGTAGCCTGAAGAGATGGGTCTTCAGTCTACGGCAGTAGATAGGGAGTGACTCTGCAGTCCTGACAGCGGTGGGAAGCTTGTTCCACCAGCGGCGAGCCAGTGTAGTGAAGAAACACAACAGGTGTGTGTGTGTGTGTGTGTGTGCGTGTCTGTCTGTGTCTGTGTATGTGGCTATGTATATTTTTGGGGATTGTCACTGTAATCATGTAATAAAGCCAAACAGGTTTACCAGACAGGCAGGTTGTTAAAATGTAGAAATATGCAGAAGAGTGAAGTAACACTAGCAGCAGAAACAACAAACCACTTACTGTAAGACACTTCATGTAAAATGTATGTGTAAATAGGGTTAGGGTTAGGTATGTGTAAATAGGGTTATGTGGAACTTTTTAACATTTACATTTGAGTCATCCTTTGGAAGAGAGATAGATTAGACACATTATCCAGGTGTTCTTTACTGGGATGTAAAGTACAAGACACAATCAATGGAAACAAGACAGTCCAAGAGGTGGATGTCCAATTGGAAAGCAGTGGAATGAGACCTCCACAATGTTGCACAATGTTCTTTGAAATAGTTTGTGAAAAGCTAGTTCTGTGCCAACAGGAACAGGGCACTGCCATTCCGTAACCTAATCAACTGTACATGTTGTACTGTCGAGCAAATTCCTCTGAAAGATCAATTTAGATTTTGCTATCTTTTACACCTAAGCATAACTCCCCCTCTTGTTGCCTGGAGGGACTCGATGGAAGGGAGTTTGGTGCCAGTGATGTGCTGGGCGGTTTTCCACCCGTTGCACGGCCTTTCCGGTTGGACACATTGCAGTTGACGTACCACACTGTACCAACACAGTTGGTGAGGATGCTGGATCCTGGGAGACAGCTGGGCTTTCTTCAGTCTCCTCAGGAAGTATAGGCACTGCTGCACCTTTTTGTCCAACGACAAGATGATGTCTACCCCTATGTTTTGAAGGTCAAGGATTACAACGATACCATATACAACATCATAAAGTGTTCAGGTGGCCATGGTGGCCATTTTTCTTTCCGCCATAGCCGAATTATGTATTTTGCTTCATATCTCCTGAACCAAACATGATAACACCGAACAGATGTCTACCACTATGTTTTGAAGGTCAAGGATTATAATGGTACCTTATACAACATCATAAAGTGTTCTGGTGAATAGTTAATGGTGAAATCAGTGAAGTTGTGAGAGTGATTCAAATGAAATCGCAGTATCTGAGAATATGCATAATATACATTTTCATAACATAGTTCATGTAATCATTTATTTACAATAGCTCTCTAGGTCCAGAATTGTCCATTGGGCTATGAATGTAGGTATTTCAGTTGTTTCACCTTAGTGCAGCTTTCTAACCCTTCACAGAAGACAGCAACAACCTTCTGAAGGGAATTAGCGGACCAACCTGTTGTGGATGTTGTTCATGCTGCAGAGAGGATGGGCCAAGAGCAGTACAAACTCTTCATTGCTGAGAGGACGCAGGGCACAAAACCCTTTTTATTTTTTTTATTTAACCTTTATTTATACAGGTAAAAAACACATTGAGCCCCAAGGGCTCATTTTCAAGTGTGACCTGTTCACAGGCATACAACAACATCCACCACAAACAAATACAATACAAAACCTGGCCTACATAGTCTAAAAACTAAACTGAAAACGACATAGTCTAAAACTAAAACTAGTCTAAAGTAGTCTAAGATAATCTAAACTTTCCGTCAACATAGTCTAAAACTAAACTAAAACTACATAGTCTAAAACTAAAACTAGTCTAAAACAGTCTAAGATAATCTAAAACTAAACTAAAACTACAAAAACCTAAAACTAGACAGCTAAAGATCTAGGGACAGGGAGGGGTCAGCAATGGGCAAAAGGGAGGGTCAACTTAATAGCAAGAACAAATCATGGACTCGCACTGTATGTATGCCTCTCAGCAAGAGCTTGAAACTGGAGAGAGGGACTCTGCTGTAATGAATTCCAAGAGGAAGGGGCTGCAAATGAGAACGCCCTTTTGCCTTTCATGGTCCGGACCAAGGGGATGGAGTATGTGATGATGTCCTGTGTGCGAAGGCCGTAGACGGATTGTTTGCGTGACAAGCGTGACGAGCGACCCTTTAAAGAAGAACAAGCTTACTCTTTTTAAAACGCCTCCAACAAGGCAGTCCAGGACAAAACTCGCTGAAAAATCACTGAGGAATGATAATGTCTGTTTACTGTTTTCCAGACTCTACAATGTCTACATCATCTGTCAGACCTGTCGGACCTAGAAAATGTCTTCAAACAAGAAAATCAGGCTTAGCCTCCATCACTCTGCATTCATGGTGAACTATGCTTGGGAAACAAGGCTGATCTGTTAAGTTGCCTAGAGTATATGATGCAGTGCCCCAGGCAGTGCCTCCTGGGTGAGGCTCAATCATCTCCGGACCGGCGTCGGGCGTTTCCGCTCATCAATGCACAGATGGGGCTTGGCCCCAAATGCGTCGTGCGAATGTGGCGCAGAGGACCAAACCGCAGACCATGTTATCCTGGATTGCCCGGTGTACCACCCACCCAACGGGTTGCATGGTCTGTCGGTATTAGATGACGAGACGATGACGTGGCTTCTGGAGGGGTGTCCAGAAATATAGCCCGGGTGAGCCCCTCAACCAGGTCTCGGGGTGGTAAAAGGGTAGCCCCTCGGCCCCGAGCCTGGTGGAGTGGACAACAACCCATACACCGAAGAAGAAGAAGTGCCACACAAAATTGAGTTCCAGACAGCAGCTCAAAACAGTGGTCCAAACAGAAACAGTGGCCCAGACAGGGACAGTGGCCCAGACAGAAACAGTGGCCCAGTCAGAAACAGTGGCCCAGTCAGAAACAGTGGCCCAGTCAGAAACAGTGGTCCAAACAGAAACAGTGGCCCAGACAGGGACAGTGGCCCAGACAGAAACAGTGGCCCAGACAGAAACAGTGGCCCAGACAGAAACAGTGGTCCAGACAGAAACAGTGACCCAGTCAGAAACAGTGGCCCAGACAAGGACAGTGGCCCAGTCAGAAACAGTGACCCAGACAGAAACAGTGACCCAGTCAGAAACAGTGGCCCAGTCAGAAACAGTGGCCCAGACAGAAACAGTGGCCCAGTCAGAAACAGTGGCCCAGTCAGAAACAGTGACCCAGACAGAAACAGTGACCCAGTCAGAAACAGTGACCCAGACAGAAACAGTGGCCCAGTCAGAAACAGTGGCCCAGTCAGAAACAGTGACCCAGACAGAAACAGTGGCCCAGTCAGAAACAGTGACCCAGTCAGAAACAGTGGCCCAGAAAGGGACAGTGGCCCAGACAGAAACAGTGGCCCAGACAGAAACAGTGGCCCAGTCAGAAACAGTGGCCCAGACAGAAACAGAGCTACGGAAAGTGCCTTAGGAAACCGTGCCCCAGACTGCGCTTCCCAAAACAGTGCCCCAGACAGTGCCCCAGGTCCAAATACTAGATGGGTCATCAGTCATCAACATGTTGAAACCAGGCATAGCTAAAACCTTCAATGAGTTTTCCAGCAAGATCTGTATACCTTATATAAAAGGGACACTTGAATGTGTCAACAGAGTGGATGTGGTGTGGAACTGCTAAGAAGCAAACAACTGGTAAGAACCACATACATACCCATCCATGAGATTGCCAAGTCCCTGGGTCCAGAGAAATCAAAGGCTCTTCCTGTGTTCCATGCTTTTACTGGCTGTGACACAGTCACATTTGCATTTGCATTTGACAGGCCTTCGTGGCTCTGTCACAGGCTCCAAACAGCATACCGGAGGAAGTTATGTCTACTGTGGAGCACTTCACAATTCTCCTCTACAATCGCACCAGCAGCCAACTCAACAACGAGGAAGCCCGTTTTGAGTTATTCACTAAGAAAGGAAGAGGAATGGAGAAAAATCCCCCCAACAAAGGATGCATTGGTGCAGCACCTAAAAAGAGCAGTGTACCAAGGAGGACACTGTCGGGGACAAACTCTTGTGGTTGCACCTAAGATGCCATCACCAACAGACTGGGGTTAGATGGATCCAAGTGACTGGAAACCTTTGTGGGCAACTCTTCCAGGCAAGCCAGTCCATCCTTGAACTTTTGAGTTGTGGCCGCAAGAAAACAAAAAGCAAGTGGAGGCAAGCAATAGAGGGTGCAATAGTGGAAGGATTTATCCAATTAACACATGACAGCTGACTGGGAAACGTGAGAGACAGTGTGTGACAGGAGACGGGACCCTATGAAACAGAAGTGAACAATGATACTCACTCACTCAAGAGACATCCACGCTCCAACTCCTTTCCACCACCGCTCCACCTACTCACACCCAAATGCAAGACCTTAACCAGGATCTTTTACCCCTTTCCATCTCCACCCAATCCAACAGACAGACCTCTTCCAACACTCTTGAACTCAGACTCACAAGGACTCCCTTAAAGACTCTGATTTGGCATAGTCCCTCACATAGGCTACATGTACAACACGTCCTCCATTTACATTTTGCACCACACATAGCTTTTGCACCACAAACACTTAGTACACACACATAGCCTAGCACACAATCCATTTCATTCCATCCAGGCACCCACACACCATACACTAGTCTAGGTTTAGTTAGTCTTAGATACGGTCTTTTTGTGTTTATTAAACTTCCTTTAACTTGTTCCCTTGTCCCAGTGCGTCTGCTTCTGTGATCCCAGGCAGATTATGAGGTC